>NC_089978.1:140283666-140589528 GCF_036417845.1 Apteryx mantelli
AGCAGGAAAGACTGAAGCAAAGAAGGCATTCAGTAACTCTGCCTTCTCTGCATCCTTCGTCACCAGGGCACCCACCCCATTCAGCAAAGGGCCCACATTTTCCCTAGTCTTCCTCTTACTGCTGATGTATTTGAAGAAGCCCTTCTTGCTGTCCTTGACATCTCTAGCCAGATTTAATTCCAAACGGGCCTTAGCCTTCCTCGTTGCATCCCTGCATACTCTGACAACATTCCTATATTCCTCCCAAGTGGCCTGTCCCCCTTTCCACTTTCTGTATACTTCCTTCTTCTGGTTGAGTTTTGCCAGGAGCTCCTTGCTCATCCATGCAGGTCTCCTGCCTCCTTTGCTTGACTTCCTACTCATAGGGATGCACCGCTCTTGAGCCTGGAGGAAGTGATGTTTGAATATTAACCAGCTCTCTTGAACACTCCTTCCTTCTAGGGCCCTCACCCATGGGATTCCTCCAAGTTGGTCCCTGAAGAGGCCAAAGTTTGCTCTCCAATATCACATGGCAATTCAAACCTACAGTGCTTTAGGTTGTAGGACAATTATGTTCCAAAACTGGTTTCTTACTCAAAATGTGAATCACTTTTTCTGCGAATTCCACATCTCATCTTTAAGAAAAAGAATTTCAGTAATACTATATTTCATGAATGCAAAATTCTTCAAAGAACTGGGACCCTGAATAAGGCCTCAATCAACTGTTAAAGTTTTCTCCACTTTTCATAATTGCAAATTATTGTAGTGTCTTGAACATCAGATCATAAGTAAAAACTTATTTATTTATTATTAAATACTAGTGTTCAAAGTCAGGTCCAGCACAAGGAAGCAAGCTTTGATGCCTACAAGAATCAACATCAATAAGGGTGAAATAACTTAACTTTATAACCTCAAATGGTACTTTTTAATGGCCAGAACACCACTATAAAAGGAAAAAATAATACAAAACTATTCAACAGCCAGAGCTAGGTAAAAGACAACATTTCATACCTTCCAGTTTTGCCAGAAAGGCAGAAATGGGAAGGTTCAGAAATTAAAATCATAAACATAAACCAAATATGCTAAATGGCTAAGAGAAAAATAGCATAGACAGATAAAGAGGTAGATAAAATATAATGAGGTAGATAAAAAGAGAACAAAGTAGACAGAATAACAAGAGAGAGAACGAAACTTTTACAGACTTCATTCAGAAAAGAGGCTATAAAACAGAATTCTTAAAAATAGAAAATGTAAAAGGCATTTGTAATTCATTTATGGATATCTAAAGAGAAAATCTAGTGGATTTCAGGAAACTGTGTGTATATTTTTGGATATGTATGTAAGAATGTATATACACTAAAACCAAATGAATGTTTAGGCATCTGACTTGAGCCTACAAACCAATCCTTAATATGGCAAAATAACTGGAAGAAGTTGTAGGATAATAATGACACCACCTGAATCTAAACAAAGTTCAAAATGCAAAGTCAGAGTTGAAAATACTTATAATAGCTTGTTTCACAGGGGAAAAAAAGGTTTTATAAAGTAAAGGCATAAAAATATTTATTGGCCCTATATCATTGGACAAGTTCACAAAGGTTGCTTAAGAGTCAGATGCAGTAACTCATACCTAAATCATACCACAGAGTAAATTATTCTAAACCTGAAATAAGATTATATTTTACATAAGCACGACAGAATCTGGCCATTAACATTTGACTTTATACATTCTTTAGCACGTCACTTCCCTTAACAGGGAACACTTTTGATTACTGATGGATGATTTAGGATATCAGCCAATGACATCTTTAAAAAAGGCCTGATATTGTTTTATTAACTCAATATTTAACTCTTCTGTAATCAGAAACAGAAACCACTACTGGAAATCTTGGTCTGAACACCAAATACACAATAATTTTTCTACCTGAACTGATTGTCTTCTTCCATTCCTATGATTTTATTGTTGCTATTAGCCTTTTTCCTTTACTGGTTTCTTAAAGAAATTCTGTTCCTTCTTTTTCACTCTTCTTTCCTCACTGCTAGCATATTTTATTTATTAGGGAAATAATGTGTGTTAAGCAGTCAAAGTAAATTTTGAAGTTCCAGACACATTATTAACAGAATCATCTGTCTATAATAACCTTACTCAGATTTAAAAACTGCTGTGTGATGTTAACAGTACCCATGAAGAAACTTCAGTGAAAATTTGTAATTTCTCTTTGGGTTTAGATTCCCCCCCCAGTTCTAGACTCCTCCAGTACTCCCAGCTTTTTAAAATTTCAATGATATGCAAGCAATAAAAACAGTCTCTGTGGTGACAGCATACAACAGGTATTCAACCTAACAAAACTACTGTTTGACTGTCTTTTATAACCACACTTCTCAAATAATATTCAGATGATGGGAACTGAGAAGGCATAAAAGCTTTGCAGAACATCCAGCCATCCACAGATTTCTGATTTGAATGAATACAATAAATTCAGATATTCTCGGTGAATGCTGCAAAGAAAATATCCCACTTCACAAATTAGCACAGCTAACAGAGGCGGTGAACAGACGCATCAGTTTGCACAGAAAGGTGCAAGAAGGCACCTTCATTTCCAATCCCAGCAGTGTACACTTCCTCAGGTATGGTCATGACATGCCACAGAGCACATTCCCCAGTAGCCGTTGGAGTCGCTGCACCAGCTGCGTCAGAGGCTTGGACCCAGACAGACCCTCTGACAGCAGATGCAGCTCTACAGGTCTCAGGCTGCAGGGAGTGCTTGGGGCCTCTCCGGGAGGCCTGGGCTGGCAGTCAGCTCTCCTGCAGGAGGTGTGCTGCTGTTGACAAGTTGTGTCGTCAAGTAAGGAAGTTATGGAAGGAAGTCAGTAGGCTGCGTAGCATCCAAGAAGATGAGCAAGAGGTAGACAGGATATTCTCAGAGACTGTACAGCTTCAGGAGTCCCAACTCCCCACAGCAGTGGAGTTACTGGAGGGCTCTGTGCCTTGTGAAATGGTACATCATAACACCGTAGAAGGCGGCTGGAAACTGGTCACTGCTCGTAGGAGGAGAAAGGCTCCTACTCCTCCTGAAGACTTGCAGTTGAAGAACAGGCTTAGTGCTCTCCAGGATGAGGAGGAGATGGGCATGGCTGCAAGGGAAGCAACTGGGAGAACAGACCCTGTGCCATGTGGGAACACCTGGAAGAAGCAGTGGGTGATTGTTATGGCTGACTCCCTACTGCAGGGGACAGAGGCACCTATCTGCCAACCTGACCTCTTGTGTAGAGAGGTTTGTTGCCTACCAGGGGCTCGAATACGATGTCAAACAAACACTGCCAAGGCTTGTCCACGCTTCGGACTATTACCCTCTGCTGCTCTTCCATGTGGGCACTAATGACACCAAGGGCAAACTGGAAACCATCAAACAGGACTTCAGAGCTTTGGGGATGGTGGTGAAGGGTCTGGGAGCCCAGGTCATCTTCTCCTCAATCCTGCCAGTGAGGGGGATGGATGAGAGGAGGAGGAGACAGACTTTCCAAGTTAACGACTGGCTGCGCTGCTGGTGTTGGCAACAGGGTTTTAGTTTCTATGACCATGGGACCCTGTTTGAAGATCGACAACTGATGGAGAGAGATGGGATCCACCTCACTAATCGGGGCACACGTGTCTATGCCAACAGGTTGGCCAATCTGGTAAGGAGAGCTTTAAACTAGGAAAGATGGGGGAAATGGAGAGTTATAGTGACAGGGTAGTTGGCAAAATGTGGCTGAAGTCGGGATGCCTCCAGTGGGTGCATGCAGCCAGGGAAGTGTGCACGGGACATGGCTATGGAGGATCCTCTTGTATCAATCACCTCTCTGAAATGCCTGTACACCAATGCATGCAGCATGGGGAACAAACAGGAAGAACTAGAGATGTGTGTGCGGTTGCAGGGCCATGATCTCATTGCCATTACAGAGACATGGTGGGATAGCTCACATGACTGGAATGCTGTCAGGGATGGCTATGTGCTTTTTAGGAAAGACAGGCCAGGAAGGTGAGGTGGTGGAGTTACTCTTTCTGTGAGAGAGCAACTGGAATGTATTGAGCTGTGCCTAGGGGTGGCTGAAGAGCGAGTCGAGAGCTTATGGGTAAGGATTAAAGGGCAGGCTAGCATAGGGGACACTGTGGTGGGTGTTTACTACAGGCCACCTGATCAGGAAGTTGATGAGGTCTTCTGCAGGCAGCTGGAAGTAGCCTCACGATCATGGGCGCTGGTTCTCACGGGGGACTTCAACCAGCCTGATATCTGCTGGAGAGACAACACAGCTAGGCACAAACACTCCAGGAAGTTCCTGCAGAGCACTGATAACTTTTTAAAAGAGGTGGCGGAGAAGCCGAGGAGGAGAGGTGTGCAGCTGGACCTTGTACTAACAAACAAAGAAGGACTGGTTGGAGATGTGAAGGTTGGGGGCAGCCTTGGCTGCAGTGGCCATGAGATGGTGGAGATCAGGATGCTGCGAGGAGGAGGCAGGGCAATAAGCAGGATCGCAACCCTGGACTTCAGCAGAGCAAACTTTGGCCTCTTCAGGGACCTACTTGGAGGAATCCAATGGGTTAGGGCCCTAGAAGGAGCGGGGGGTGCCCAAGAGAGCTGGTTAATATTCAAACATCACTTCCTCCAAGCTCATCCCTATGAGTAGGAAGTCAAGCAAAGGAGGCAGGAGACCTGCATGGATGAGCAAGGAGCTCCTGGCAAAACTCAACCAGAAGGAGGAAGTATACAGAAAGTGGAAAGGGGGACAGGCCACTTGGGAGGACTACAGGAACATTGTCAGAGTATGCAGGGATGCGACGAGGAAGGCTAAGGCCCGTTTGGAATTAAATCTGGCAAGGCATGTCAAGGACAGCAAGAAGGGCTTCTTCAAAAACATCAGTAGCAAGAGGAAGACTAGGGAAAATGTGGGCCCATTGCTGAATGGGGTGGGTGCCCTGGTGACAAAGGATGCAGAGAAGGCAGAATTACTGAATGCCGCCTTTGCTTCAGTCTTTCCTGCTCAGGCCAGCCCTCAGGAACCCCAGATCCTGGAGGCAAGAGAGAAAGTCTGGAGAAAGGAAGACTTTCCCTTGGTGGAGGAGGAGTGGGTTAGAGATCATTTAGGCAAACTTGACACCCACAAATCCATGGGCCCTGATGGGATGCACCCACGAGTGCTGAGGGAGCTGGCGGACATTATTGCTAAGCCACTCTCCATCATCTTTGAAAGGTCATGGAGAACAGGAGAGGTGCCTGAAGTCTGGAAGAAAGTCAGTGTCACTCCAGTCTTCAAAAAGGGCAAGAAGGAGGACCTGGGAAGCTACAGGCCAGTCAGGCCCACCTCCATCCCTGGAAAGGTGATGGAGCAGCTCATCCTGGAGGCCATTTCCAAGCATGTGGAGGATAAGAAGGTGATCAGGAGTAGTCAGCATGGCTTCACCAAGGGGAAATCATGCCTAACCAATCTGATAGCCTTCTATGCTGGAATGACTGCCTGGGTAGATGAGGGGAGAGCAGTGGATGTTGTCTACCTAGACTTCAGCAAGGCTTTTGACACTGTCTCCCATAGCATCCTCATAGACAAGCTCAGGAAGTGTGGGTTAGATGAGTGGACAGTGAGGTGGACTGAGAACTGGCTGAATGGCAGAGCTCAGAGGGTTGTGATCAGTGGCACAGAGTCTAGTTGGAGGCCTGTAGCTAGCGGTGTCCCCCAGGGGTCAGTACTGGGTCCAGTCTTGTTCAACTTCTTCATCAATGACCTGGATGAAGGCACAGAGCACACCCTCAGCAAGTTTGCTGATGATACAAAACTGGGAGGAGTGGCTGATACGCCAGAGGGCTGTGCTGCCATTCAGAGAGACCTGGACAGGCTGGAGAGGTGGGCGGAGAGGAACCTCCTGAAGTTCAACAAAGGCAAGTGCAGGGTCCTGCACCTGGGGAGGAATAACCCCATGCACCAGTACAGGCTGGGGGTTGACCTGCTGGAAAGCAGCTCTGCAGAGAAGGCCCTGGGAGTGCTGGTGGACACCAAGTTGACCATGAGGCAGCAATGTGCCCTTGTGGCCAAGAAGGCCAATGGTATCCTGGGGTGCATTAGGAAGAGCGTTGCCAGCAGGTCGAGGCAGGTGATCCTCCCCCTCTACTCAGCCCTGCTGAGGCCTCATGTGGAGTACTGTGTCCAGTTCTGGGCTCCCCAGTACAAGAGAGACATGGCACTACTGGAGAGACTCCAGCAGAGGGCTACAAAGATGATTAGGGGACTGGAGCATCTCTCCTATGAGGAAAGGCTGAGAGAGCTTGGCCTGTTTAGCTTGGAGAAGAGAAGGCTGAGGGGGGATCTTATCAGTGTACACAAATATCTAAAGGGAGGGTGTCGAGAGGATGGGACCAGACTCTTTTCAGTGGTGCCCAGTGACAGGACGCGAGGCAATGGGCACAAACTGAAACACGGGAAGTTCCATCTGAATATGAGGAAAAACTTCTCGACTGTGAGGGTGACAGAGCACTGGAACAGGCTGCCCAGAAAGGTTGTGGAGTCTCCTTCTCTGGAGATATTCAAAACCTGCCTGGATGCAATCCTGTGCAACATGCTCTAGGTGACCCTGCTTGAGCAGGGGGTTGGACTTGGACGATCTCTAGAGGTCCCTTCGAACCTCAACCATTCTGTGATTCTGTGATAATTAGCAAAAAATCTACATAGAAAACAAGGGGTTATAACAACAGTAACAGAGATGACCTTCCACAATTTATATTGTTGTAGGTGCTTTCAAGATGCTTTGAACTTGAACTACAAAATTTAAGGTAAAAAACAGAAGTGTGACTAGAAGTGTGTTATGATAAATCAAATCTATAAGACTGCATTTAAGTATGAAATGCAATACACAGAACTTCAAAACAATCATAATGGGATTTTGCACCATAACCAAACCCAAAAGACACAGCAAACCAGATAAAAGACCATTCTAAAAGCCAGAACAAAGGTCTAGTTGTTTCCCCAAAACAAAGCAAACATACAAAATACACTTCACAAATCTAGTACGTTTTTAAAAGTAACCCTGATACAGGAGAATGGGAATCAGGGGTGTTAAACTGATTTACTAATAGATATTTCCTGCTGTCTTGGGTATAACTTGACCTCTATTTTTCTTACCTTAAAAAGCAATGTGATTAAAATTCATCTGTGCAAAGAATAAAAGAATAAAATGCACAGTTCCCTCTCCAAACATTAAGTACTTGTTTCTTTCCAGAATAATCTCACTGAAACCAGCAAATGGACTACTTGCACTTTAAGGTACATCCCAATATCAGGTGACCCTATATAAACATGTATTATTAAGATAAATGCTCGTATTTTCCAAATATGTTTCCAAAACTTCTAGTTAGACAGTAAATAACCTAATTTCACTGTCCTAGTACATACCAAGTCCCTGTAATCTCCCACACATCCTTTCTGGTTGAACAAAACTGCACAGAGAAAGTACCTGGACAGTGAAGCAGCAAATGGGACTGAAAGTCTAGTTTCCAAAAGTAATGGTATTATTACCAAACTAAAGAAACACTTTCTCTACACAAAGCCAGAGCAGAAACTTTTCAGGTTGTTCTTCACTTTACAATAAAACAGACCCGTTTTACACCAGGTTGCCAGTGACTCTTGCCCTTAGCTTCTATAATATTGAAAAAAATGATTAAATACAAAAACCAAAAAAAAAAATCCATTGGATATTCACACTTCTGAAATGTGCACTTATATTTTGGTAAATATTAGTCAGAGAAACGCAATGTTTAGTTATGCTTTCTACTAAAGGTTATGAGGCACAGCTACACAAATCATATGGGAACACACAGAGGTACAGTGAATTTCATTAACAATGGTTATATCTTTGCTCCCAGCTTCTGCCACTTAAAACTAGATGGGATTGCATTTGTGACAAGAGTTTGTGTCTGTCAGGGAAATATGGACTGAATAAATACAAGTCTTTCATTCAAATGATTACTCAAGTCTTGACACAAAAGCTAATTTCTTTCCCCTGTTGGCCAAAATATGTCCTTTGAAGTCAATGAGAGCTGTGTACATGTATCAAGACAAAATTCGACTGCTTAATATAACTCACTTTGTTGTCAGAAAACAAGCAGTAAATTTTCCTGAAAGAAGATGAATGTCAATATAAATAGGAAAAACTTAAATTTGCTGGCTGGCTACAAGGGTAGTAATTCAGGAACTACGACCAGAAAAAAAATGCTTACTCTAGGTATTTCCCTCATGAAGTAAATTTTTGTCATTTAGAAAATTTCTTTAAACAATATATTCAGCATGAACAGATTTAATTTGTAGAAAACTCTCCCTGTGGTGGCTTGCTTACTTACGCGCATGCCAAGTACAAGAATTATTTTCTTCTTCTCTGCATAGCTAATAGTCATAAAAATTTTAAAAGTATATAAGCAACAGACAATATTTCAGTACTGTGCTTTTGCCTGCTATATACATGCAAACTATAACATATTGAATGAATATTTTATGATGCACTCAATAACAGGGAACAGGCAGTAAATTACTGAACTATGAGGTTTATAAACAACTTTCAGTCAGTATCATTGACAATAAAAATACTGGAACTGGACAACACAATAACTTTATATATCTCCATTCCATAAAACTTCCTAACATTTTTATGATCTTAAGAGTTGACAGTGTCTGGTTTTGAACAAAAGGCAAAATATATCTACAGATTATGTAGAAGCCTGAACATTGCACATGTTTTAAAAAATATGAAGCAGAGCAAAAAATTTCCTGGCCTTTGTAAACAACAAATAATTGCAAGCAGATCTTAGTTTGAAATACAGCAGTGACCAGTTAACTGCTTTGATGATTAGAGTTTTTATAAGACATTTGGAAATATTTTGTTTTTTACTTTTATGGAGTTTAGCCTGAGTCAGTTTCTGGACAGTTTAAAAGGATACCATCAACATGAAAAAAAGTCACATTTCTGTCTGTAAATTTCCTACCTAGCTGTAAGTAATTCCTAAAGTGACTAAAAGTGAAGCACATTTGTAAAAACAAATAAAACACTACACTATTTCCCTCAGTTCGTTTACTTTTTACTTTCTGAGCAGGAGTGAAGGAACAAAGGCTGACTGGAAGGTCAGTTATCTTACTTTCCCCAGATCAACATGAGTCAGAAGAACAGCTGATTGCTGTGCAGTATATGAGTTAAGTTCTTCCTTTCCCAGGTCTACATATTCACTGAAGAGACAAGGTATTTTAGAAGTTGAGACCTTCTTTCTGTGTAGTTGCCAGCAGCAGAGAGACAGGCATACACACAAGAGATAGCAAGCAGCTATGATGTTGATGTTCATGAAGCTTCCCATACAACAGACAGTGACAGAGATCAAAAGGAACTAAAACATCAACATGTATTCTCTGATGGTATTCTAGTCTGTATACGTCTCCTCTGACAAATAGACGCATACTTGCTTATGTCAGTATTACACAGGTATTTCACACTGAAACATTTAAATGGTGTGATGTCCCAAGTTAGGAGACTAGGAGAATAGCTTGGAGTGACTAACTGCATGGAACAGCGCTCTTCAGGGGGAAGATCTCATTTGGGAGCACAAATATTCCAAGGCTATCGAGTCTATTTTCTGCAGTCTTAATAAAATAATTTTAATTTTTTTTTCCTTCAGAAAGTTCTATGCAGCACTGCATGTGTTCTCTTGAGTAAGGCTGCCTTTTGTGCAAGCGACTAATGCATCTCAGAAAGCTGCAATTATTTTGTCAGTTGTGGCACTAAGTCATAATGAAAGTATTTTTGAAAATGGCTTCTGAAGATTTTTTTTTTCCTCTCCTAAAAATATTTCTCCTTATTTTCCACTAGGAAAATAACACATGACTGCTACATAGCTCGAATAGGGAATTAAATAGGGATAAAATATACCAAAGATCTACTTGCTCCTGCAGCCAAAGACCAAAGGAGAAGAGATGCAGATGTGTGGCGAGGCTGGCAGCTTGGAATAATACTCAGTATGTTTGTTCTCTAAGGAATCAAAACATCTTGCTATGGCTTTCTATCTTCTATTGAAAATATATACAGAGTAAAACTTGTTATTGAATTCATAGAAATACTTGAGGTAATACTCCTGAACACAGGTTTATAAAGATGGACAGATCTTCTGTTTGAAATTAAGTCTCATTCACACTGCCAGACAAGATGTACTATACTTCAAGAAAAATAGTATTCCAGGAAAAACACAATATCTAAAACAGACTGTCAAACTGATAAGCTTTTGCCATCATGTTATTTGTTTTCAGTCCTAAAAATGTTTACAGAAATGCTTTAAAGTAACATTTGATTCTCCTGGGCTATGTGATGTGCTGAAGGCATGCATATTACAAGAAGTTTTTACTTTTAAATACCAGGTTATAATTTTAAAATTTCTTTTAAAAATGTATCTTTTATTTATGTACTACAAGAATGAAATCCATAAATGTATTACGTCATGACATGAAAGCTTAATGGATTTAAGAGCTAGATTCTCCCAAGTGTCCTGAGACAATTAAAGCAGAAATATTTGAAATTATACCATGAGTCATAATTTATGTTTTTACCATCCTACCACTTTCCACAAATCTTTTTTGTTGTTGTTGCTGTAAATGCAGAAGAATTGATTGTACATATCCAAAAATAACAACCTAAATCAGAAATGTCCATATTTAGTGCTGAGACAGCAAATGGTACATGAGCCACAAAAAGGTCCTACAAATGTAGCAGTAGTAGCAGCAGCAGCTACCAACCTTACTGGCCCCCCTGAGGAAATGGAAAACAACCAAGTACCTCCTTCTGCACTTGCACATGGCACAGCACACGGCCAGTGCATTTGGCTTTTCTTCTAGACATGACTGCTTTTTTCTAAGAACAGCTGCAGGCCTGTGAATTCCTTTTCACTATCAGTACAGTTTGTTTACATAACAGGAACACAACAAGAAGCTGTACTCAACATGTCAGACCAATGTCCATCTAGCCCAGCACCTATCTTTAACAGAGGCAAATAGCAAGGACCTAGTAAAGAGAAGAGTATAACAGGAGTAGCACTGAAATAATTCCCCCAAATACTCACCTATCTTACTACCTGAACCAGAGCAAGATATTTTTGTATTTAATAGCCCTTCATGGAATTTCCTTCCATAAATTTGTCCAGTCACTTTAAAAAACAAACAAACAAAACATGAAAAAAAACCAACCCAAACATTTAACTTTTTAGCATCTACGACATCTGGCAGCTAGGAGTTCCATACTAAGTGAAGAAGTATATCCTCCTGCTTGTTTTGAACTTGTCATGTTCTAACTGTACGTACTAGACCACTTTATAATCATTAATATCATTTTTTTTCTAAGGATCGTTACTTGCAGATTTGCATGAGTTAGTAGTATGCTGCAGTGTTCAAATGCAAACTTTGTCAGAAATAGCTGCTTGCTCAGAAGGTCCTTTTGTATTGAATAAGTTAGAAGCTAGCAGTTTTGAGGCTTCCACTGAAACAAGATCATAGATCTCTTGGAACAGATGTTCTACAACACCTAGCTAAGGAGAGAAACACTTCTGAATGTTTGCATTTTTCCCTGTTTTCAACAAAAAAATGCTTTTGCAATATGATATTTCGTATCTAAACAAAAGCCATCAACAAGGTGAAAGAACACTCAACCATGTCCACAAAGCAAGTAAAAAAAACGGATGACTTTCTACTTAAGTGTTTCAGTTGCACAAAGGATCAGGTCAAACATGGGGGGGTGGGGAACTCCAGTCATGCTCTTGTAGTGGTTCTTTATGAAACATGGAGAAAACATGAAAACATATGATGATGAATATTTTTTATATTCTGTTCTGGATCCAGACCGATTATGTTACACTCTCCTTCCCACAATGGCTTAATTTTGCAATAAAGAAAAGTGGTTTTATACAAATCATACATGAAAAGCTGATAGAAAAGATGCCAATACAGAAATCTGAAAAATACAGGAAATAAACATTTCTGCACCAAGATATTATTTCAGATCACTAAAACACTATTCTATTCCAAATACTGTTCAAGTCATCCTTTCAGAACCCAGCTCAATTATGTATTCAACACCACTAGAAATAATTATTTTAAAACACACAATGCACAGTACTGTAGACATTAAAAACTTAACCACAAGAACAGAAAAAAAAATTAAGCACATAGGAAAGGAAAAAGGGAAAACAGTACATAAATGACTTGTACAAAATCTCGTATGAACAAGTAACCATAAAGAGAACCTCCTCCTAAGTAATTTAATTATTTAAAATGCCTAATGCTCCTACAGCCAAAACCTCAAGATGGATAAACTGAAAGAGTAAGAATTCCTGTAAAATAACTGGGAAAATTAAAATTAAAATTCTACATTCTTGGATAAAGATGACATTTTTGAGGCAATGATATTCACACTCAAATCAAATGGGAACTTTGCCATTTACTTAAATAGGCACTGGATCAACTTCCATATGCAAAAGAGATCATAAAATTCTTCAGTGATGACTAAACAAAGAATCTCCAAACAATTCTATATGCAAAAATAATAAATAATTGCACTAAGGTCCCATTACAGCATTCATGCAACTTCAGCATATCTAACTAAGAATAAAAATCACAGAGTATAGAGTAAATTATATTCTGACAAGCATCTCTTATCTTTAATTTTTGAATCATGACAAAAAGATGGCAAATCCAGGTAAGACAAATTATAAATTAAGGCCAAAAACACATGATGCTTTGATAATGAGGCTATAAAAATTCTGAGGTTATGCTGTAAATCCACTCTGCAAATTGAGTCATGCTAGTGGTTTGGGATCTAGATAGAATGAATTTTAACTGCATCTTTTTAAGTCTTTTAGATAAGAAGAAAGAATTTTTCTAAAAAATACTCACTTGACAAGATTTTCTTGGATACAGTTTGCTTCAGTCAAGGTAGCAGAAACAAAAATACTAATAGAGAATAAGTACCTTGTTTAGAAAATACACAGAAGCTTAAAGACATCTTCTTTAGAAAAGTAGTAATACATATCTGGAGTAGATGATGTTGTAACAGGTATCAGTATAAGTTGGGAAATAGGAATCAAGATAAAACATTATATGCCATCACAACATTTCAAAATGAAAGAACAATAATGGGAAACTGAGAAAAATAAAAAAGCCATTTGCATCAAAGGCAAAATAGGATCTACTACTGTAAAACACATACAATATGAAATAAAATTAAAAGCACTTCACAAAAAGCACATTTACAGAAGCAGACAAAACCTGTAAGGGCGAAACCTCTCAACTTCAGCAAAGAAAAAGCACAGAGTGACCATGCTTTTCAATGGCTCTGTATGGATACAGAACAAAATAACACAAAATTAATACTTCAATATTATTTTATATACTGGAACTTTTATAGATATATGCAATGAACAGAATTAACAACTACTGGGAAAGTAATAACTGCACTGCTGGGTTTTGATGACTGTCTACTAAAGCAGTGAAGAAGCAGAAGTGGGAAGTGTTTGACCTTGTGACCAGAGGACTAGGTTAGAAAACAAGTCGGGTTAAGACAAAGCACAGAGTCAGCCTGGCCCCTAAAACAACGCATTTTGAAAGGAGAAATCATAAACTGACTGTTTTCTAATGCTGCTTATGCCATCAATTGGAAAGGGATTACTCTTAAGTATTTCAAAATGACACTTCTCTGATCACTTTGGGAAGGAATATACACTATGTCTAAAGATTGGATTTGATGATCCAAGAAGTCCATTCCAGTCCTATAGCCTTTCTATTCCAGAAAGTCTAGTTAAAAATAAAAATGGTTTCATGAACCAACGTGAAAAAAAAACAGAGGATCTGACACAGAATGAGTAGAAAGCTACTTCTGTACATTACATCATTAATGGACACATGCAATCATCACTGTCTGTTTTTTAAACAATCCTTGAATGTGTGAAACATCATATTCTAGTTAATAATTACTAATTTGCTGATGCAATTTTTGTGGTGTATAGCCAAGCTATGCATTTTTGCTTGAGTTTTCACTGGTGAAAGACTGAGAGACTCTGATGGAAACTTCAAGTTCTCCTTTGAATCCTGAGATGCAGCAGGTTAGACTCTTCCAGAACATGTAATTTATCCCTTTCAGAATAAAGAAGCTTGAATTTGACCCTAAAATATTTTACATTTCCTACTGTTCCTCCATTCTCCTAAAAGATCTTGAGTTTACTAATCTCTGTCAGGAATTTTTTTCACTAAAGTAAAAAAAAAAAAGAAATTAATAGATTTATACTGGCAATAGTTTTACCGCAGGTTTTTCACTGGACTCATTTGGTACTTTTAATTTTTTTTTAAATACATGCTACTGCCAGAAAAGAGAAACCTGCCTGCATTTCAGTTGTCAATGTTAAAATGCAATACACCCTCCTTAAAATTTGTCAATTTAACTATAACATACCTACATACAAAACCATAACTAATCTTCTCCTGGAACTACCCAAGTTTACATCCGTAGTTTGAGACAGGAACTGAAAGCAGCATTCTTCACATTAAACATATAGAATGGTGAACTGAGTGGAACCCCTTCACATATATTCAGTATGAAAGCAAAGGCCAGAATTTTTAAAGACTTAATGCAAATAGCTTAATCTGGGCGGAAGGGGAATCAAAGTTTGTAGAGAGAGGAAAAATCTTGTATTAGAGAAAATGTCATAGTTGACAAGGGCAGACACTTTTATGCATACAGTTCCTTTATTAGATTCAGCAAAAAAATAGAATCATTATGTTAATCAATTAAACAATGCAAAGGAAATAGGTAGTTAGCAGGAAGGGACAAAGAAGTACAAACTTGCAACAGACCATAAAACCAGTATCTCTATAGAATTTATGATTATTAGTAGCTAGTCTACTGATTGTAGTTGTAATTGGAACTGAAATGGTGTTAATGAAAAATGTTCTCCCACTTGTAACCAAGCGTTTCTGTGTACTGACTGTGCAAGCTCCATTTGGAGCTCAGTGAAGCTTTAGTTTCACCTGAAGAGCCTGTGTAAGAATATTCTGTGGATGGATGCAGTATGTCATATTTTGGGATGAGTACATATAGACTCCACTGATTTTGATCATTCTGTTGTGGGAGGTAGTGATTATAGACACTGTGGAGATTTGTGGACAGATTGTACATTTGTTGCTCTGGCAAAGTCCAGATCAAATATCAAATCTATGTTAACCGTTCAATAACACTGCGTGTTTAAAAAACAAACTGAATATGATACAACAATGATACATTTTGTTACTTGTCACATAAAGGGCCAAAATAATGACTTATTTAGAGGCATCCTATGACATTTAAGTGATACCAGCACAATATTTATTAATGGATAAATAAAACTTTAATGAAGCCTGAAGAAAAGCCTTTTCTCTTTACCAGTAGAAGATTTACATCAATTCTAAGGCCATTTATGCCAGAATTTTCTGAACAGAGTGGATGAATGTGAAATAGGTGGTGTCAGCTAGTGGGTTTTCTTTAATATTAAAGTACTAATATATTATACTATACATTGCTGAGGAGCTGATAACACTAACATGATTGCCCAAATCTTTACAGTTGCTTTCATAATAATTGAAAATATACAATAGTTGTCAAAACATACCACTTCATGCAGAATCCGAGCTTTACAGAAAGACAATCAGAAAAATTTGACATGGTGTGTTCTAAGAAGCAAAACTGAATGTGTGTACTTTCCCTTTTTTCCTTTGTATTGCGACATCCTCATATAGTTATTACAAACTTGAATAATCATGTTACGATTATTTAAAAAAAGTGAACCATTCCTAGAATCAATTTAAAAAAAAACAGGTCAACATTAAAAAACATGATTTTTTTTTTAAATAGATAAAGGAATGAGAAGTTTCCATTCAGTAAATGCAAATTAAAGGAAACAAGGAAAGAAATGCTCAATTTTGGGGAATCCTGTTCTCAAAGAACCTAAAAGGTATCACTGAGCAATGATGAAACCAAGGAGATAGATTTTAAATTTGTGAGAGTTCACTGGATTTATCAGAATTAAGTGATACTGAAACAACTATGTTAAAGTTACAATGTCAATTCTCACAAATCTGAGAACAAATGACTGCAGAGACAGTCTGCTTTTATCTCATTTTAGCAGATTGATACAATGATTTAAAAGGTCAACTCAATTCACACTAATGTGTAAAATGGAATTTTTATCATGTGAGCATTGCATGAAGATTCTGAATTAAGTCATTTGAAACTGGTCACATATCAAACGTACTGCTCCTCAGGGATAAAATAGTTTAGATTGTTCATTATGACTTACACCAGCAAATGACACAAAATATTTCTGCTATTAACCACTTTTTTTTGGTCATTAGTAGCAATCAGAATATATGTATTTTTAGCATATCCATATGGATTACAAATATTTTTTGTGGTTAGATATGGTATTCATTGCCAGTTCAAAATGCAGTAATGATAATGGATCACACTGCCACCCAAAGGGAAGGTACAGTGCTTGACTTGACCCACAAGAAGAAAAGAAGGGGGACAGCCCTTTCTGAGGTATTACTGTGCACACAATTAGCTCAGTAAGAGTCAGCTAGAGACACTGTCTGTCTCAGATCATTTGGATTTTTCCATCTGTTTTCATGAGCAGCAAATGTCATCTTCCCTTTGAGCTTCACAAAGTTTTGCCTTCCTAACTGATAGTTATATTCAAAGAAGTACATATCAATGCTACAAGATCAAAAATATACTTTCAGAAAACTAATAATTTTCTGGGCAAAATGTGGGTGTGTCTTTGCTTAGGAAAGCATCTCTGATTAATAATTGTAGCAAGTGAATTCAAATTTGACTTTAAGGTTTTCTAAAGTTTTATATGAACCTCTACAAGCCTGATAAGTATGGAAGATGCCTTTGAATGGAGGCAATGGCCTTACTCAATCTCAGTTATGAAGCACACTTGAGAATCATGCTGGCAGTGGTGAAATACTAAAAGGTCAAATTCTTCACTGCTAAATTATTTCCTTCACATCTTAGATAGCCAGCTTTTTAAAGACATTATTTGTGGCAATATAAAAATCATTTTTATAATATTAAATTCTTCATTTAATATAACAGAGAAAATAGAACTATGATTGCAGTACGTAAGCTGAACTGTTTCCAATATAGTGCTATATCTCCTTAAAAACTTGAGTTTTTATTTGAAGTATGAAAAAGAGGTAACCACAGAGTATTGTCCATCTTTCATTTACTGCATGAAAATAAGCATTGCCCTCATACTTACATTTTTTTCCCAATTTGTGGTTTCCTTTAATCAAATGCAAAGATAAGACTTCCATACATAAGACTTCCACTAGCTTTAGACATAAGTGTGTGAGATATGCAACTGTAAGATATGAAACAATAAGCTTACAAGTTATAAGCTTCTTATTTGTTGCTACCTCTAATAAGACCCCTCCCCTACAAAAAAAAAAAAAAAAAAAAAGAGCCTAAAGAGCCTAAAGCATATTTCAAGCCTATGTACAACCCATTCTGCAGAAAGCTAAAGGATCTGAAATATAAGAACAGGAAGATAAAGATAATGCAGAGGCATGGAGAGGAGAAAAGTATTTCTCTTATCTTGGGCATTTTAGCATAATGTAGCATTATTTTGCATTTCCCCCATTAATTTTAATCTTCTCAACCTCCTCTTTCTAATTAAAAAAAATTCACTGAAGGTCATTTGTTTGCACATGAGAAAATATGATCAAGACTGCAAGCCCTTTTGTTTCACTGTTACTGAATGCGACTCATTTATGCATAACAAAGTCAAAGATGTATCACATGAAAAGCTTCTTAGTCACATGAAAAGCTTCTTATCACATGAAAAGCTTCAAATTATTTATCTGTGAAATAAGATCTTTACAGATTCACTGTAAGTATGAATGAATTTTATGCATGTGACCTTAAATTCTTTAGTAAAGAATCTTATCAAAGGCAGGATATTTAGTTCTCTCAGCTCTAAAGAATTCACATTAAAAGATTACATATTAGTAAAGAAAAGGGTCAAAAGAGATGTGTGAGGACAAAAGAACCTTAACTTTTCTCTTTTTGCTAATTAACTTATTACTTCAAATTATCCTGTGTATATTTCCTGTATATAAGTGACATTGATAAACTGCGTATTGGAGGCTGACATGCTGGATTAGCGACTGGTAAATAAATGAAGTATAAGTAACTACTAATTTTGGACATAAGTATTCTAAAAAACACTATTTTTATTGTCCACACCATAGCAGAATAGATTCTAACTCAAGAAAGAAGTAGCAGTTTAATGCATCTTGATACAATTTGAAACTCATTTTGAAGTTCAGGAAGGAAAAGGCTGTTCTTTAGATTCACTTCTAAAAGCCACAATAAAGCCTCAAAAACATACTAACTGGCTTATTCTGTAACAGGTATGGAAGAGTTTAGGAGCAAAGTATAGAACATGAAGTATAGTTAATGTAGGAGGGTTATAAGATTTGGAGAAAAATTTCACAAGGTATAGAATTAACTTGTATGAATTCTAAACTCATGGAAAATTATGTCTCCAAAGGTAAATATAAACTAGATTACTGTCTACAAAAAATCCTGCCCTAAAAGAAAGTAAATATAACTAAACAATATCATATATTCACAAGAAGGATGGATTGATCAAGGACAGAAACATCTTATTCAAGTCCATTCCAAACAACTCTTTGACAAATGGAAACATAAAGGAGGGACTTCAGAATACTCATTACAATGAGCTGAGAAAAAAACCCAACCAACTATAATCTTTAATAAGTATCTAAAATAAAGAAATAGCAGCCATATGTCTGTAGGTCAATCAAAAGCCCTGATAGTAAAAATTACAGAAAATTTAAGACAGGAGGAGGAACTGTATATATTTGAATGGACCATAATGAAAAAGTTCTACTGAAAGCTGTCTTAAATGAGCTTTTCTGCTCTAAATCAAATTTTCTTGGACCATCACTGAAGAGCTTCTACTCTGTGGCCTTTTGATATGCATCCTGGAATATATAACTAGACCAAGCTGTTATTCAATACTAGACCTTGAATCTGCTGAAGAGCATTCAGAAGGTTTAGAAATTGTGGACTGACAGATGGACTGACATATGCCTTAAGATAGGAGCATCAGACTGACAAACCCAGAGCAAACCCAGGGCAAAAGTATCATTCCTGACAATGACTTTTCTGCTATAGCTTCTTGAGGAAGGGAAGATGGCATTTCTGTTAGAAATTTGTGGATTGACCATTAAAACAGGCACAACTGAGTTATATTCAGCTAGCAACTTCCCACAGTACCTCTGTAACAATCTTCAGAGATCATATAAAAGATGCCAAATAATAAAAGAGATCCATTTCATGATTTTAAGAGACATTCTTGGAAAGACTCTGTGAAAGTACTGATGAAGTTGCAGTTTTCCAAATTATTTTCTGATTCCTAACTTATCTCCTTAAAATCATACTAAAGAGCCTGAACCGGTCTTAACATTTGTGTCACTGAAAAGGGGTATGTTGGTGAAAATCTGCATTTTCGTTGTAATAGGCACTCGTTTCATTGCGCAACAAAGAAGGCATTGAGATGGTAGATTCACAAGTGCCTTCAAAAGTGGCTGTGTCACTAACCTTGTGCCACAGGATGGACATCACTGTCGATAATGATCCAAAAGAAGTTTTTTCCAGTTCCAGAGCATCTATTACATAACCATAAGTTGTAAAAGTAGCTGGAATTGAAGAATTGTAGGTAGCATGGAATACAGTATCAGACAGAATGAAGCCAATATAGAATATTAAATAGATGGAAGCCTACTATTGTTATATGACACCAAATGTTCTCAATCAGATATTACTAGCATCATCCACATTTAGTGATAATGGTTGCCGATCATGCAAAAACGTGGTTCAGCAGATGTCAATATATCACAGTGTTGGTTACATTTTGCAAGGATAGTGTTAGCTAGATTAAAGAATAGTGACACAGACATTTTCTTATCCAGTAACAGAGAGAGAGGCTGGTGTTGAGCCCATCTGCTGCTATATTGGGCAGGAAAAATGATACTTGCTGAAAGATAAATGCAACGAAGTCTCTGAATACTTAATCATATAGCCTCTTGGCACTCAAAAGTAACTATTATTTCAGCAGTAACACTTAACCAGACTAACTGAAGTCAGTTCCGGAACTGTATCAGGAAATTTCTGAGGTTTGTTTTTACTGTATATGTTATGTTGGCACAATAATTTATATGAATAAATATCAGATCAATTTTTGAAAAGATTCACAATTATAAGTCTTCCAAATCAAAGCTCTGAATTAAGAAAGTATTTACTATTATAAATACTTTCATTATGTTTATCACTCTTTAGAACACCATGGTCATCTAGTCATCTATATAACAAAACTTACAGAAAATTTGTGTAAGTTATATTCAACTGCAAGCAAACAGGCATACTATAGCTAGCATTGTTTTAACTGTGCATACCCTTGAAGCTTAATTTTGAAGACAATTATCCATTATATTAACCCAAACCTTTACTATTAAAATACAAAAAAAGTTAGA
Organism: Apteryx mantelli; assembly: GCF_036417845.1. Taxonomy (NCBI): domain Eukaryota; kingdom Metazoa; phylum Chordata; class Aves; order Apterygiformes; family Apterygidae; genus Apteryx; species Apteryx mantelli. The sequence goes on from NC_089978.1 coordinate 140,304,286, forward strand.
TCTTTTAAAAAAGCTGAGACTGAACACAAAATTCATTTTTGATATACAGGAAAGATGCTAATATTATACTTGCATATAGGAAAGACCTCTTCACAGCAAACTCAGATTTAAAGGTCACAGTTCTGGGGTAGGCTGAAACACTTCATTCTAGTCCAAGGCCATCAGTCATTACAAACCACAATTGTTTCCTCCAATGGGAACACGTCAAGGGATGTGGTCTTTCCTGTCTCCTCTTTGAAAAAGCCACAAAATTGATAAATCTACTATTAACTTCAGCATATGTGGTATTACACTGGTTATAAAAATAAGTTATTTTCTTAGTTTTGCATCTTTTAAAAGTTAAGATTATTTCATTATATAGAGTCTTTTACTTTTCAGTAAAAGCCTGAGAAATAGGTTTACTACTGGACTGTACAGAAGTAAGTAACTGAAAAGACTCCAGTTCACAGCATTCTCAGAAAAGTTATTTTCCTTTGATCACAGAGAATGAACAGACAGCAACCATGGACACATAGGCAAACCTTCATACTGTATTTTAGAATGAAAACCGAATATTCAGAAACTTCCCAGTACTGATCTACTTCATATTCAAAACCTCTCTGCAGCACTTTCAATATCCATAATAAGAATTTTTAATAACAAAATAACAAAATATTACTTTTTTCAGTTTTTTTCCCCCATCATACCCATTTTCTTCTTTTTCTAGGCAATAAATATAATGCTAGACTACATATATAATGCACTGCAAAATTTTTGATATTGTCAGATCCAATATATGTAAACCATTATAGAAACTTTTCTAAGAAACCAAGTACAAATACAACAGTAAATGTTCATTATTATTTTTAACTGTTTGTAATAAACATGTAACTGGCCAAATCTGTAATTGATTTCCTTAAACTGATACCACAGCTACGACACTTTTCGTAAAAGAAAGCTTTAATGTAATAAATGCCTAAGCAAGTTACAAGCTACTTTGAAAACTTGTACATACAACATTTACTGTGAGGAAAGAAATGTGCTTTGTACAATTACAAAATAAGCTGAAGCTTCTGGATAAGAATCTGTTTATGAGTCTTTTCCTGAAGCATTTAATCACCACTAACCAAGTAAAAATACTGCTGTGCCCATGTCCCTGCTTTGAAGGATTCTACACATTTATTTTCAAAACAACAATGAAATGTACTCTTACACAGTGTACACTACCTTTGTGGAGGTACATCTAGAATTTCCTCTGTCATTCAAATTAAAAAAAACACATCATCATTGAATTGCAGCCAGTAAACAAAGGTGAAAATTGTTTTTTCCCTGAGGTTCTTTCTAGGAATTCCTTCCATAAGCTGCTACATTTTAGTATAGCCCACAAAGTATATTTATTACTCTGACAGGTGCACAGGCTTGATCAAGGTCCACATAGTCTGCCTCTCCTATGACTATATAAAGACTATTATGCCAAACAATTTGGAGTTAAAAACATCTTCCAGTTTGAACTTCAATGCAGACAGACTTTACGGATCTTATATCAGAAAAAGCTATCTGTCCTTAGGCATAAATTTTGTAATGTATGGACATACATGGTGATTGATCAATGAAGGAAAAAAGTTGATTGAAATACTTTGATATTCGAGAACTCTGTGGACTGAATGAAAACACTACTCCTATTTGAAGAGGATCTTGTTTCTTTGGAGACTATATTTGCACTGGTTCATTGATAAGTTCTTGAAGAATTTGGTGCATCTTTCACTTAAAAACATTTTGATCCATTTAATTTTTCATTAGTAACAAACAGTATCTTTCTCCCAATTTCCTCATCTTGAATTTAGATGTGATACCATGCAGATGCAATAACCTCTCTTCTATTAATTGCACGTTTTTATTTTTTTTATGTATCTAAATATAACTACATACTCAAACACAGTTCTCAGCTTACATACATGGCAATTCAAGGAAAATTGAATTTTGTTTTCCCAGACTGATAAACACTATAAATTTGTCTTGCATCTCAAAAGGAATCTAAAATGTTTCAGATTTCTAAAATGATGGTGGCAAAACTTTTGTTTATGACTTCATTAAGAAAACATATTCAGGTTATTCTTCAGCACTGACAAATATTGAAGCATGTTGCATCACAGCAACTTCAGATTTTTCTGAGTGGATGAAAAAATATGCTTGTGCTATGTCCTACAACACACATGTTCCTCAGCACTGTAAAATTAGAAGAACACGAGATGATAGAATAATCTTTCTGCCCTTTCACTTCTTCGCAGCCTTTGTAATTGTATTTGATTGGGAAAAAATGTGTAAATACAAGGCAAAATCTGGTCCAAAGTCTTTTATTTTTGAATCTTGAACTGATTTGTGAAAACTTCACAAGGACAAGACAAATTAACATAAGCAGATAATAGAATAATGGCAACCAGCTCCATGAGGCAGCTGTGTCTGTAGGCGGGGGGGGGGGGAAGTGGAGAAATGTCTCCACTCCTAAAGTGAATGGAAATCTAACAAGAGATTAAGTACAGATCAGTTGATACAGATGGGCCTGCTGGAAAATAATCAAGGTCTGCATAATTTATCCTTCTTCAATCTTTTTTTTTTTTCTCTGAAAATCATTTTACGATGTCTTCCTCCGGAAAGAAAAACAGATGCATAGATATTTATCAACAGTCAAGTTCTGAACGAAGTCTAATAAATACTGCACAGAATTTACACATTTTTGCAGTTATTAAGAATTATGAAGCATATTTTCATGTCTGATATTTTTCAGATTTAAAATGCACAGAAAGACGGGTCAGAAGTCATTCCCACCACTCAGTTCTCTTCGTTAGATAGTTAACTTAGACTCCTAATCTTCTCTAGTTCCCATTTCAGTCAACAAGAGAGAAGGTCCTCTGAAGACTGACTTACAATACTGAAGTTGAGCTCCTGCTCTTTCCCTCTGGAAGAGGGAAGGACCTTATTTTTTCCACAAACTACAGGAAGAACATAGAAGATTTAAAGAGTTAAGCTAAGCATTGTAGCTTAAATCACATAAATACGTCCTGAAAATTACCACTAGTGGTAACTATTTCTGGGTCCAAATATTTTGTGCCATTTATAGTAAAATATCTGTAACAAGTTGCAGCAACATCTCTTCTATGTTATGAATATCATATGCAGTTGTTTTCTTGCTGGTTCAGTTTACTACAAGGTGCTGAAACGTAGTTAAGTTAGAAGAGGAAAAGAAGGCAGTGACACAAATAACTTTCCTGAGTTCAAAGGAGTTAAGACAACAATGTTAGGCCATCAGTTGAAGGTAGAAGTTGACTAGCTGTTTCCATTCAGAAGGGAATGCTTTTCTACTTCTCAAATGAAATTAGATACCAAAAGGCAACTCAAAGATTGTAGACTTTAAGAAGACAGGAAGATGGAGTGACTTGATATTCTGAGTGGAAAATGAGGATGGGCTGTGGGACAGGGTGGAAGCAGAGAGAGACTTCAGTGCTACAGGCTGCTCCTTTCTTGCCACAAGGGAACAATAAATTAGGCCAAAACATTCCTATACAGGGACACAAAGTAATATTTTTCTATACATTAAATACTTTTTCTACTAAGAAGTAATATGCTGTACTGTGTTTGGAAGAAGTTATTTTGAAGCCACTTTAAATCAGCCCTTGCCATCATCATCTGCAGAAAAGATCTAAACCCAGGTTCTAACCCCACTGGAATAAATTTAAACAGTACCTGGGAAGTGCAATTCAAGATCTGGTGCCAGAGCAGACAAAATAAGAAATTTAACCCAAATGAGAGGAGTTGGAGTTGCCAAGAGTGACAAAGGGCAGATGATTGATACTTATGAAGCATACTTGTGAAAATCCAGGCAGCACAATGAACCCAGGAACTAAGACAATAGATAAATGATTTTAAGTTTTGCCTGTACATGGGAAAATACCTGATACTGTGTGAATTATTGTAATTCTTGGAAATCACGGTATAAAGAATGGTGAAATACCTACTGGTAGCTCCTATTGTACACATGACTCCTGGGGAAAATTATTTTAAATATATTTCCTGGGCAGCCAAATCATGATCTTCAAAGTCTAACTGGATGGAGGAACCATCTGCGTTTCTTATTGCTCATTAATTTTCAGAAGGAAATGGAAGAAGCTAGAGATCTCTGCATGAACAGTGAAAGCTATGGTATTTTTGGTAACTAGGGAATTATTAGGACTGTTTTGTTAGCCAATTTTTGTCCATACTTTGACCTTATGTACATTTAAAAAAACCAAGCATAATAAGATAACTTTGGTTATCTTATGGTATGGTAAGATATGGTGTACCTGCAAATGAGTTGAAAATTGATTTGTGAGTCTATTCACATGCAAAAGAAAATTGACAGGAATTCTGTACGAGACAATTGCAGACTTTTCCTTCTGTTATTTTAAACAAAATATTGAACTATTTTAAATAAAATCCTCAGGTTTTCTCCCAGATACAGTTGAAACAAAATCCATTTTGAGAAACCTAGACATTCTTACTGTCATCTCAGAATTGTGTAATCTAGCTGTCAACAGTGAGGAGTCTGCACTAGGTGATTAGTGGTCCTATTAACCAACGTATTTAGGATACAAGCTGTTCTAACAGTAGACGTATTTTCACTTACCACACAGAATATCCTTTGTAAATGACCAACTTAAGATATAAACAAGCTCAAACATCCTTAAGGATATTGTTTTCCCCTGGACATCCTTTTAAACATCCCAACCAGTAAGACCTTTACTGCTAAATGTAAACTACTCCATCCATAACATTATGAAAGAGAGTTCATCCAATACTAATTTTGAACTTGTGAAGTTAAATCTCCACACTACTCTTCAGACCATAATAGCATGGAATATAAGAGGACAAACATCATTTCTACTTTCTTCTCAGGATAAAGTTAGATTCAAGCTTAGTGATTTTGTTTCCGTAGAACACAGAAATAACTGAACTTGATCTTAGGCTGCTACTGCCATAAGAAAGGTCTTAAAAAAAAAAAAAAAAAAAGCCCCAAGGGTGAGTAGTGCAGTAAAAATTAATTCTGCTCCTGAAAGTGAATCAATTTATCTTAAAAGTCACTGTTTATTGCTTATACACAGCTATTAGTGTGCAAGTATATAGCATTAACAGAATACCTGAAACCAAATTTCATAATATCACAACATTTCAGAACAAGACCAGTGCACTGAATATAAACCATTCTGAACAATACACCAAATACATTTTCAGACTGTCATATAACATAGGTTGAGAGTAACAGTTAACAACTGCTGTGTGCATGCAGACTGCACAATAAAGTTCATTTGTGAACATAAAATAGCATCTGTTATTGATAATGAAATAGTTTCAATGAACTGAACTCAGATTCCAACTAGAATTTGATCGACTGCATGCAGGCCTTCTCTTTAAATTACTGCAATAATACTGTGGATTTCAAACAATGCATTCATTTCTGCTGTTCCGATTTTTGCTTTGTGATGAACCCACAATTCTGTAAATATGCATGAAGAAATAACAGAAATCATTTGAAAAAGAAAGAGTGACAAATCTGAAGAAATAACTCCTGATTCTGTTTACTGTGCATTTCAAGACAGGTTTCAGGATTAATAAACTTCATTGGTTTCTCCCCATAGGAACTGAAACCCATTAGAGACCGGTAACTCACCCTTTTCTGTTCTTTAATATATTCCATCAGTTCCTCTCTTGTGCTTTTCACAGCTTCTTCAACTGCCTTTTGACTTCGTTTTTTCTCCTCCGTTAATGCTTCCTTGACAATTTCCTACGTAAAAGGAAAACATGCAAGCTAAATATTAAGTATTTCACAAACATAATGCAAGTCATCCCTTTCCCTTTTTCTAAAATTTTATCATAACCACACTCCTTTTGCAATTATACTTATCCTAAAAGTGAGCATCAACATCTTTACGCAAACCTTATAAATTCAGTACTATAATCACTAAGGCGCTTAAAAAGAGAGAAAGAACCAGTTTAAAATTGTATTAACAAATGCATGATGCTCACTGACAGCAGAAGAAAGGATGCTAGAAATACAGTACAGCACAGAAAGCTGGGAGCAACTCCTTAAAACACCTCTACCATCTCTAATACGACTTATTTACATAAATTATCAGGTTAGGAAACATCTTCCTGGCCCAAACTCACTGCCCTAAAGCTCATGTCCCAGGCTCCTAAAGTCACTCAAATAAGAAAAAACATTATTTAGCTCAAAGTTTGGTTTTCAGAATTCAGGGACATTGAGGTGACAAACATAAAAGTTTCCTGAAAATGAAACATACAAAAGAGTAATATTATCAGAAAACTGTACAACATTCAATAACAAAAAAATTGACACAGTATGTGCCAAATAATTTAGACAAAAAAAAAAAAAAGAAAAGAAAAAAAGATGATTTTTAAGGGACCATCCAGAAAAGGTCAGAGGAATTACCATATATTATATTTGTAAATGTGGATACAGAGTAATAAGTAGTATGAAAAAGTAGTGGACTTCCGCTGGAATTTAATGCCTAACTACCTGCTTCCAGAGTCCTATGTCAATCAGTGGAGAGTTCGCTTTGGTGTGAGGTAGTTTTCATTTCACCACATCTCAGAAATCAGGTAGTGCACCTTGTACTTCCTATGTCCTTGTGACAGACATTCAAAGGTGATAATAGCAGAAACACCAGTGGCACTCCTTCAGAATGAAGCAGGGACAAGCGAAATATACTTCCATTAACCATTATCATTGAACCTAAGCTTACATACTGCATTCACATTAGTAAGCAAGTTCTGTCAGAAATTTATACATCACTTATCTTTTTTAATAACACAAATATAGCATATAACCATACAGGTGGCCAGAAATATTACTTCTTCAGAAAAAGAAAAAAAAAAGTTCCTTTTTTTTTTTTTTGGACAAGAAGTCCCAGTCCTTTAAAATACATATGTGAAAACTAGAGGGAAAAAATTTTTGCAATACTCAAAGAAATTTTAAATAAGGTAACATGACCTTACTTTCTCCTATGAGCCAAAATTCATCTCCCCTGTAATACACATACAAGCTTTTAAGATACAAATTTGCAACTTGGACAGTGTGTGCACACGTGTGTGTAAGGCAGAGAGGTGGGAGAGGGTTGGTCATTTTATTTTTTTATACTTCTAATGGCTAAGGACCACATATCTAAACAGTTTTCAAAGTCTTTCCTTTGCTATATGATACATTATCAGATATGATCCATTATCTGTTGTTATCTAATCATTAAATCAGAATAGTGCCTATTAAGTAACAGGTTGTACACACAAAGCAAAACTGTTAAAACCATACATTTCACTTCAGTAAGAAAAAAAGAATAATCAATGGTGGCTTAATTTGCCTTTAGGACTGAATTATTCACAGGCTTTCAGCCTTGCCAAAATGAATGCATCTATCCTGTACATAACTTGCCAGGCTTAGAAGAAAATAATTAATTTGCTGCAGTACTTAAAGTATACAATTGAAAATATCCAATTAAAACATAACTCTTATTTATATAGGAATAATGACCAACATAAAGGGAAATACATAACTTTAAAACGTTTGTGAGCTCAGATGATGAGCTTTTCATTGCTATGCTTTACTAAGAAACATTTTTCAAACTTTACAGTGACACTTTCTTTAAATATAGCATCACAGAAGTCTAGCTAATTTAAACATTCATGGTGCCTTACAATTCTACTTTCTTTGCAGAAAATATTTTTGCTGAAGCTCAATATTATTGAATGGATTCACTCTGGAAAACAGGTTGAATTCTAAGGCTTTGGAAGTACAAGATGTTTATGAAGCTACATAAGTTAACTGCAAGTATGAGACTAGCATTTTATCATAATGCTATTAGTTTATAAAATAAATAATAGTGTTACCTCAAATTAGATCAAAAAGACCAAATCCCATTTTATAAAGATGCTTCAGTGGAAGTCTGAAAGAGACAATATGCTTTCTTACCCTTAGCTATTTACTACTTTTGAGCCAAAACTGAATTGTTACTGCAAAACTATATTTTTATTATCTTTATAGAAGAAAAACTCTAAAATCACAAATTTAAAATGCTCATTTGCATAGCCCTCCCCACCTTATGAAAGCTGATCATCACTTTTTTTTCCTATTTTAACTCAAATTTACCAAAGAAAAATCCTGAGATAAAGGTCTCTCACTAGAGAACCCTGGAAAGACTAAAAGAAAAAGCAGTAGAGTTACACATTATAGAAATATGCTGTTTTCATAATTACATTCTCATGCCAGTTTAATTTGTCAGAAGGTCCTGAAATACTTTGTCACATATTACAATGGAGGGAAAAAAAAAAAAAAAAAAGGTCAAATACCCTATTAAACTCTTAAAAGCAAAACAGAGATGTGATAAGGTGCTATATCTTAATATGCAAAAAATTATACATCAATCACATACTTCCAAAAAATAAATGTATGTTGATTTTCCTTGATATGATGCTTCTAGAAACTTTAAACAAACAAACAAACTGTATGAACATAGGTCCAAGTAATGAACCAATGAAATTCTGCAAATCTATTAAAAACTTCCAAGAAAACAGAAACCACTAGTAATATAATTATAAAATACTACTCATTACCCTGGGATTACAACAGAAAAAATAAAATGGGAAGAGTTATTTTCCATTTACAGTGATAACTTCCCAATATTAAGAACAGTATTAATTCTCTTTGACAAATATGAAGTAACAGATAACAGACAAAGCTAATTTGTTTAACATGCTATTGAGGGAATAAGCATCTAATTGGATACTTAACACAGTGTCATAGTTAGGCTAGCTTCTACTCATCATGATCAAGACTCATTTCAAAAGAAATGAGTTGATAAAACAAATGTTATTTCCTAACATCATATACTCTTACTTATCACTTTCATAATACCTTATAGAGTAAGAGCTTTATATTAAAAAGAATCCAAGGGGTCCTCACAGCATCCCTAGAATTTCCCAAAAGTGAAAGTCTGAAGAATTCAGCAAAGTCCCTTACTCTTTCTCAGTGCCTTACTCTACAGCAAAAAGGCTAGTTTTTTAATAGATTCTCAGGGTCCACTGCTTCAGAAAATTTTGAATAATCCTAAACTGGCAGTTATTCGAAAATTCCCATACCTTCAACAGCTATTTCCAACTCTTCAATTCCTGTGCTTTCTTTTCTCCTACACAGATTCCCTAATTACACAGTGGATGCCTCAAAATTTAAGGACAAACAACTGGTGTACCAAAGACTTTCTGATAATAATCCAAAACGCTTCTTATCTTTGGAGATTAAACTTCATTAACCACACTCTAACATGAATCACATGGTTCTACTTCTCTGTAATTTAAATGTCTATTTCTCAGCTAAGTTTAAACATCTCTCCCAAGTTTAGTGATCAGGATGAACAGTACAAGAACACACACAGTTTCCTTCCCAGGTGTATGTCTTGAAAACAGCCACTAACAGCTTCAATAAAGAATTGGCTGATTTAATTTATATTGTCCCTTACTTGCCATTTACAGTGGGAAATCATAGGCCTCTATGTGGAAATACCTGGACTGCTCAAGACTATCAGCAGATAGCTTTGCTGTAGTATCACAGAACTGGGAAGAAAAGTCTCTTCTACTCATCCCATTCAGTATGGAGAAGGCTGCAAAGAGCCAACAGATCTCCGAGACTCCATCTAAAGCAAAACACAGGCATCAATAAGACAGCTTATTTGTTAATGAGGGATAAGGGAAATCAGGAAAATAAGTATACAGTTTGAATAAATTAGTGATACTAATTTTTCCTTCTGTGAAAAGAATCTTCATTCTTTCTTCTATACTGTCCTTCATGAAATCCTCTCTTCTAAGTTCTCAAAGCCACTGCCATTTTTCAAACTCTTTCTGCCACAGTCCACAACTTATATGAAAGCTTTTCAAGTTCTGATACTAGCTGGTATTTACGTGCATGTACATCCTGTCAGTGTATGTGCTCACTTTTCCCTTCATGTCCTTCTGTGCTCTTTCCACTATTAAATATTATCCTAATTTAGTTTTTGGTTGCAAAGGTAAAAACTGGCCCTTACCTCATCTCTAGCTAAAATGGGAATGGTGCTATTAAGTGCTGTAAGTGACAGTTTAGTGTCATTTTAATTCATTCAAGAAAATGGGAAAGCCCATTTTCCTAGAAGCAACTCAGGAAGAACATTCCACTCCATCGTACCCAAGAGGTACAATTCTGTTTTTCCTTTTTTTAAACTTAGAGGCTATCTGTACTCAATTAGAGTCAAAAAGTAGCCTTTTTGTGGACACATGCTTGACAATAGTTACAGAATTAGAATGGTTAATAAAGTTATTTAAGTACTCAATTGAGAAATCACATTCAAACATGTATTAGGAATCATACAAATGTAAACAGATAATATATATATCTCCACAGGAAGACAGAAATAAAAAAGTGTACTGTGTATACCAGAGCACTCCACTCAATATTCTAAAAACAATACACTATATGATGCTTTGCAATTTTACAGTAAAATTCTTTTCTTTCCACAGAAGAATCAGGTGGCAGTACTGAATTTTATCTAGGAAATGCAACCACAGACTGAAATGTGAATGGTTATTCAGAAAATAGTAACCCTCAAATTATAATGCCTGTGGTTATAAACTATTACAAAATACTTCTGAAGTCAGACATGCTTAAAGTCTGCATGCAGTGGACTAGTCCTTTTACAGACTTTGTAAGTATATTAAAAATAAATTGATCCAATGACAAAGATCTCTTCCCACTCAGTGCTATTAAGATGTGTGCTTCCTTGCACACTGTTCAGAGAACATTTATTTTAATGAAAAATGCTTTTCCATACCCTTCTGTAATCACCATGATCTCTGTAAGTACTGGAGATTATTGTTTCTGCAAGAAAGCAGAAAAAACAGGAAGAAAGTGAAACTGAAAATTACTTCTAAAATATTTGTCATTTCTTCCATGTTTTCATCATGAAACTATTCTAACTTATGATGATATAAGTAATTTGAGACATTGACTACGGAATCAATGTTTTTAGTGTAGACAGAAATAGTGCTCAAAGTAGGGAAGAAGGAAAAAAGTGAGTTAGGCTTCCAAATTCCACGGGAGTCAAGAGGTAATCTTGTACAGACAGCATAAAGCAGCTACCTAATCACAGAGAGGCAATAGTTCCTGATCCTACTGAAGAAGCATAACATCATTGAGTATCACCAAAAACTACTGCCAAGCAGGTACCCAGCAGTATCTTGACTCTGCACAAAATAGTGGTTCCCAAACTGGCCTATCTGCTGCCTTGCCAAAATTATTGAATCAGTTGTTGCTTCACATAGGAACAAGAGACAAGTTCTGTGATCTGTTCTAGGCAGAGATCATTGGAACACAGCTCTTTGATGATTTCATAACAAAAATGTGGAGAATATCATAACACCATCTAGCCCATTGCTTAAAGAAGACATACAGAAGAAATAGATTTTTGCACTTTCATCACAGGAATAGCAGTTGAATCTGCATTTGCAGATAAGCTGTTAAGGAGAGAGTGTACGTATGAAAGAGATGACCAGATAGGATAGGAAGAGATCACAGGAGAATAGATGAGAAAACACTCCTCCAAGGACAACACTGAAAACTACTGTGTAAAACAAAGAAAATAAAAGCAGATTTAAGTGGATTCATAGTGTGAAATTCATTCAAATTTCAAAATCAGGAAGGGGGCATGCACTTGCACCCAACATTCTCTATTTTTAAGAGAAATACAGAGATTGCGAAATGTTGGGAAATCATCTGCTAGAATAGTCTTATTTGACAATAAAAAGATAAGATGAATGTATAGCCCCACATATTTTCTTCTTTCCTCATATTATCCTCCAAAACATTCATTATACACATACTTATTTGAAGCACCAGCAAAAAATAAGTGAATTAGAGGTTTTTCTAGATTACAGGACTAAGAAAAGACCATTCTATAATTAATAAATTTGACTAGGCACTAGAGTGTGAAATCACTTTTTAGACAAAATTTTTTATTTATTACTTTTTCAACCTTCTCATATACAGGGCAATGAAGAAAAATATTTACATAGATAATCATTCTGAACAAATATGTTACGGTTAAGTTAAGCAATAATAGGAAAGAAACAAAAGCCAGCTCTTAAGCATATGGCCAACACCTTGATATTTTCAGTTACATATCTTTTGTTCACTTATACACTACTGGGCATGAAAATCCTTAAGACTTTCAATGAAAAATTGATTCATGCTTGCCAAGGCTGTCAACAGAAGCACTCCCACAAGCACAGAGCCTGAATACCAGAAAGGTTTTACTAATGTAGCAGGAAAGTAGCCATCCATTTTCAAGATTAAACACTGTATGTTCTAGACGTTTTGAGGTAAAACTGGCACCTGTAAACTGATGGAAAACATTAAACATACTTTAAAGCACATACAGTACCAACAGAAGAATTTTTAATTAATCTTTTTTTTTTCAACCATTTAGATGTTTGGCAATAAAAAATATACTAGACATTCTAAAATAATAAATTATAAATCATAGTTCTTCAAAGAACAACACATGAACCCTCAGGAGTGTGAACAAATTCAATTGTCTTGAATGCTTAGACACTTACTGGGCAAAGATTACTGGGAAGTTCACATTTTTTCCATAGTTTTTTACTTAAACTTTTCTTCCAAAAACATTTTTTCTTTGTATATCTCAGTATATCTCAGTTGTGGCTTGGCTGAATGAAATACTGTAGCCTCAATTTTCCTGAAATACTCTCCCATTGGTAAGATCATTTTGCCTTGGTGCTTTTCCTCATGTCCAAGAGGAAGCAGATTTTATGTTAGTTCTTTTAATAAATTAAAGGTTTTTCTCTTTCTGATTATTTGCAGCCTTCAGAACACTTTTAGTTTCTAATATATCTGCTGTGTGGATTATGGCAATGATGAAGTCAAGCTCTCTTTCCCTTGAGAGCCAGAGTAAAACACACAATATTTTAAATTTAACTTTAAGCCTTCAGGAAATGACAAAGGTGATTCTTTGCTTTAAGTGCTTTAGGAGAGTTACTAATTTCAAGCTGTGACATGGACCTGAATTTCCAGCGCTTATCTTTCATCTGCCAGCTTTCATTCCACTTTTAATAAATTTTCTTTAAAACCAAAATTGTTGTATATAAATTATCTCTTCAACTTCATCATCTGCTTCTCTAAGTTTTCACCTCATTTATGTAATTAAGCATTTAGCTTTGTAAAATTCTAGCACTACTATGCTCACATTAGAGTTACTCTGCTTTTCCCAATAATTATAAATGGATTATAACATCCTTTCTGTTTTATCCAAATGTTTATGGATCTCCTCATCCTATAGCCCCAAAGTTTTTTAGGCTCTCAAGAGTAAAAATAAGTGAAAAGACAAATCTAAGACACAGTGGAGAGCACTGTCCATTCTCTTTTTGGATTAAGGTCTTAGTTTTACCCTAGGAACTTCATTGAAATTTTGAATTTTGTGGAAAAAGCTTCAGCTTCAGACAAATCACCTATTACAGTTTCTGTATCTAGAGGGCAACCACTGCTTTATTTGAAAGAAAATGTTCTGGAAAAAATATTCCAGTGGGAGATTTTTCTATTCCACCAGGCATTCCTCTCAGCATTGAGAACTACTAGACATATTACACTGTTTGCATAGAAGTTGCCACTGTAGAAAACATATAATGTATCAAAAATAGAACAACAGCAACAAAAAACTGGAGACATGCAAGCATATATCTAGCCTGTTGAACATATGAGTTCCTCACCTATAATGACTTTTCAATGTGTTGTAAAAAGATCATGAGGCTTCTGTGCAAAGTCACAGTATCTTCAGTCAAAGATTACTTTTAAGTAGAGCTTATTCTCTCCAATTTACAGGACAATGCCAACCTCCCCAAAACAATTCCAACAATTCCTTTTCTGCATAAAATAAGTCTCTTTTATAAAAGCACTGAGCACATGGATAACACATGTATAAAACTTGAAGATGCTGCCATACTCTACTAAAAGGAAACAGTCTCTTGGACTTACTAATACCTTAAATTCCCTTGAGACAGCACTCAAGAAGTTTGACATTTCCATGGTCATGTAATATATCTCATTTATCCCTGCCAGAATTGAGAGGCTTCAAAGAATATTATCTTCAATTTAATTAAAAATCACAGGTGTCCAACTGAAGACCCAAAGCCACTGGAACAATCAAAGCTTTTATGAAAACTAATGTAATAGTCATGTTACGTTAATCTTTTAATTCCTTTAAAAAAAGGGGGGAAAGGGAGCAGGAAAAGGTTGTTTCATCAAGCTGAAATGTTAACTCAGAACATCTTAGTTTCTATAAAGTTACTTACATCGTAAGTTTTTCTTTGCTTTGTTCTTTCATATTTGGTAACTAAATAATTGATACTGATCACTGTTCCCAAATCCCAAGTTTTTTTCTCTGTCAAGGTTAAATTAATAAAATAAACCTTCGAATGAAGTAGCACCACCTTATCTGCACAGTCAGCATCTTACTGAGGACAAAAAAAATTTTATGGCAAAGGTTTGTCAAACATGAATAGGCAATAAGTAAAAGCAATCTGCATCAAGTTTCCATTACAGCTCTCCTGTCCAGCCATTCTGCAATGACAAACAACAGAAAAAACACACACCAAAAACAACCTCCTCCCCTGTCAACTCCACAAATACAAATCTGCATCTCATCCCCACATGGCAGATGTTAATCTTTTCTTCTTTTAAATAATTTCATTAGAACATGAAGTGAAATCATACCACTAAGTCAGCAAAAAACGAGATCTTTAAAGCTTTATTGCTTCTACACTAAAATTGATTGGCTGAAGAAATTAACTGGCATACGTTAAGGTGCTTCCAATAATTTTCTCAAATTTAACAAACTTCTGCAAGATTCTTCCACTGAATACGCTTAAAAATATTGGAGAAATTAATACCTTTTATTTCCTAAGTAAAATTCGTTGATAATAAATTCCTTCTTTAAAACAAACAAAAGGAGATCAAAATGCCTAAACATATTTTCTGATCTAGAAGGTTTATTTTCCTTCATTTTCATTGTTTAAAGGTTTTACAGATAGACAATTCTGCAATTCCTGTGCTGCAATTCCTGAAATAGAATGTCTTTCCCATCTGATTTATCAACTTTTGGCCAATGCATATGTCAGTGTTCTCCTTTTTCCTATATATCATAGTTCCTCTTTTCAGTGTTTAACATTCATATGTCTTCTCAGTTCTTAATTAACAGAGTTGACAGCAATACTTTTTTTTTTTTAAACAAAATCTCGATTCTTGGTTATGAGTCTTAGTGTCTACTGTGCTATACCTCAGTTTCTACTACCAAATTCACAATTTTCCTCCTGTTTGGCTGTGAAATCAGGGGGTCTTAGTTTCTCCCAATTTGTTCTGGTCAACTCTGACACAGACCAAAATAGATTTAAACTGCATAGATTATAAAGTGGATTTTCATTTTAAGGAAGCTTATAAAATTTTTAATGTCTTCAACTTTTTGCATTAATTATCCCTGGAGTTACTTATCTGTACCATGACCAGAAGCCATTCTGCCTCACCTATTTGCAGAAGCCTACAGTGACCCTTTCTGATTTTACTCTTTCAACTTTGTGGACTTACAATATTAGCAGAGGAAAGTTCTACCTCTTTAATACTACGCTTAATTTCTATTTTTTTGTTTTAATCTGTAAAGTAAATCTCTTCAAGTTAATTTACAGCACTATAAAAACAAATTCATTTTTTGTTTACATTTCTATGACAATCATTAGTGTAATATGAGACAGAAAAAAAAGGAGACTGAGATGTAAACATAATATCTTTGTTTTCTCACACACAGATTCTGTCCCTTGGTGATAATTCAAAAAAAGATGACCAAAGAGAAGAAAGTTTTTGCTAAAGACAGTCATGCTGCTTTTTTCTAATGTTTAGTTCCAGGCTCACAGGTTAGTTGGAAAGAAAGTACTCTCTCCTGAATTAACAATATTGCTCTTAAGGACATTTTTATATAGCTGATACCAAAAGGAAACTATCTGGCACATTCATTTATATTCATCTACAGTCAGTAGCTTCATTACTTGGTACTAAGCATAATAGTCATATCAGGTGATGATTCTGAAACAGGACAAACTACACTGTGAAGAAGTGCTATTATACAACACAGCATAAAGAATTAAATGAGAAAAATGTTATTACATATGTTGCCACAATTTTACATTTCATTGTCTAAAATGCTAGACTATATGTTTTACTGTCAGCCCTTACAGATCTGACTTGAAAGATTAAACTGTCTAAACAGTAATCGCAAGAAAGTCAATGTTTCAACTACACCTCTTGAAAGAAAAACCTTAAAGAAAAAATGCAAATGAGAAACAACTCTGAATGGAAGGTTGTACTCAGAAAATCAATGTCAACAGACAAATTGCCTATCCGTAGTTCCAAGTGTTTTTCAGCATTAAACCAAAGTCACATCTGACATCTTACATAACCTGTTAGTTGGCACATTAGCTCCACAAGACTTCTTTTGCTGTCAGATAGACAGAATTTTAGTAGTAATACGATTGCAACACTAACAGCCTAAGGATGCAAGCAACTTGTTGGCAGAGGTAACAAGTGAAAACTTCTGCAAGAAACAACTTTCTACAAAACAAAACATCATCCCCAGAGAATTTGCACTCATTAACCAGAGAAGAAAGAGGGTAACTTATACATTTAAGTGAGAGAATTTTGGAAAAGCTAAAAAAAAACCCCAAAAAACAAAAAACCACACACACAACCCACAACCCTGCAATGTATCTAACTGAAAATAGGTTAACTACCTGAAAAATGAGCCTAAATCAAAGGAGAAATCAACATATATTACACCAGACTAAGAGGAAGTATTCATGCTACTATCAAACCTGTTAGAGCTAACCACAATGACCACCACCAGAACAACAGATAGTATAACATAACTATATCAGGAGCAAGATTTGAGCACCACTAAATACTCCAACACCAACACCAGTAGCTTGAGCTGAAAAAAAAAAAACTATCCTCCTGAAAGGCCTAACTTTCTACCTCAGAAAAGCACTGACATCTTAGTATGTTTAAGACTTTGTTTTAAAGAATTCATCCATCAATTTGAAAATACTTTTAATATTACCATGCCCAGTGAAAACTTCAAAGGCAAGATCAACAACAAGAAACTCAAACAGAACACTCCACAGGGAATGTAATCCCACCCTGGAACACTACATCAACTTAACCCTTCACTCTCCCACCCCAGGACATTTTACATGTTCCCCAAGTCCATAAAAATGAAATCCCGGCATATGCAGACACAGGACCCCTTCACAGCAGAATGTTCAGGATTCATCAAAACTATCCTCAAACTTCTTAATGGATAAAGAGCAAAATTTGTACAAGATGAAACAGATTTCTACATTAAATTACACAACACAGAACTACCTGCCCCAGAATGTCACTAATGACACATTACCATAACTCTCCCTTAACTCTTTATCTGTATCAGATAACTATTTTACTGCGCTCTCCCTTCTGTGAACAGCTCCTCGATTCCACTGGTACCACTTCCCATTCCAGATAGTCTAAATGACTCATATCTAACTAAACATTAAGCAATTGTTCGCAGCTTGAATTAGCTTTGAAGTCAGATGCTTCTCTTTTAGTTGTAAAGGAGGTCTTGAGTGTTTGAAGGTTTATTAATATTCATGCAGTTCTACTATACTGACAGCTTACTTGTTGACACCTTTACATTCAAAAGAAGTAAACAAATGATATTTAGAGAGTATAATTTATTTCTACTCTACTTACACTATGAAGTAAGCAACATAGATATAGAGCATAATAATGGCTTAGGATCAAAAACCAATTTTGTCTAATTGATTAGGTATGAAACGAATAATTCTGTCAAACACTAGAAAAGAAAAATTGGATCTATTTCCAAAAAGAGGGTATTTAAATTTCTATGACATACTAAAAACTTCTATTTTAATTAAATTCTAGAAGTATGGGTTTGGGGGTTTTTTTGTTATTCAGGACATAAAATAATTAAACAATACGAAATTCCAACACGTGAATGAAACATATCTTGCTTAAAGTTCTTCAGACTGTAATATTCAAGTAGGCCACCAAAAAAATCAGTGGATTTATAGACTGTTTCCAAAGATATATTTCCACCAGAGACTAAAAAAATCCAGCTTTTGGAAAAGCATTTAACTGCCATCATAACATACTTAATTTGTAATTCCTATTGTCTAGTAAAAAGTGATGCTGGGAATTTCCCTCTCAATTTGTTTAAGTGACGTACAATTATCCTTATAGGAGCACTTCTCTAAAAAGTAACTCTAGAAACATTTCTGGCTCATTACTGTTATAGTTTTATAATTTCGATAACCCTCTTTCTATTTATCTTGTATCTATTCTAGTTTTTGTCTTAGAAAAATATCTTTTTTTCTAAGATACAGAGTGGAATTCCAGCATAATAAGGAAGAACAGTAACATCTCTTTTCCTCTGTAGGTATAAAAATAAACAAATAAATAAAATCATCTAACCTTTCTAGAACACAGAAGCCTGTGTCTGAGCTAGTTATCTTGGGTTCCTTTCGAAGTCAGTGTAGAGAAACAGGTAGTTACAGGGCATGATTCATCTCATTTCACTATACATGCCTGAAAAGGTCACAGGAATTGTGTTCTAAATGTGCCAAATTGTCTCCATACACATAGTACAGATGAAAATAAATTAACAAGACTGCTGTGCATTTCAAATATCAAGTAGGTGCAGTGACAAATGACGGATAACCTATTTTTAAAGAAAATCTACCACAACATTAGGACGACATTCAAAAGAGAAAACAAAAAATGCAAAGCAGGTCCAAGAAAGGGCAAAATATACCAACTTGATTATGTTTTCTTTGTTCTTCCATGGCTTCCAAAACAGCCTGAGCAATCTTCTCTTTGTGTGTGTCACGTTCTGCTTCCCATATCTTTCTTTCTTCTGCATGAATCTTCTCCATATTTCTCCTTTCCTCCTCTACTGCTTTCAGAACAGCCTCCTGCACTACTTCTTTTTCAGCCTTTGAAACATATCAGGCACAAATAAATGACCAAAATATCCAACATGGGTGCGTAACGCATAAGTATTCTTTAATGAGACCTATAAGCTGACAAGATACAAGAAATATTTTTACTTCTAAACTATGAGCTCAAATTTATCTTAAGGTGCTACTAAGCAGCCAGCATTGGACAATGACAACTACAATTTTGTATTTGATTCTAGAAATGAAATATAGTAAAACACATACAAAATTACTCTCCTAACCACAATGCACTTAATAAGGAAGTCAACTGAAGAAATCATACTGAAAAGTGAAAATTTACTTTTAGTCAAACATGCTACTTCCGTGAACTGATGTTGTTAACATTCGCTCTTAATGTTTGCTAAAGTTTTCTTATGGGATTTTATAAAATAGTATATTAGAAAATTAACTATTTAGTTCTAGCCTCATTAAAAATTACTTTATTAAAAATTACTTTACAAAAATTAAATCAGATGCAATGCTAAATGTCTTAATAAGGTCATCAATTGACTCCATTACCCAGTTCTTCAAATCAAAAGGTATTGATGTTGTCAGTAAAAAATATCTGCTTTTATAGTCTTTCATTTAGGTAACACCAAAGATCCTGACTTCTTGGTATAAATTAATTCAGAGGTTATCTTAAATAGAAGCAAGCAAGCTACATCTCCTGAACAGCTTGGATATCTCTATGAAGGCCTAAGCTATAGTAGATGTATTTATGATTTATATATTAAACACAAATGAGAACAATTTTGGACATATCTAGTTATGAAATAAGAATCAGCTGATGAACTTGGCATTCCTAATGACACTCATGGAATCTACATTGTATAGCTACAACTGACAAGAGATACCTTTGCCACAGCTGCCAGAGCCTCCTTACTTCTTTTCCTTTCTTCATCCAAACATCTGTCAAGCACTTCCTGCAAATGTTATGAAAGATTAAATTGCAATACACAATAGATGAATGGCTAAAAATCATTTCAAACACTCAAAGTGCTTGACAAGGCTTCATTTTTCCTGCCAATACCTGTGACAGGATCATTCCTTATGAACTCTATAGTGCAGTCCAGACTCCTCTTTTTTGTAAATAAAAGCAATACCTTATGTTTTTGTGATTGTTGCAGCAAAGCTTCTTCTATCTTTTCTGATAACACTTCCTTCTCTGATTCCAAAATGTCAAGAAGTTTCTGATGCTATTGGAAGAAAACATCCATATCATAACCACAGTCTGCTAGTAGAACAGACAAAAAGAACTCAGGCAACATAGATTTGTCCTTTGCTTATAAAATGACTCAAAATCTAGATTTGATTAAACATAAACACTGCTCCTGTAATTGCTTTGATGACAAGAAAACTCTCAATAATGTGAAACATTTAGCGCCATGACTATCTATTATATCCTTTAGATCTGAAGGATCTAAAATATTACCATATAGAGCAACACTCCTTACAAAATTTATAAAGATGGTCAAAGCAATATTATACTTGAAAATTCATTTAAACAGCTCTGGAAATTAAACTATGCTTGTACTACCTTTCACTTAAACATACTGCAGAAGTTAACTGTAAATATTTTTTTCAACCAGCTGTGATACTCTGAACTCTAAATGCCAGGAGATGACAGCAAAAGAGAAAGTTGTTTTCTTCTAACTTTCTTATAACCTGAAATATTTTTCAGGGAGACGGTGAATACTGAAATAAAGTGACCAAGTAGTCTGTGTCTGATAATACAATGTCATCACTGTTTTTAAATCATAATCCTTTTATCTATATTTTTCAATAAAAAAAAGTAACATCCTAGAGATGTGGGTTTTGCCTTAAAATAAGCTGTATTCCAAATCTAAAAATCATTACTGGAAATTACTGATGCCATGTGTATTTGTCAAGAAAGAATGGATAGCAAAGCAGCACATGTTATTACATGCTATTTAAGAGATAATTATCATAACCTTAAAATAAAAGTATAGTATCAATAGTATCAATACATCATAATATTTTAGAAGATCACCAAAAAGTATTACACTACAGCTTTAACAATAAAAGTATATATACTGAACATAAAACTTTCATGCAAACTCTTAAGCAGGCAAATACGCCTTTAACCAGCATTTCTAAGAAACTGCCATTTCTGTTTCATGAATTTTATTATGTTTTAATTAAAAGTGTCTTTAATGTCAGCAAGAGACATATTACCAAACTGCAATACTATGTTCTGAAAAATATTTTTACATTTGAAGAATAGAATAGAAAACTTTTAGACTGCTTTATAAAATAAAACATCTATCTGTCTTTCCAGGATAAACATGCGAAGAAGTATTTCCTTGTGAATTTACTTAAAATAGATCTGAATGGAGCAGACATATTCTAATGGAAAACACTTGTGGAAGGAGTGGTTATACTTAATGATGTGTAACTAACTTTTCTTGTGGACTCAGTATCTTCAAACATTAGCTTTAATTATCAGGGCAGCTACATTTTTTTTTCCCCAGTAACTCAAACAAAAGTGAAACAATAAATGGATGTTATTACTTAGATAATCTCCATTATTCTTCTTCATTTAACTAACTGCAGAGAGACTACGAACTGGCATCTGTTATTCCATGTTCATTTGAAAGACTGATGCAATAATAGACAAACATACTTAAACACTGAATCAGATACATTCCACAAATCAAAGTTCAGTAATGTCTATTAAAAGAGGTGAACATTACTGGCTTTAGAGAAAATCCCTCTACAATTTTTATAAGGTATGACTATCAGAGAAAAATCAGATCTTTACAGCTTTAAAACATCTACAATAGAATGGCAATCAACTTGTTCAGAAGGATTATAATTTCTAGTATAACAGTTACAGGCATTTATCTGCAGTTTGACACCAACCACCAGATTGCTAGGTTGGATGACAAGAATGTGTGTGTGCATTTAAAGTTGTCATATGGGACCAGCTATTGTATGTATTTTACAACATTCCCTGTGGGATCACTATTTTAAGCCTTTAATCTTCAGAGCAGGTTTAGAAATTTAATTTACATATATAAGAAAACAGATAAGCCTACCCTGAAAGTTCTGAAACGATGCTGAGATGTGCATTAATTCAATAAAGAACATGTCTACATGGACAATGGAGACAATTAATGTCTGTTTTACCTGCAGCTGAAATAGATACCTTCATGACTACAGCCTTTTGTGTGAATCTAACCTCACCACACAGCAGGTCTTCCCCCTCCCCTCCTCAAAAAGAACCATGTAGACCTACAATCCTGAAAAATGCGGAAATTGGGACCAAAGCATTTCTAGCCTAAGGAAAATTGCAGTGTTCTGATCTTGAATACATCTCTGAAGCAAGAATATACCTCCTTCCCTGCAAAGGAGAGAGTATAACTAAATCCAGAAAATAAGTATTTATACAATACAACACAATTTTATGCCTGCTGGGTGTTACAGTGAGGAGGAGGTACATATTTGTCAAATTCAATCAATTCCATTGAGATACAGTGTAATAAACAATCTGAAATATAGATAGCAGTATAAGAACAAATCTTTTTGCTTCTTCTGGAAACAGAAAGGGAAACCTTTAAAATCCAGTATACTGCTTTTGCTCAATGATTTTGACTACAAAAAAAAAAAAAATTGTCTAATGAGTAAAAAGTTACCATAAATGTAAAGGCTGCTGTAAGTGTAGTTTACAGTCTAATCACTTTAATCTACCTCAGGATCTTTTATTTCGTTGGCAGATTAGAAAAACTATGTGTTATTATATTTTGAATTCCTTGGAATCCATGGAAATTTACTAAGGACTGTATTTTTTTTTTTATATTAAACACTTTTTTTTGGTCTATAAATACACACTGGTTTTTATTTTTCAAGATATTGCAAGCAAACACCAGCCACAAATACATTTAGAGTGTTTTCAAAATATAAGCTAACGACTTCTGGAACACTTCAAAGAAACTTCTTTTACATTACGTAAATTTGCATGAAATAAGGATGCTAAAATTCATAATTTCATCAATTTCATCAAGACTGTAAGCTTCTTGTGACTAGTTTGGCATGCCCTTTCCTATTATAATGTAAATGTTTATTCATGTGGAATAATCCTTCCATAAACAGTTACCTTCATATCTGAACTTCCAAAAGTTCATATATCATCACAAATGTTGCAACAGCTGTCCATACAACCCAGTAAAGCACATTCTCTTGTATTAGAGCTTGAAAAATACCTTGAAGAACTGTTTATTTGGCTTCAAAATTTATATTCGGCCAAGTAGATTTCTTTTTTAGAGAAAAATGTACTTTCAACTATTAAATTACATAAATTATTTGAAAAGAAATAAGTAACTGGAAAAGATAAAGCAGAATAAAATAGTGTGAACCACTTCTCCCTAGAACAGGTCTTGAGTCCAGAAAGCTTGTATTACATAGTTAGCGCAGATATAACAAAAAGGATGAAAACTGATATTTTGCATTTAATTAAGAGAGGTTATTTATTAAGAACTTCTGTTTTTCCACAGTAGTGTACTTCGTTAGTCCTTATATTGAGCCATGGAATCTCCTTGAAACTCATGCCTATTAAAATGAGGCAAAGTGAGCTCAGAGACGTCACTGTTCCATGACATAGACAAGAATGCATCTCCCTGTTGCCTGCATCCCTTTTTCATCAAGGCATAGATCTTTCAAAGGCACACTAAGGTACTTAAGTGTTTCTGGAAAACCTCAACAAGTCCTCATATTATGCATAAACCTTGAGCATTAAAGGTCACATATACTGAGATAAATGTCTATGGGTGAGCAAGTTTGTCTCATAACCCCCTCCTTTCCTCATCAGAAACTTTGGCCTCTTCAGGGACCTACTTGGAGCAATCCCATGGGTTAGGGCCCTAGAAGGAAGGAGTGTTCAAGAGAGCTGGTTAATATTCAAACATCACTTCCTCCAAGCTCAAGAGCCGTGCATCCCTATGACTGGGAAGTCAGGCAAAGGAGGCAGGAGACCTGCATGGATGAGCAAGGAGCTCCTGGCAAAACTCAACCAGAAGAAGGAAGTATACAGAAAGTGGAAAGGGGGACAGGCCACTTGGGAGGAATATAGGAATGTTGTCAGAGTATGCAGGGATGCAACGAGGAAGGCTAAGGCCCGTTTGGAATTAAATCTGGCTAGAGATGTCAAGGACAGCAAGAAGGGCTTCTTCAAATACATCAGCAGTAAGAGGAAGACTAGGGAAAATGTGGGCCCTTTGCTGAATGGGGTGGGTGCCCTGGTGACGAAGGATGCAGAGAAGGCAGAGTTACTAAATGCCTTCTTTGCTTCAGTCTTTCCTGCTCAGGCCAGCCCTCAGGAACACCAGACCCTGGAGGCAAGAGAGAAAGTCTGGAGGAAGGAAGACTTTCCCTTGGTGGAGGAGGAGTGGGTTAGAGATCATTTAGGCAAACTTGACACCCACAAATCCATGGGCCCCGCTGGGATTCATCCATGAGTGCTGAGGGAGCTGGCGGACATTATTGCTAAGCCACTCTCCATCATCTTTGAAAGGTCATGGAGGACAGGAGAGGTGCCTGAGGACTGGAAGAAAGCCAATGTCACCCCAGTCTTCAAAAAGGGCAAGAAGGAGGACCCAGGGAACTACAGGCCAGTCAGCCTCACCTCCATCCCTGGAAAGGTGATGGAGCAGCTCATCCTGGAGGCTATCTCCAAGCATGTGGAGGAAAAGAAGGTGATCAGGAGTAGTCAGCATGGCTTCACCAAGGGGAAATCATGCCTAACCAATCTGATAGCCTTCTATGCTGGAATGACTGCCTGGGTAGATGAGGGGAGAGCAGTGGATGTTGTCTACCTTGACTTCAGCAAGGCTTTTGACACTGTCTCCCATAGCATCCTCATAGACAAGCTCAGGAAGTGTGGGTTAGATGAGTGGACAGTGAGGTGGACTGAGAACTGGCTGAATGGCAGAGCTCAGAGGGTTGTGATCAGTGGCACAGAGTCTAGTTGGAGGCCTGTAGCTAGCGGTGTCCCCCAGGGGTCAGTACTGGGTCCAGTCTTGTTCAACTTCTTCATCAATGACCTGGATGAAGGCACAGAGCACACCCTCAGCAAGTTTGCTGATGATACAAAACTGGGAGGAGTGGCTGATACACCAGAGGGCTGTGCTGCCATTCAGAGAGACCTGGACAGGCTGGAGAGGTGGGCGGAGAGGAACCTCCTGAAGTTCAACAAAGGCAAGTGCAGGGTCCTGCACCTGGGGAGGAATAACCCCATGCACCAGTACAGGTTGGGGGTTGACCTGCTGGAAAGCAGCTCTGCGGAGAAGGCCCTGGGAGTGCTGGTGGACACCAAGTTAAGCATGAGGCAGCAATGTGCCCTTGTGGCCAAGAAGGCCAATGGTATCCTGGGGTGCATCAGGAAGAGTGTTGCCAGCAGGTCGAGGCAGGTGATTCTCCCCCTCTACTCAGCCCTGGTGAGGCCACATCTAGAGTATTGCATCCAGTTCTGGGCTCCCCAGTACAAGAGGGATGTGGCACTACTGGAGCAAGTCCAGCGAAGGGCTACAGAGATGATGAGGGGACTGGAGCATCTCTCCTATGAGGAAAGGCTGAGAGAGCTTGGCCTGTTTAGCCTGGAGAAGAGAAGGCTGAGAGGAGATCTTATCAACGTGTACAAGTATCTGAAGGGAGGGTGTCGAGAGGATGGGACCAGACTCTTTTCTGTGGTGCCGAGCGACAGGACGCGAGGCAACAGGCACAAACTGAAACACAGACGCTTCCATCTGAACACGAGGAAAGAAAAGCTTTAGAAAGGATTTGAATTGAATGAATCTCGTCCAACATTTCCTTGTTTCCACAGATAAGAGTTATGAACATGTTCCCCTCTGTTAGTCACAGTTAAAGGAGCAAATGAAGAGTCACAAGACTACTCTGAGCTATCTGTAAATTGAGTTTAATTTCCTAGGTATTGTAGATGCCGCTTTCTCAGGTTTACTCACATGTCAAAGTTGGGGTTCTTCTGGTAATTGTACCTGTCAAAAGGACATTCCCAATTCTCCAACAAGCAAACCTAATACGAGCCTTCAGGAAAGAATGGTTGGCCTCCTGTAAGTAGGATAATGAATTCAGACCTAACAGTCCTATACAGAAAACAATAAAGACTACTCCAGTTCTCTGAAAGTTATGATGGAGACCTACCATGGAGTTTTAAATTTGGAAAAAAAGTATCCAAACTGTGCAGACTGTAAGACATGAAGCATCCATGAAGCTTATAATGGAAGATGAGGTGAGTTTTTCCCTTAATTGATCAACAATTCAAAGACCAGAAAATAGATCAGAAAATTATAAAGATATTGGGGCTTTGAATGAAGTTGTCCAGCTATTCATAAGCAAACATACCTAACTGAATTTCAAGACTAAAGGGTAAAATTGGTAAAAAGTTATGACTAAAAATAATTTGGAAATAAAAAATAAACAAATTAAAAAAAAAAGGCCTGAACTGATAGTATGGTGAATAAATTAGCACGAAGCCAAAAGAAATCTCAGCAAAAACGCCACTTTAATGGAATAAGAAAATTTTCAGCCAGTGCAAGTTTGCTGCAAATTTACACAGCACGTGTAAGCTATAAGGCACAGTAAGAACACTATGCAGAGATACTAAGCCAGCTCTGAATACCTTAAACTTAGATGCCACAAATAGTATAGTATACAAACTTTCATATAGTGTATAGAAGTTAATGCATTACTTTGCCTGAACTAATTTGCCTAGCTTAACTACTCCCTCTCCACCCAAGCCTTCATTTGTTCCCTTTAATTCCTTGGTCAGGGTGTAGTATAGGGCGTAGAGTGTAAAATTTTGGAGTGCAAAAATACTGAAGAGCAAAATCATAGTGGGACATGGTGGCTTGAAAGCGTTTTGCCACTAAAAATAAATAAATAAATAAATAAAATAAGTTATAAAAACAGTATTCCAAACTGGAGAGAAATACTAGCATTTCTACCTTCCTCTGTGGAAAGCAGCAAGAGAGAGGGTCAAGAAGAGTCAAAAGAAAATCAACCTAAAACAAAAGGCATTCAAAATAGGTTATATTTTTCTCCCTGAAAGAAGTTCTTTAGGCAACAGTTCCAAATGAAAAATGTTTGATGTAGATTTAAATATAAATACAGAGGTCCTGTGGTTTTTCTTGATTCCTGTAAAAAAGAAATCAAAAAATCTTTTTTTTTTTTCCTGAATGTGATTCAGAGAAGACATTGTAAACAGATTTAATCACAATAGCAACTTGTCCTTTTATTATTATTATTATTATTATTATTTTTATAGATTAAATTTATTTCTGAAGAATCCTGACAATTTTAGTTCGGGTATGCATTTTTTGAAGGGTTACATAGTATATATTATAAATAATCTGTGGAGTGAATGAAATAATTCAGGATTCTTTTGAGTTATTTTGCAGGTAATATGCTATATTAAAGCTATTAATAAACTAGCTCTAATTTAATACAGTTATACTCCTTGCATATTCCTATTAATGCTAAAACCCAATTTTAAAGAAAAATGGAAAATAGGGTGTCCCAAACGAACTGAAATGAATTTTAAAAATATGGACAGTTTCTTTCCGGGCCCTTTCATCTGAAAGGGAATGGGTACAGAATTTCATACACAAAGATACAATTCTTTTGCAATAACTGATGGGTATGCAGTTTACGTTTCTGTGGATTGCGATTGCTTATCCAAGTACTTTTACATAACCTATGAATAGCAGCTAAAAAGTGAATTTATCCATACTGAACTTGACATGTGTGATAATTTACTCAATTCTCAGAAGCACTTATTCAAAAGAATAATCAAAGTTAAAGTACATACACTACTACTGAACAGAAAAAAGTTTGCTTTATTTGCAGCATCACTGTAACTAGTAATGATACTTTACAGCTTCAAAGACCTTTCATCTGAGAAAAATAATTTTCACATACTAATGAAATGACATTCAGAACCATCCTGTAATAGCCTCATTCTGAAAACCAAAGAATTAAGACATGAAATATACATATTTCTGAATTTATACCCCAGTGAATGATCAATTTTTCTTGTAACAAAATCTATCAAACTTCTTCATCTAAAGAAACTACATTCTAGCCAGTGGTTTAACAGAAAAAAAAACACAGCCATATTAAGACTTCACCTCTCACCTTCATATAATTAAGTTTTTCTTCTGCCTTTATTACATATGGATGTAGAGCAATCCCTATCCCTCATTTTCAAGATCTGGGAAAAATTATCTATAGAAACAGTTAGCAAATATTCCAGTCCTTTATTCATCAGTAGGAACATTTTAACGAGAAAACTTCTTAACCCACCAAGTTCTACTTCTACTTCACTTTCTCATGAAGGAATCGAACAGTAGGAATAAATAACACAGGTCATGGGAAAAAGCTCATTATCTGTATTTGAGATGGATATGACATAATAAAAATATGCAGTTAAGGCGTCATGATTCTGTCTGGTTCAAGGAAAATTAGATAAGTGTTTCAGGATGCTCACTTAAGAGCTATTAAATATTAATCAAAACAGAATTTTAACTGCCATTTACAAGCCTGAGGTAATGTTATTAAAATATGTCTATTTTAATATCTTATTCAAAATATCATATCGAGGAAAAAGGCAGCCTTAATAAAATAATAGTAATACTTCTCTGCTCTTGTAGAAAAGCCAACCATATTTAATGTCACACTACTTTATACTGCACCTTTTCTTCACCACTTCTAACCTATGTCTAAGTCACATGTCAAACAAAGATCAGGTAATCACAACTGGTTTCCTACACTCCAACACTGTCCTCACTATCTGCGGCATTGGAGTGTTTGGCAACACAAGGTGGAAAATCTGTGTGAAGAATTCCAACATCTGCTACATATTTCCACTTCCTCAAATTATAACTTATTATTGCATGGTTGAACTGTATGTTGCCAGTTTGAGGTCTAAGTGGCCAAGAAGACAGCGAAACTTCCTTAAGAGAAAGCTCAGGAACCAGCAAAACATTATTCAAAAAGAAAAGTTACACCAAGCACAATATGAAGAAAAATTATAATAAGGGTAGTAAGATAACTAAGTCTACTACTCCAGCTCAAAGTTCCAGCCAGCTGTATGCTGAAGAACGTGTATAACTTGAGGAACATCAGAGACTGAATTTAAAGCAAGTCATCTACTACCAGGCTTAAAATATTTTGTCACATGCGTTTTATTGTTTATAAATAAAACAAGAAGTTATTCAGAGTTGTCTGATACTGAAAATACTTTTCTCAGAAAAACTACATGGTAATAGAGGCTATTTAAAAAAAAGAAAAGTAACTGTGATTAGGATACAGAGGTAAAAGACATTAATAAAAAATGAAAGAAAAGTATTCATTAGTACTTCTGTTTTCATGCTCCGGTGCATCTCCTGTTTGAGTCCTTGCACATTTGTTCCATCTATCAGAAAAAATAAAAGGGAATGAATTCCCAAAATAAGAGTAATCTAAACATCAAAATATTCAGTAATGGAAGATAGCAATAAGGAAAAAAATATTTGAACAGTAACTGACAAAAATAATTGAAGAGAAAAATCATACTATATTACTGATTTGTTCGGTATTGATGAGAGTAGATGATATAGATTCATAACAAGTAACAAAGATTTTAAGGAAAATATAAGCAATATAAGCAAAATATAAGCAAAAGGTAGCAAAAAAAAAAAAAATCCCACACACTCAGGATCTACTTTCAACTGGAATTTGACAAATCCAAGAAAGATTTAACTTAGATTATCAAACGCAATGTCCAAATAAGATTTTTGTTTCAGACTCTGAAAGAATCCTGTCTAAATTAACACTGCAAAGGGACTGCAAAATCATCCTTTAACTATTTGTGATAGTGGACAGATCAAAATGAAGCTAGAAGACTTTGGTAAAGATTTACTTTTTTTTTCCCCCCCAAAAAAATACATGTGCCTTTTTAGATATTAGCAATACAACTTTTACTTTGGGAGATATACACTAAACAATAAGTGGATATAAGGTCAACACATCAAAACCAAAGCACAGAGCTAGGATGAACTAAACTTTTCGGGGCGGGGGGAAGGGGGAGGGTGGCGGTGCAGGGAACGTGTGTCTTTCCAGCATTGAAATAGCTATCTATAAGCAGAAATCAAGGAGATATCCTGCATTTGGAAGTAAATATCTCAAGTTGACAAGAGAAGTCTTTTAAGTACTTTTTTCCTTTACATAGTGAAGAACTACCACAGAATCAAGAAGTTCTGAGACAATCTAACTTCCTCCTCAGCAGAAGAGAGACAGACCTGAAAAGATACATCTAGAAAAACTGTGTTTAAGGATGAGAGGTTAGATGCAAGGTGAATTAGAGGAAAACATGATGAGAATGACTGATAGGAAGTATATTGTTGTGGTGCAAAAGAACAAACAGTTGTTCCCAGATGAGGAAACAGCAAGATTTTTGAGGACTAAGCAGAAATGCCCAAAGACAGCAATATGAAAAATACTCTCAAGAATTTCCAGACCTATCATACATATTTAGAATTAATGAACCGGAAAGATGATATCCACTGCACCCTTCATTTTTTCAGTCTTTCTTATATACTGGGATTCTGCAGGTACCTACTGCTCTCACTGCAAAAATTGACTACTGTCTTCTTAAAATGCATATGTTCCAAATTCTCTAATTAGCTATGCAGATGCATTAGCATATGCTCCTGATAAGGCATGAAATAAGTTTCGCAATTATTACCATTAACAGAGAAAGAAGCACAGAACCTCTTTGCTTATAAGAGAAAAATCAAACAAGATCTGTAGAATAAACATTATCATATAAAGATGCTGCATGTGACAAGTAGATATTAAAAAAATTGAAATAATAGAAAATGATAGTTTCTGATTGTGGAACTAAGTTGCTGAAACAAATAAACATTTTCTCTTGCATACAGACATTCATTTATTATATAACACAGAAGTAAATTCTACATTTGGTATTTCAGAAAATGTGTGTGTGGGGAGATTACTGAAAATGCAAAGCACATCCAAATGCGTCATCCAAACACTGGAGAAGGTAAGGCATCTATCACATTCCCGCACAAGCAGCTCATTACCTTTGCCACACCAAATTTCTGCTTGCCCACAAGCTCACATATAAGCCATTTTTAGAGCATTCATATATTTTAAAAAACTGAGTTCCACCAAATGGAACTTGTTTGGGATGACCTTTCGGCAAATTGTTTTCAAAATGAAGCTAAAAATTCTTTTTTGAGTATGTGCCAAAGAATTGCTGCAAAATTTCAAGCACCACCAAACAGACTTTGAACAACTATTTATCAAGCTAGAACCATGAATACAAAGCACTTTTACAGCCAACATCATGATATAGAGAGGAAAAGAATTAAGGACATGAGGCTAACTCAGCTTATCTCAAAATGCTGTTCCATCTACAGACGTGATATTTCTTTAATAGTTTCATATAAAATCATCACAAAAAAATCAATATGCAAAAGCACAGAGGGAACTTTTAACTGAGTTCTTTTTTGTGTGACACTGTTTTAGTACTGTTCTGTCTCATCAATTACACTAGTAGCTGCTTTGGCTTCTTAAAATTTGGAAAAAAACTTCACCACAATATACTCTATAAAAAGAAAACTACAGGCTTAAAGAACTTTGCAAAAGTTCATAGAATAGAAGAAAAGATGACTGATATGGGCGAAGACTATGCATGCACTTGAACTACAAAATTAAACGCTTTTATTACTTTTCTTTCTGTATTCTTCTTTTACATGAACCAAAATGGAAAATATCCAGATTAATAAAATGCAAGATAAGCAGTCTCTGATTGCTACTGCTTCCTTGAGAAGACATTGAGAAAAAGAGGGATATTGTCAAGTCACAATTTAGTGACTGTGTGATTTGAATCTGATTCCATATGTACCTTCGTTCCTCTCCCTCCATGAATGCCTGCTTCCCTTCAGCTTGTTTACAAGACAGTAAGGAAGAAGACCATCAAGAAAGGAGAGGAAAGAGCAAGGTAATTGTACACAGAGAAAAAGATTTCTCATACATGACAAGTGATTTCCTGAAGGTATTTAAGATTCTATTTTATTTTGATTGATCATTTGACTGCTTTAAATAGAATATCTCAACCAATCATGATATAGACTACATTTTTAGGACTAGCTACCTTGATCAAATAATAAGAGAAATTTTTGATAAATCATCATTCCTAGGGCTTACAGTGAAAACAGATAATCTCTTTACCTTATGATGCTCAGGGTCTAAGAATTTAATGAGAAAATTCCTTACAATATCCTAGTTCTAGACAGTAAACACTTTTAAATAACAGATGCTGATTTACTCCATCTTTTTCTAGCATCTTTTATGGGATATCCTTTTTAAAGTTACTGCAATCATTTTCTGCAAACTATGAAGTGTTTTCCCTCTACAATTTGTATCACTAATAAAGAAGGGGGTTTAAATAGTGGATGTGATATCAACCATACTAACTTCAAAATCTCTCTCTGTATTACTAAGTAGGAAAAATTATAATAGGGGAAAAAAGGATTCACATCCCACCCATTAATTATGACATCTTTCTCAGCAAGAAAAACATAACTAAAAAGCAGAGAGAATAGCATTAATATGTTACTGATATTTGCAACTATTAATAAAGCAAAAATTCTATACGTTTTATACTGACTCCTACACTTGGCTTGGTATCTTTCATTCTCATACTTAGGAAAACACAGAACAAGACAGAAAACTTGATACCAAGAAGAAAACTATAATTTGTCTCAATTCCTCTGCATTCTTCATCATCAAATAAGTACACAATGTAGCGCAATTTACAACTCAATCTCTACATCGCCATTCTTCACTATGTTCAGATCATTTGACGCATTGAGATCCAAACCTGAATGGATTCTATTTTTTAAAAATTACTGTCAATTGCAGCAGAAGCTTTTTATTTTTGGAGAACATCAGAAACATACCAAAACAAGCGTAGAAGAAATTAGGCTTAGAAAAAAAATAGACACTAATTTCTTGAAAAACAAAATAGAGTCCTTATAATTTGATAAAATGCTAAAATTGAAGGTCTGTTTGATTTTCTTTAGCTCGAAAAAGAAACCACTGAAAAAGCTGGAGGATGGAACAAACAGATTTTATTTTAATCAAATAATGACCTTGTTTTCCACTACAAAAGGATATTTATTCCATAAATATAAAAGAGAGCATCTATTGCCAAAATTCCTTATTTTGAAAAAAAGGGATGAGAAGTCAAAACGGGGTACCATCATACTAATTAGCTTGGCCTAACACCACAGTATCTGCCTTTATACGTTGAAACACTTCTACTAAATTGCTTTTGTACATATGACTGCATTTTATGAAGTACTGAAATTTTCTATTGTATATATATATATTTCTACATCTTTTATTTGTTTTTTTAAACAGATCTGATACTCTGTTTTTTTCTGAGGTATAAACAGTGAAATCAGAATCCAATACCTTGTACAACTCAAATTCCCTTCAATTTTTCATGTAAAGCTTTCTGGATGGTTTTCTTGTCAGTGGCATTTGTTTTTCCAAAGCAGTGTATTTTGATCAAAAAGTTTCATAGCACCAAGTTGTTCAGTATATATTTTAATAGAACAAATGACTTCAAACACAAGATCAAAGTTAGTGTTCATTTTCACATGGCAATATCAAAGAGGTTATTGTCTCAGAAAAATGTAACAATGAAATTCATTATTTCCCCATTTACAACAAACTGACATGTTGCCCATTGACGTCTTCTCTGATATCAAGTCCTAGAAAGGTACAATTGATACGCATTCCTTTCCTAAACACTCATTCGATAACCTGACTGCTTCCTGGCATAGAAGAGAGGAATTGTTCAGTGATGAAGGACACCATGAAACTGGTGACCATGAATATAGCCTGAGAATGTCTGGCATGCTTTGTGAAACATTGATTTGAAAATGCACTTCCTTGAAAACCCAGCAGCCCTAAAAAAAACTTGTCCCCACTTAAACCAGGAAGTGTCCATTACAGTGGTCAATGACTTTGAGGGAACTTGTCCTTTCAACCCACTCCAGGAATGGACTTCCAATGGCAACTGTCACTTCCACAGTTGAACATAAAAAAAAAATTTCAAACTTTTTCATTATTATTATATCTGTTATGGTGATCTGTGATCAGTGATCTTGGATGTTACTATTGTAATTGTTTTGGGGTGCCATGAACCACGCCTCTATAAGACGGCAAACTTAATGGATAATTGTGTGTTCTGACTGCTCCACCGACTGGCCGTTCCCCCGTCTCTCTCCCTCTCCTCAGGCCTCCCTATTCCCTGAGACACAACAATATTGAAATGAGGCCAATTAATAACTCCACAATGGCCTCTAAGTGTCCGAGTTAAAGGAAGAGTCACACGTCTCTCACTTTAAATCAAAAGCTAGAAATGATGACACTCAGTGAGGAAGACATATCAAAAGCTGAGACAGGCCAAAAGCGAGGCCTCTTGTGCCAAACAGGTAGCCAAGCTGTGAATGCAAAAGAAAAGGTCTTGAAGGAAATTCAAAGGGCTACTCCAGTGAACACACGAATGATAAGAAAGCTGAACAGCCTTATTGCTGATATGGAGAAAGTTTTAGTGCTCTGGATAGAAGATCAAACCAGCCACAACATTCCCTTAAGCCAAAGCCTCATTCAGAGCAAGGCCCTAACTCTCTTCAATTCTATGAAGGCTGAGAGAGGTGAGGAAGCTGCAGAAGAAAAGTTTGAAGCTAGCAGAGGTTGGTTCATGAGGTTTAAGGAAAGAAGCCATCTCCATAACATCAAAGTGCAAGGTGAAGCAGCAAGTGCTGATGTAGAAGCTGCAGCAAGTTATCCAGAAGACCTAGCTAAGATAATTGATGAAAGTGGCTATGCTAAACAACAGATTTGCAATGTAGATGAAACAGCCTTCTATTGGAAGAAGATGCCATTTAGGACTTTCACAGCTAGAGAGGAGAAGTCAATGCCTGGCTTCAAAGGGCAGGCTGACTCTCTTGTTAGGGGCTAATGCAGATGGTGACTTTAAGTTGAAGCCAATGCTCATTTACCATTCCGAAAATCCTAGGGCCCTTAAGCCCAGTTAGCCCCCCTATGCTAAATCTACTCTGCTTGTGCTCTATAAATGCAACAAAGAAGCCTGGATGACAGCATACCTGTTTACAACATGGTGTACTGAATATTTTAAGCCCACTGTTGAGACCTACTGCTCAGAAAAAAAGATTCCTTTCAAAATATTACTGCTCATTGACAACGCACCTGGTCACCCAAGAGCTCTGATGGAGATGTACAATGAGATTAATGTTGTTTTCATGCCTGCTAGCACAATGTCCATTCTGCAGCCCATGGATCAAGGAGTCATTTCCACTCTCAAGTCTTATTATTTAAGAAATACATTTCATAAGGCTATAGCTGCCACAGACAGTGATTCCTCTGATGGAATTAGGCAAAGTAAATTGAAAATCTTCTGGAAAGGATTCACCATTCTAGGTGCCATTAAGAACATTTGTGATTCATGGGAGGAGGTCAAAATTAAATTAACAGGAGTTTGGAAGAAGCTGATTCCAGCCCTCATGGATGACTTTGAGGTGTTCAAGACTTCAGTGGAGGAAGTAACTGCAGATGTGGTGAAAACAGCAAGAGAACTAGAATTAGAAGTAGAGCCTGAAGATGTGACTGAATTGCTGCAATCTCATGATAAAACTTTAATGCATGAGGAGTTGCTTCTTATGGATGAAGAAAGAAAGTGTTTTCTTGTGATGGAATCTACTCCTGGTGAGGATGCTGTGAACACTGTTGAAATGACAACAAAGGATTCAGACTATTACATAAACGTAGTTGATAAAGCAGCGGCAGGGTTTGAGAGGATTGACTCCAGTTTTGAAAAGTTCTGTTGTGGGCAAAATGCTATCAAACAGCATTGCATGCTTCAGAGAAATCCTTTGTGAAAGGAAGAGTCAACAGATGCGGCAAACTTCATTGCTGTCTTATTTTAAGAAATTGCCACAGCCACCCCAGTCTTCAGCAACCACCACCCTGATCAGTCAGCAGCCATCAACATCGAGGCAAGACCCTCCATCAGCAAAAAAGATTATGACTCGCTGAAGGCTTAGCACTTTTAGCACTTTTTAGTAATAAAGTATTTTTTAATTAAGGTATGTACATTGTTTTTTTTAGACATAATGCTATTGCACACTTAATAGACTACAGTATAGTGTAAATATAACTTTTATATGCACTGAGAAACCAAAAATTCATGTGACTCGCTTTATTGCAATATTTGCTTTATTGTGGTGGTCTGGAACCAAACCTGCAGTATCTCTGAGGTATGCCTGTACATAATCAAAGACAACTTGTGCCAATGAGCTGACAGTTCGCTCTCGGAGGGGAGGAGAAAAGAAAGGAGAAGCTGATAATGATGCTACCTATAGCTAATTAGTATGGTGGAAAATCTTGCATGTCACAAGGATTAACTCCAGAAATTTGGCTAGCAGAAAACCGAGATAGAACTGGGCCTTTCACTTCTTCCCCTAGCCTGGAAGTCACAGCATTGTAAATGGAATACATCAGGAGTATGGTAGCTTTCCAGATAGGCTTTTACCATATACCTCCATCACTGACACCCAGGGAAAATACAGCTTAAATACCAAAAACTTGAATAGACTCTAATGATTAGTTAAATACTAGCACAGAAAAAAAACAGCATTTCCTCTTTCCCAAAGAGCCATTTTAGGAAGGTAGGAGCAGGATACTGTTAAGGTGGGAGTGAGGTTAGGAGAAAGCATAACAAAGGAATCATGAAACTACATGAGATACCTTTCGTTTTGTGGAATTCAAAATAGAACAGCAGAAAATTTGGAAGGAATGGCAAGCAGAAGAGAACAAAAATTTAGAAGGTTGGAGAAACTGCTTCAATGGTGTGAAGGCAAAATACTGCTTGTAAAACAAGAATATTAAAATAAAACAACAAAAGCAGCGCTATGCTTATTTTCAGAGCATACTTGTACTGTGTGATTACTGCTATGGCATAAAGCCTCTTCAAATGAAGCAAGATGAATACTTTTAATTCTCAATATAAACATACATATGTATGTACAATGCCATAATAAAGAATATTAATCAACTTGCTGTATAGTCATTAGTCATCATGTCAGCAATCTTAACTATTAGCCCAGAACAAATGCCTTGGAGAAAAACAAATGCTAGAACACACACATAAGTAGATAATACATTTAAAAACAGATATATTAAAAAAATCCATAGTATGCATTTCTCAGACCTCTTCCAACAAACTTTTATGACTGAACAAAATTCATAAGTGTTATTTTATAAAAACTGATAATTCTATCATAAACACTCACAGATTTTATCTGCTTGCTTAGGCTTCAAAATCCCAGAGGCTAATATCACAGTTAGAGATAGTAAACCTTGATTGAGTTGAATAAGAAATACTTGGAAATTTGTAAACAAAAAGTAAGCCTTTTCTGGGGTCCAAAAGTCATATTATGTTACATTAAATGTAGCCATGATGTGAACTGGTTCCTGTGTTATAACAGAAGTACTTTTCTGTCCTACAGCCAAGAACAGGCCCCTCACACTCATGAGTTCTACTGAAAAAAACATCTCATTTAGATCCCCAGGTAAGTTTGAACTTCTTGAATGTTCGCACACTTCTGTCCCCAACTGGTGGTTTGAAATGTTACATATCATCGAACAGTATTTTTGCTAAATTTGAAAGTACACCCCCAAAAAATTGTTCTATAATGCTTCCAGATTTCATGAGATTCACTCATTTTTAACATTCAGAAGGTTATAGTAAATCAGTACACAATATATTCATTTCAGAAACACAAAACATTTTATAAAAATCCATTTTTACTTCCTTTTTAGGCATAGCTATAGGGTATGCATTGCAGAACTCTGTAGTTCTGTGCAGTATGTTCCTCTTGCAAGACAGAACTGATTTCTCCAAGCTGTTATGCCTCTTTCTGTTACACTGTTTATACAGATGCTTATATATTTGTGATATATTTAACAGATATGATAACAGTCAGACATTCATAAAATACTGTTGAAAACGGTGGAATATTTCAAATGGACTTTTGATGTGTTTAGGTCTAATTTACTCCAGGAAAGTTAAACTGATAAACAAACTATTATTCTTTCCATTTTTAGTAGAATTGCTGCTCATGGTATTTGAAAAGTAACTGTTAATTACAATGTAAACAACCTTAGAATGCTATTAGAAAACTAACTGACTTAAAAAAACAAAACAAAAAACTTATTTACTAATCACAGTTATTATTCCAATTCGTGAGTTGTACTTAAATCAAACTAAGATATTTTCAAAAACCAGCCAGGTTTACACTGTTCAGATGCTCCAGATACTCATCAGTAATTGATGTGACTTCAAGTACTTGTTATGCAGTGCTCCTTCAATCATCAAGCAATGTTAAGTGGTAAAGGTAAGCACTATATAAGCATATTTATGTATATATATTTCTGAATTTTATATAATTCCTCATATTAATATTTTTTTCTATTTTTATACAAGATTTCCATGAAACGAGAATAGGTTTGAACAACAGTTGTTTGTATGTCTACTGCCTAAAAAGAATCAAAAGATTTGGACCAATAATTTGTGTGAACCCCATACAATCAAATGTTACATTTAAATATGAAAATTAAGTTATTGCATGTTTTCTCCAAGGCTACAGAAAATGACAGCCATTAAAGGAGTATGCATTTAATTGCTCTAAGATTCCTCCTCCTCAGTGCTACAATCTTCTTGAATTTTTGCTAAGTGGGTTTAAGTGTCATAAAATACCTTGGATCCCCACAAACAGAGACCTATTGTTTGTTGTGCATTTTTCAAATATTTATCTTTACTGTTATGCTGAGGACGCAAGGTGAATTACTTTTTTTTTGGTGATCATGTGTGTTCATATTTTCTCAAATAAATAGAAAAGAACCGAAACTAAAAGAAAATCATGAAGCTTTTTGTATTGCATACATACATAGATAATGATATGTATGCGACAGACAGATAGCCTATGTATACTTGTCTGTACACATCCATACCTGAGCATTAAGAAGTTCTTCACATTTGTGAGAGTGTTTTTCAATTGTCAGTATATACTGTTTTTCAATAGCTGCTTCTCGCTGTTGAACTGTAGACTGCAGCAGCGCCTGCAAAAAGAAAGAACAGAATATTCAACAAAGATATAACTGGGATGTTTATCGGAAACTGGAAATCAACCATATACTTATGTATAACTAGAACGTGGAATGCTGTTACAAATTCAGAATGTGCAACTATTGAAGTACCTTTCTATGGAACACCACTTTGTTTTTAGATTTATATTTTCCCATAGACAGGATTAAAAATTTTTGGATCTCAGATTTCCTATACACAGTCTCTTAAAAGAGAGC
The DNA here is from genome assembly GCF_036417845.1 of Apteryx mantelli. Classification (NCBI taxonomy): domain Eukaryota; kingdom Metazoa; phylum Chordata; class Aves; order Apterygiformes; family Apterygidae; genus Apteryx; species Apteryx mantelli. The sequence continues at coordinate 140,343,937 of NC_089978.1, forward strand.
AATACACAGAAGATAGAGAGTATTTCTGTTAAATATACTCAGTTTAGTGAGACCACACAAGAAGAGAAGCATATGAGAGCTGCTGAAGAAGAAAAAAAAAAAGAAAAAAAAAAGCCAGACATATTTCACTGGCTGACAAAACTCCACATCCTCTCGGCACGCTGTAAGATCCCATGGGCCAAGCATCATCTTCATGACCACAAGTCAAGTAAAAGCAGATGGAAATTCTGAGCAATTTAAAACATAAAAGAACAACCCCCCCCGGGAAGTTCACACTTGAATGTGAAGCAGTGGAAGTCAAAGTGTGGAAAGTTAAAGTACCAAAACAATACCAAGAAGATAATGAAATTAGGAATTCTGTGGGTATGCATGCATGTGTTTGCACACATGTCTACGTGCACACATGCACCTGACTGAACTCTAAAGAAGTTACAGCATTTGCATGCAGAAAGAAAAAAATAATTCAAATATATGAAAAACCAAATCACCATTTGAAGGAATTGCACTCTGATTTCCTTAAAACAATGCTATTATTTTTGCTCAGGAGTTACTTAACTCATGTGCTATACAGGGTTTTTTTTTTTCCCCTCAATATTATAAAATATATATTTTCCAAATATTCATTGGACTATTTATACACACTATAGAAAACTATTTTTAACTAGTAATCAACATAGCAAACTAGCTGAAATTACTGTATAAGTTAAAACAGACATGAGTTTTATAGAAAACAGATCTTTGGCCCAAATGGAGACAAAGCAAATAAAATAAAAAAGTCCCATCTTTCAAATAATCTTTGTTTTGGAAATATATTTACTTGATGGAACATAACACACACATTAAATGCAATTTTGAAAACTTAAAAAAAAAAAAAACAACAAACACACAGCACAACAATATTATATAGAAATGACTTTTGCCAGTTTTTGAACTATCTTCCCACATTTTCCACTACTTAGCCTGTTTTGCCAAAATGAGGATTCTTCAGGATATCGCTAGTGCTACAGTACAGTAGTTTCAACACAGGCTCAGAAAAATTTGAAAGTTAACAAACAATAGACTGTACTTCATATAAACTTTAATTGAAGAATAAGTTTTCTGGCTTTTGCAGGGTATTTAACTAGTCACAAGTTTACTTTCATAAAAGCCAATTTCTTTCCAGCTACCTTCACTTCTTGTATTATATAAATTCAGACAATCAAAAAAATTTAACTCACAAAGGAGTATAACTTCTGCATGTGAAACTCTATATTTAGCTGAATCCTACTGTGTATACACTGAAATTGCCATGTATCACTGGCAAAAAAGTCTGTACTTTGAATGTCTTTCTCTTTTTTTTTTTTTGCTTAAACTAATGTGACAAGAATTGTTCCATTATTAAAAAAAAAGGGGGGGGGGAGGCACAAAAGGAAAAACATTCTGATCCCATCCCAGAAAAACAGTAACAGAAGAGTCATTAAGTTGCAATGTATTTTCTTAAATTGTTTCTTCTTGCTCACACCAAGGGTAGAGTCACTTTACAGACTTTACTATGGGAGCTTATCTAGTGACTGTTATATTCCTATTAAATGGTAGCAAGAACTTTGTTTTGTAGGAAATAAGTTTTTACCCATTAGATGGAATAGGTAATTAAAATTTTATCTTAAAAAATAAAAAATAAAATAAAAAAATCTTCCTTTTCCATCACCTACACTACTAATATAGCTTGAACAGCAACATGAAATTGACCCTGTGTTTGAGTATTCCACTAGGCGACCCAGTCATGAGACAGAGAGAAAAATTACTATACGTGGCACAGAACTTCAGAGATGGCTTCCCTATTGCGCCATGAAAACTGGCTAGACACGAATCTTTATTTTCTATGGAGAGATGCAGCAGAGCAGTCAAAGAGACAGGCATTTAAAAGACAGAATCTACAGAGTGAAAATAATGTAAATTATTTTGACCAAGGCACAAATTTTAAGTGACCTAAAACAAAATGAGGCGTGTCATATAAAATTCTAAAATAACAATAACTCCTTTGTATAAAAATAATATTTCCCCTTTCACGGATAATTTGAAGATTCTCTGGCCCTATGATTTTAAGACATGTTTTAGAATCAAAATACAATGCTAAATTCTTTATTTTTTATTTATTATTTTATTATGTATTAAAGTGTAGAATGTTTTTATTTTCATGAGAGAATACACATTCTCAGAGAATTTTTTATGCTCAGGACTGATCATAATTGTCAGTACTAGAAGATAAGGAGCTTCTATAAAACAGAAATTCTACCTTAGGTATGAAAAGTGTCATAGACAAATGGCGTTGCTTGACAAATATAGGTGTATCTTGCCTTTAAACTCTTTCATTATTCTTCACTGTTATTAAATGCATGTCCCAAACTTTATTATAAATTATCATAAAGAAAACTTTTTTTAAAATGTCAGATTTGACATAGTTTCCTTTAATTCTTATTTAACATGCACCTGGTGCCTACGATACTACTACATTCACTGCCAACAGTCTATATCTGCCTGTCTTTAGCTGACCACAGAAAGTGGGGATGTCATGAGAGATGGATAAACATAAGGATGTCATAAAAGAATATCTTTCCAAATGATAAAAAATTAGGACATTTTGCTCTTTATCTGATCACAACAGCTATTTAAGGTCTCTTGGTGGGGTAAATACAGCAGAGATGCATGGTATCCACTGCTTTGGCAAATTTAATAACTTTAGTAGATTATTCTGAAAGAGTTGCATACATTTGTCTATTCAGTGATAGGCATCTCTAACTTATGCTTCTTACGCTCTTAAGATGCTTTCTTCAGTACAAGGAAATAGAAGTCTAACTAATTGGTACTCTGGGCAGCTACTTGTCACTGCTCAAACATCACTTTCTTCCCAAATTAATTACATGTTATCCAAATGGGCTGATGTTCCATAAATCTGTGGTCATTGACCTAATATCAACATGGCATGGTATTCCTGAAGCAGCAGCCATCCTTCAATAGCTCATGGAATCTTTTCAAATAAGATTAGAGCAGAATGTAGCCTATGGCATCTCTAGCATAAAGTCAAAGGGTGGGATTTCAATATGGGTATTCTTGGTAATTTCCTTCTCCCTCCGTATATTGCACAATGAACTTTCACAGGGTCATCCTGTACCAACAGCCAGTTTCAGGACTGTGACAACAGGAGGCGTCAATCTCAGGTGTGGATGTGTTGCTACACTCCTATCATATTATTATCTAAATCTACACTTGTTACAGTTCTAGAAGTAGTGATAGCTTCAGTTCCTCAGGATTTCTTTACATATATCAAGTGTCTACTACTGATTTTTGGTTTTCTTCCTCAGACAGCACGAAACATGATACACAGCCCTAACTAAACTTGCCTTTAACAAAAACTGAGCTTGTCCTTTAGGTCTCTGTTAGAACCAGACAAACGGTGGTACTTTTTGGGTGTTACTGGATCTTCTTTGCCCGTGGCTCTCAAACATCTTTTCCACCACTCATAAAAGTCATTTTATCTAAGGTACCACAGTCCTTTACACAGCTACTTTAAAGCAGTTTGCTTAGAATTCAAAACCATAGGTGAATGAAATCTCTATTCACTATAGAAATAGTTATGATCATAGCTACATCATTGTTTTTTGAACTGATGCCTTTCCACTAATCAAACAACAGACTTTAGAAGGACTATGTACTGAATAATCAAAGTATATTTAGGTATATTAAAATAAGAACAGTCACATCTTTTCTCAGACTTCTGAAGTTAAAACAAAAACACCACCACTAGAGCTCCAAGTAATAGGCAATCAGCTACACTTGTTTGAATTAAATTTGAAAGTTTTATTCTTGGCTTTTTAACATTTCCTTCTTTGCTGTATCATATTACTTTTTACCATGACTAAACTGGACAAAAAAAACATTGACTGAGAAAACCAAGAATTAATGTCCAAACTGATAACAGTGTACTAGATTTTGCTCAGAGGCATAATTCATTTCCAACTTGGCATTATCTTAGCTAGTCAAAGATTTAATTCAGTCAAGTTTAAAGCCTCAGACTTCAATCTATACCTATCTTGGTTTATAGGTCAGAAAAAGAAAAAGATAGTTTGATTTGTAGGATTTTTTGTTTTGCTTTGAAGAAAACTCAAATCAGATCAGATCAAAATTCCAGTTATTTAAATGACATACAAAATGCAAATACATGTAAGAAAAGATTGTCATCTACAGCTTGAAAGATGACACAAAGTCATAATTTTAAAGTCCAAAGAAAGAAGCAAAGACACAGTAAAGTAGCATACGTGTTGCAGACAAAATCCAAGGTCTTATATATGTCAAGTGTCTGTTCTCATAAATTTGATGAAGAACATTAGTGTTAAAAAAGAATTCAATTGTTTTAATAAAAAATTTGTGACATTTATTTTGCTCCTCCTTTGTTTTTGGCCCCTTAATTTTACTAATCTTTTTGCAGTGTAGGAAGTAGGGGGAGAGACAGAAAAGGGTCACATAAAAAACAAAAGTAGGAAGGGAGATTTTCAGTATTCTAGGCAATGAAAGTGTTTGAATGTTCAATGTTTCAAATCCCTACAGTAAGGCACTATCAGCCTTGCAATTAAACAACACAAACAGGATCAACACCTCTCTGTAAAAACAATGTCAAAAGGTCCAACTGGAGGAGCAATCTACTATCAGTGTGACATACAGCTCTCCTACCATGCAAGATCTACAGCTGCGTTTCATAAGTCAACAGAATGGTTGATACTTGCCAAAATGACTGCTGCCAGACAAGTCACTGCTTATCCATAGTTTTGAATTACTGGATAGCTGAGTCCTTCAGGATTGAAAAAGTTAATTCCTGATAATATGGAATCCACTGGTGAACAAGTCTTAGCATTTTGTCTGTTGCAACTATAGAGGTTTCCATTTTTAACTCTGACTGTCTGTGACTTTGTGATGTTTCTCATCCATAAGCTCTCATAAATAGAGCAAGTTTGACATAACAAGATCCAGGAGTAATCTAAATAAAAACATATGTCCCATATAAAAGTCCCTTTTAAGAGGAGAATAACATTTTGAATAAGCTGCAAATTCTTGCATCTTAACAGATATTTACAAATTATGCCAACTGTTTCATGACAGATGAAAAGAAAGGGTCTCACCAAGCAATAAAGCAAAGGCTGAGAGCACATTTAAAAAAATAAATCATACATGACTTCTAGATATCCTGCCCGCCTCTTTTGAGGGACAAAGATATGAATTAGATTGTGGATTTCTCATGTTTTCTAGAACAAAAATTAGGTAGTCAAATGATTTACATAAGAAAGTCATCAAAAGGTGATCAGTGTTCACATTTTAAAGGCCAGTAATACATAATTGCAAATGTCATCAGTTCAAACTGTCTTCAGTACCTTCACAAGAAAAGCCAGATCATTGCTATTTTTTATTTCAGTTCATCTTTAGATGCATTAATATAAAAAGTAACTATTGATTGTTGATGCATATTCTGTTCTGGATTTACAATATACATTTCCTTTGAATTATACTAACATGAATGGGACATCTCTACAATAAACTAACAGCACAACTGCTACTGCATTGCTTATTCTATTCCCCAAACCATACTCTAGCCATGAAGGCTATAAAATCCAACCCAACCTTGAGTAGAACTGAAAAAGTTGTGTGTTTGGGGGGAGAAAAGGATGCCAAACTACCACATACATACTTGATTCCCCTAAAATCAGAATTACTTTCCAAAATTACACTGGCTTAAGGGAGCCAGTCAAAAAGCAGTGACAAGCAACTATTTTTCTCCAAAACCATGTTCATAAAAATCCTCAAACATTTAAATGTTCATACAAAGGTTAAATGGTTTGGTACAAAACATTTTCTAATTGCTCTGCTCGAATATTTAAAAGCAAGTATATCTTAGTTTTATAAAAGGGATTTTTGCCAAGACAAATCAAATTTACCTGAGTACATTGGGCCAAACACTCGTTTCAACTCAGATATAAAACTCAAAACTAAGTTAAGTTCTCTGTATAAGGATATTTTGGAAGACTGAGTTGAAACCAGATCCAAACATCATAAGAACTTTATCCATAACCACTATGGGGTGTCCTTGTGGAGTAAATATTAGTAGATTCTGTATCTGGAATATGTATCTTGTTTACTCTCATATGTGCTTTACCAATGGTCAAACTTGGTTTGCATCACAAGTTTAGAAAAACATGGACAGTGCTAAAGGTTGTGCTCCTGTGTACAGTTAGGTTGTCCTGGAACTTAACTGACAGCAAACTGTGTACCGTGGTAACACTAGAGACTTCTTTCACTGCATACAGACTAGAGACGAAACAAATGTGTTTGTGCTTTTGTCCAGTTGGAGTCATATTTTCTGACTTTTAAACTGAGATTGAACAAAGATATTTATCCCCTATTTCTACAAGCTGTAAGTGTAGAATACTTCATGCTTTCTAAAGTTTGTGCTTGTCCTTGGAAAGGACAAAGTTAAATGACTAAGATTTTGTCAAAACCAAAGCACAGCCACCACTCCAGCCCATCTTTAATATAAAACCATTTGCCCAACCCTAGCACATATTGTCTAAATTCTACTGGCAATAGAAACCACAGCTGATTGCCCAGAAAAAGGATTTATTGCATGGCCAAGAGCCAGAATTTATGAGAATACTTCTTGAATTATATAGCAGAAATAGAGACCCTTACCCCCAAATTCATCCCCAATTCCCTAAAAGTAGCAAATTGCCAAATTTCTCTCTCCCTCTCTGTCTCTTTCTCTCTCTCTCATCCCCCTACATTTTCTGGCAGAAAAAGATTATTCAGAAAACAAAAAAGGAAGAGAAAACCACGGTAGAGTTAATCAGCCTCCCTCATCACCTCCAAAAAACAGTATAAAAGCAATTCTAAACCCTGCAAGAAACAAGTTTCTCAATTGCAATATTGCTTGAAAATGTTAAAAATAGACCAACTCACATGAAACATTACTAAGAGATGTCCACCATGATGAGCAGGCTGCTGCATTAACCAATATGAGATACTTAAAAGTACAGTACCAAAAAAACAGAGTAAATCCAAAAGACTCTTCAGTTTCTTCCCACCACTCAGGCATCATTAGCTTGCTTTGGCAATTAAGCATAAATCAGTACAACAAATATCTGCTTTACTTCAAAATTTCTAAGTCAGCATAGTCAAAACAAGTAATATTTTAAAAATAAAACCACCTACGGAAACCAAGCATATCATCCTTCAAATATATGAAAAACAATAAATACTAGCATTAATTTCAGCAGTAGTACATAATAATTGCTATGTTTTATAGCATCATACAATGATTCATCTAATTCAGGATTCTGTCTCCACCAGTATCTGGTTCCTGCTACTTTGAGGGCAAAATATTAGATAACATTCCTAACCAATTATTGAATTATTAGTCAATAACAGGGAAGAGGAAACAGTTAACATTTTTTCCTGATCCTGGAGATGATACACTACTTCAACAAACCACAATATTTGACTGGTTGTATCATAACTCAGTTATCAGCTCATACACATATCATATAAACTAAACTATTTCAAAGTTTTTCCAAAAATGTCTTTTTCAACAGAATCCAAGACACTGTATATTTTTATTATCAGGCTACTGTCAGACGAGCTTTCCTTGAAGTGAAAATGACACACTCCCATATAGGTGCTATGAAATAAAGACTTTTTTGTACAAATAAATATTAACCAAAAATTGAAGCAATTAAATTCCTGTTTAGGTCAGGGTGAACTTGCAATTTACAATAAAGTGGGCTCTCAATGAGATAAAAGAAAATGTGAAATTGAATTTCCTGGATTGTTTCCACTCATAATCATAGCATGTTAACAAAGCTTAAATACAGCTCCTGCTGTGAAATTTTACATATCAAGCTGAACAGTATTTCCTGTGGAAAATTCTTCTCATGAGTTATTCTTGACAGAAAATCAACCCATCAGGGTATGAAGAAGCTTTACAGTTTCACTAACCAATGTCCTATTTACAGTGTGCACTGAGTTTTAGTCAGGTGTTTCAAAGACATACTGTAAGAGATATTTGAACCAAATAGAAGAATAGGCTAATGTATTTTTATAAATTGGCATAACAGAATTCCAGTTTCATTCTACAGCTGTTTTTAGTACATTGGTAATGATCAACAACTACAGTTTGAATACCTGTTTAGCTAGACCTCTCAGTTTTACTGCTTTGAGTTTAATGGATTTATTTTCCACAAAACAGTTTTCCCTACTCCTGCAAAAAACAAATAGCAAAACTCACTTTTAATCAAAACTTTCAAGTATTATCATGACTTACCATCTTAGTTATTGTTATATAGTCACAATCTCACACAACAAATATTATTAGTAAAAAAGGAGGAAGAGATTTTTATGATTGAAATATTACGATGCTTTCATTAATATTAAAATATTTTTCTAGCCAGACTTTTAGGAAAACTGAGACTTTTTTGATTTTTTCTTTTATCACAATTCTGTAGAAAATATTTATCTATATTTTTACAATAGTTCCATCACTGTTGTATTTGAATACTGCTACTATGTAGAAATGACAAGAAACATCTTGCCTTCTTTTCTAGACATCAGTTCTTCATGACAAAAGACTGCATTATATTCATAGCCTACAGTGAAAGCATGCCAGAATGAACAGCCCTATTGCAGGAAAACAACTAAAGAGTGTGAATTCCTAATGTTTTAAAAGGCTGAAATGCAGTGTAAGTAATAAACTTCAGTAAAATAAGCAATGTGTGAGGCACAGTAAGAAAATAAATGCAGAAATTTTTTATAAGACCTTTCCAAAGATTATGAACTTTCACAGAAAAGAAAGTCAGTGAAAACAAATTTGAATATTTTCATAATAAACGATACTTGTTAAGACATAAGTGCTACCGATAGCAAACGGAAGATAATTAGGATGAAAATTTCCGTGTACCTTCACGGAAGGCCTCCCCCCTTATTGTTAAGATACACATATTGCGGTTGACTTAGGCATCCCCCCTTCCTCTTCATTGCCTGTACAGGGAGGGAACCCATCTCCCAATTTAGGTAACTTCAGATAATACCCTCTGTTTCTGAAGTCTTTTTCCTAAACAACCCAACTGACAAACTAAAGAAGAAACAACCCCCCCAAAAACACTTAAAATCATCTGATTGCTAAATCTTTCTGAGTCAGGTTACAGTCAAATACATGTTTAAAAACAAACAAACAAACAAACAAACAACCCCCTTATTTTATTAATGAACACTTAATTTTTGATTGAAAAAGAATATGCATTCATACAGTCATTGTCAGACCTCCCTATATAATTTTATATATCTGACTTCTAAATAATACTGGCTTTCATACAACAAACTAAGGGTAAGTACAAATTTCCACCAAAAAAAACCCCCAAAAAACCAACCACCTTGTGATTAAATCTTCTTCCACTTAAAGTCCTACTGTGCAGATTCCTAGAATGCTAAATATTCTCTCCTAACTAGTATTCAATAGACATATGAAATAAAAATAAATAAAACACAAACAAACAACAACACGGAAAGAGCCCATGCAATGAATGCAACGTATTCACTACTGCCTCTTTTAGTATAGATGTTATTGCCTAATGTAACAACATTGTAAAATCATAGATAAGCCTCATGGAGCAGTTAAAGTTCAAAGAAAGCAGGACAGCCCAAATACTTTCCTTGAACTGGAGTCTTTGAAGTGAGGTTCTTTTATAACTATATCTTACCCCAGTACTCAAGATTTGGGCATGATATTATAAGGCTTTCAATCTCATTTGGGACTCCATATTGACCACCATATAGACATTTCAGTGATACAGCTCTTTTCTAAGACCATACTCTCTGGCTATGTCTAACATAAGCACTATTGCTTCTGAGGTGCTAACTGTACAAAATAAAAACAAGTACCAAGGAAATACTGTTGAGTGCCAGTGCTCTTCTCCAGTAAAATATCAACATCCCTAATTAATTTCTTCTGTAATTTCTCTGAATTCTCAGATACAGGACTTCTGCTAGGTCCCCTAATAAAACTCGAAACAAAACTTAAAATCATCCTTTCCACTCAAGGGATTGACTGTTTTGTCCTTCTCAGACAGATATTTGGTTCTTTGTACTTGCAGACTAATGGCACACAACATTAATTTTTTTCAGGCACAGAGATAAGATAGGAATGTATAAATGCCATGCCAAGAACTAGGTCCCCTACCAACTGAGCTTCTCTTTTTTTTTTTTTTTTTAATAAGATCCTCTTTATTGCATATCAAATAATCCAGTTGCATAAATCATCTCCAGAAAAGTATACAGCTAAGAGGGTCAAATTATGAGATTATCACAGCTACTGCTTTTGACAAATAAGCAGAGATAGATACAGTTATTCTCAGTAGAAAAGAAAAAAATACTGAAAAATGACAGAAAGTAGGTTTCACAGCATGATTTGAAGATGATTAGATATTCCCTCAGACATGGTTTGTCCAAGATGTGCATTACTCCAGATGCATGCAGTGAGGAATTGACAAATAATGATGTAATTTTGCACAGTGCTGCAGTTTGACTCATTAATGTCCAGAGTCATGAAGTGGTAGACTGCATTTGAGTGGAGAGAGACACTTACAGCCACTGGTGGAATTAAGAAGCCATTCTCAGCTTGGGATTCAACGAACCCTCTGCTATATAAAGTACAGAAGCATAAATTCACAGCATCCTGTGAGAAGGATAGACTAGGAATTGTTATTACAATTTGCACTGATTTTATGTAGTCTTTGTTTAAACAGGTACTTTTAATGCCTCTGATGTTGGAGGAAACAATATGAATAAAGCTGAATACTCGTAATTATTTAATCCTTAACAGATATTCTTAATGATTTTTAAAACTTGTTTTGCTATTCATTTTCCTACTATCCAGGATGGTGAAGAATTACCAGAAGATATGAAACCTATTTCAAATTTAATATTATTATTACCTTATGTTGGGTTCACAAAATACAGCAACTTTTATTGCACTCTGATTCAACACCCATATCCTTTTTAAATTTTGCTCTCAATGGTGGTTAAATCCAGGTGGCAACAGGATGAAAGCACTTGAGAAAATTATCAATTACAGCATATCCTAAGAATCTGCTGTCAGAGTTAAAAAAGAGCTGCTATGGTTTAAGATACTTTCTGCAGAAGAATTCCTAAGGAAAGGAGACAGTACTGAAATTACTTCCCTTCTTAAATTTCCCTGCTGGTTGAAATTAAACTTTCTTACTGTTAACAGTAAATCAAAATCATTGACTGTAAACTGTCTGAGCAACAATTCTGAAAGATTTGGGCTGCACTGTATTAATTGTTTGAAGTTTGTGGCTTTTGTTCAAATATTTCAGGCTAAACTAACCTCTCCATACCATAGGAACAAGCTAACTCACTGGTGAAATATGGTTATTAAATCTGCCAGTGCTGAAGTCTATTGGTCCACAGCAGATTTAGAACAGCTGCTTTATGAAATCTTATACATGAACCTCACATGATGAGGAACAGTCTAAGAGTAGTTTAACTTCTGTGCATAGAAATCCATACTCTCAAAGCACTTTTTACAATAAAATTTCAAACACACCCATATATTTATACCATAAAATACATCATACAAATTTTCAGTAAATTATTTCAAGTTGAAGTAATGCTTGAATTACCAATATGTGGATCCTTTTCTAAAATCTTTGTTTTAAAATTAAAGAAACAGTGGTCCTTTATTCCTTTTAATCACAAAGACAGTTGGCAGCAGGAGAAATGACAGCGTTACAGCTTTCTGACTGACAAACTTACTAACTGAAATGAGGACCTTTAGGGTTAAGCTTTCTGACTCCAGATGACTACGGTTCAGTAAAGGAAAAGGAGATTTCTCAAACAATGAATTTAAAAAAAAAAAAAAAAAAAAGAAGCAAGCCACACACACACACGCGCACATGCACACTACGACAAACTCAAGCTGACTTCAACACAAAGATTTTCTAAAATTGTATTCACTCTTCAGTTATAGTTAGATTCTAAGAATTTCTCTCTCTCAAGTATCACAGTCCTAAAGTCATCAGGAGCAGAAAAGGAGCTTAGGATATTGGTGAGTTTAGAAGAGGTAAAAACCCAGGTGTTTTTTAAACAAGCTTTTATAAAAGATGACTGAAAACTGAACAGTAGTTAGAGCAATACTGAAATCAATAGCTTTTTGAACTTTGGATCATCACATGCCTCAACTATCAATAAATTGCCTGCTTCAGAAATTGAGTAGATAAGAAAAGTGGATCCAGATATTACTCACTTGTTTTTAACTGTTTAAAAAAAAAAAAAAAAAGGATTAACTAGAGTCAAAACTTGTGACACAAATTTTCTGTAAGAGGCCTTTACCCAGCTTAATATTGTCTCTTCAACTCCACTGCATTTGCATCATACTAATTTAAATTCCTTTGGACACACTGGCACACACTTGAAGGCCCAAGTTGCATATCACTGTGCTGTTAATTCTACCGCAACTTACACATGGACTAGTATAGAAGTTTTAAGTGAAATGCAAACACCTGCAACAACTTTTGACTTTAATCCTGTCATTTTGTGTCAGGCCTTTCTGGGCAAGTAGGTCATCTTGGAAATCGAATAAGTCAAGCTGCGGTATTTCAGACAAAGAGCTGAAAACTAGCTAAGTCCTTCACTAGGGCTAGAACTATGTTAAAAAAAAAAAAAGATACCCTGATTTTAGATTAACTTCTTTTGTAATAAAATCTTTTAAAGTTTTGCTCTGTTTGTTAGAGGGTATCTGTTCAGTTCTACTGAACAGTTATCACAGGTCTACTGTTGACACAAATATTTCTGAAAGGCAGTCCAATGGCCCTTACATATCCCATACTTTGCAAATCTGTCTACTCTTACGTTCTGGGCAATAAAACAAAACAAAACAAAAACAACACCAAAGACTTTCCATAAAAGGAAGCACCCATCTGATTCATGCAAGCTGTCTTTCAGAAGACTAATAATTGCATAAAATAATCCAAGTAAATAAATACCACCAAATAAATACACCGGCCTGTAACCTCATATTCTTTAAAGCCTACACCAAAGGATATTTTATATGGTGAGAAATATAAGCAAAACAGATTAAAAAATCTTAACTCGCCTATTTACAGAACTATGACAATTTTAGAACAAAAGCTTGATTAAACAAGCAAAGGAAAAATTCTTATGCTGCTTGTGGTAAGTATTTTACAATGTGACATGATCCCACAAGCATCATTTCCAAGATCTATATTTACTTATCCTTAATGAAGATAATTATGAAGGATAAAAGTTTAAAAAAATAGTGACGTGAAAGGCAAAAATTAAACAAAATCAGGTAAACCCCAGAAGGGGACACCTGGCCTACACAGGCCACTAAGTTCATTTTTAATTTGTTTTCCCATGTTTTTAACACAAATTTCTTGACTTTTTCCCCAGTGTGTTATAGATGGTTTATTTTGTTGAAATGAACATAAGAATGTCAGATGCTTAACAATGGCCAAAGTTTTTTGAAGGCTTGTGCTACAAAGTGTTTAATGGTGTCTTTTACTGGATTTCCCAGCACATTTGGTGAGCTAACATTCCAAAGATAACTGGAATAATTTTGAGTGCTTACAAGTCCTTCAAATTGGATCATTCAATATTTCAGCTTCTTAAATACACTCTGTTTTCTACACTGTTACCATCCTAAAAAGGATCAATTACAACAAGGCCAGAAACTGAAAAGGTTTGGTCTTAAGATTAAGTTCCTGGCCTAAGATGAACATATTAAGGAAAGATTAATGTGCAGAAATATTGTCCTTTTTAGAACAAATCATTCCCCAATATAAGGAAGAGCAATCAGAAAAATATAAATCATTTTTAAGAAGAAAAGGATATAACAGAAACAAGGTTGCTGCAGTAAATCTGCAAAAGTAATAGTTTGCTCTAAACATAATGGAAAACAAGAGCTTTTTGATTACTAATCTGTATGGTAACACCTGTTGGCCATATATATATAAATAACAGTAGCAATATTTTCAAACCATTCTATATAAAATATATGTTCATCCTAAAGATTCTATAAGTACTATCGCATAGTTGAACACAGACTGCCAAATATCCTAAACTTCCAGGGACAAGATGAATCCCATTTAAACCTTTCTACTAGGTTCTGATCGAGTTTCCTTAAAACCTTGTAAGTGACAGGCCTAATTCATTGTCCCCACAGTCCACAAGATGGCCATTCTCTTCTCTGACAAAAAAATATTGTTGAGATGCCTACCATACCATAACCGAACAATATAGCTTGTATCAAAGTATGATATGCAGGGCAGGTAAAGAGCTCCAAATTTTTCCAGGAATACAGTTTTCTCAAGTCTGAGGCCTTCTTTTTGTAGATGGCCCACTTACCAGCAACCCTGTAGGCAGAGGCAGAAAAAAAGGCAACTTTCTTTTCCTTCGTAAGCCTAAATGAAGTCCCTTTCACAAACTTACCAGTAAGAATACTTTTCTATGCCAGGAGTATGGAAAAGGTAGTAAAGGTAAGTAGTCAACTCTTTCACTGCTGTTTAACATGGAGTTTCAATATCTAATCTGGGGAGGTACCGTCACTCAGGACTACTTTCTGGGGATTATTTTCTAGGGCAACTGATGAATGGCTTGTTTATATACTTTGGCTATCACCAAACATTCAGCATTGGTTAATATTCAAATATCACTTCCTCCAGGCTCAAGAGCGGTGCATCCCTATGAGTAGGAAGTCAAGCAAAGGAGGCAGGAGACCTGCATGGATGAGCAAGGAGCTCCTGGCAAAACTCAACCAGAAGAAGGAAGTATACAGAAAGTGGAAAGGGGGACAGGCCACTTGGGATGAATATAGGAATGTTGTCAGAGTATGCAGGGATGCGACAAGGAAGGCTAAGGCCCGTTTGGAATTAAATCTGGCTAGAGATGTCAAGGACAACAAGAAGGGCTTCTTCAAATACATCAGCAGCAAGAGGAAGACTAGGGAAAATGTGGGCCCTTTGCTGAATGGGGTGGGTGCCCTGGTGACGAAGGATGCAGAGAAGGCAGAGTTACTGAATGCCTTCTTTGCTTCAGTCTTTCCTGCTCAGGCCAGCCCTCAGGAACACCAGACCCTGGAGGCAAGAGAGAAAGTCTGGAGAGAGGAAGACTTTCCCTTGGTGGAGGAGGAGTGGGTTAGAGATCATTTAAGCAAACTTGACACCCACAAATCCATGGGCCCTGATGGGATGCACCCACGAGTGCTGAGGGAGCTGGCGGACATTATTGCTAAGCCACTCTCCATCATCTTTGAAAGGTCATGGAGGACAGGAGAGGTGCCCGAGGACTGGAAGAAAGCCAATGTCACCCCAGTCTTCAAAAAGGGCAAGAAGGAGGACCCAGGGAACTACAGGCCAGTCAGCCTCACTTCCATCCCTGGAAAGGTGATGGAGCAGCTCATCCTGGAAGCCATCTCCACGCATGTGGAGGAAAAGAAGGTGATCAGGAGTAGTCAGCATGGCTTCACCAAGGGGAAATCATGCCTAACCAATCTGATAGCCTTCTATGCTGGAATGACTGGCTGGGCAGATGAGGGGAGAGCAGTGGATGTTGTCTACCTAGACTTCAGCAAGGCTTTTGACACTGTCTCCCATAGCATCCTCATAGACAAGCTCAGGAAGTGTGGGTTAGATGAGTGGACAGTGAGGTGGATTGAGAACTGGCTGAATGGCAGAGCTCAGAGAGTTGTGATCAGTGGCACAGAGTCTAGTTGGAGGCCTGTAGCTAGCGGTGTCCCCCAGGGGTCAGTCCTGGGTCCAGTCTTGTTCAACTTCTTCATCAATGACCTGGATGAAGGCACAGAGTGCACCCTCAGCAAGTTTGCTGACGATACAAAACTGGGAGGAGTGGCCGATACGCCAGAGGGCTGTGCTGCCATTCAAAGAGACTTGGACAGGCTGGAGAGGTGGGCAGAGAGGAACCTCATGAAATTCAACAAAGGCAAGTGCAGAGTCCTGCACCTGGGGAGGAATAACCCTATTCAGCAGTACAGGTTGGGGGTTGACCTGCTGGAAAGCAGCTCTGCTGAGAAGGACCTGGGAGTGCTGGTGGACACCAAGTTAAGTATGAGGCAGCAATGTGCCCTTGTGGCCAAGAAGGCCAATGGTATCCTGGGGTGCATCAGAAAGAGTGTTGCCAGCAGGTCGAGGGAGGTGATTCTCCCCCTCTACTCAGCCCTGGTGAGGCCACATCTGGAGTACTGCGTCCAGTTCTGGGCTCCCCAGTACAAGAGGGATGTGGCACTACTGGAGCAAGTCCAGCGAAGGGCCACAAAGATGATTAGGGGACTGGAGCATCTCTCTTATGAGGAAAGGCTGAGAGAGCTGGGCCTGTTTAGCTTGGAGAAGAGAAGGCTGAGAGGAGATCTTATCAATGTGTACAAGTATCTGAAGGGAGGGTGTCGAGAGGATGGGGCCAGACTCTTTTCAGTGGTGCCGAGCGACAGGACGCGAGGCAATGGGCACAAACTGAAACACAGACGCTTCCATCTTAACATGAGGAAAAACTTTTTCACTGTGAGGGTGACAGAGCACTGGAACAGGTTGCCCCGAGAGGTGGTGGAGTCTCCTTCTCTGGAGATATTCAAAATGCGCCTGGATGCAATCCTGTGCGATGTGCTCTAGGTGACCCTGCTTGAGCAGGGGGGTTGGACTAGATGATCTCCAGAGGTCCCTTCCAATCTCAGTGATTCTGTGATTCTGTGATTCTGTGATCTGGCATTAGATTCACTCATGTTGGAACTCTGCTTAAGAAGGCACTGGAAAATGATAGCAGAGTGATATCAGAGGGATGTCATGATTGCAACAGAACCTAACTTGGGCCATGAACAAGCACTTGATTGGAATAATCTGTATTGTTTTATTAAAACTCAAGAATACAGAACAGGGCTGTGTACACTGTAAGAGAGGTTTGCCCTCCTATCCCTTTTAAATGATTCAGTAGACTTGTTTAGGTGATCTACACTCCAGGTACTGTGGAGACTAATTAGTTAATACTTATAAGTCTACTGAAAATGAAAATCACTTCCATGTATAAATTATGAGTATTACTGTAACACAGTCTTTAACCCTGAAGAAGACATATTTCAGCACAACATTATGTATGGCTAAGCATAAGTGTATTAAGAGAGTCTATAACTTCCACTATTCTATGTTTCACTAAAATGGCTAATCAGATTTTCCTTCTTTCTTAAATTAAACAAATCCTATACAAAGGATCCTTACTCAGTTATCTGGCTACTAACTGAGTGTAACTGCTGTCATGTCTGCTGCATATAACAAAATAAATTCCTTAAGATAAGAGTCCTAAAAGTGTAGACTATTGTTTTTATAAAAAAAACAAAAACAAAAAAAACAAAAAAAAACACATTTGACTTGTTTACTTGAAAATAAGTTAATTCTTAACCTGTGTTCCATAATGAAATATTAACCATGAATACAAAATTTTAAACAGAAGCCATTTGATCAGTTTTCCTCAAAAAAAGTATAGACTGAGACAATACGTCATGCAAAATTTCAGGCCAATCTATGTTAGAAGCAACTGAAAAGGTGGTCTTATAATGAAAAGAGGCTGACCAAACATAATGGGCAGTACTAAAGAAGACTACCTGTAGTGTATACTATACTATATATATATATATATATGTGTGTATACTATACTATACTATATATACTATTATACTAGTATTATTTGGATTTTATCTTGACAACTCATTTACCTTGAATTCTTCAACAATAATACTCAAGGCTTCATGTCCAGCTTTTCTCATGTCTTCTAACTCCTGCTTATGCTTTTCCTGCACAGAAATAAGGAAAGATTATTTACAACATAGGCATCCGACATAGCCATGTTAATTGAGCCAAGACCAACCATTTTCCTCATTTTTTTGTCTTTCCTGAAAAAATGCACACATCTTGTCTTTTGTATATTCTATATATATGCTCAGTTCAAGTTGTTTCTAAACTTATTTTTCAAGTGCAGACAGAAACATTCCAATATTTTTGCCTTTCTATAAAAATGCTTGCCTATGATTTGCAATCTGAGTCAGGAATTTGAACATCTCCTTAGATTCTCATCAGCATTTCACAATTAACAACAAGCAGCACTGCTTTTTTCAAACTACCAGTGAATAAGAGGCTGAAAAGTTTTCCCTCTTCCTTCATTCTCTGCTTCCATGATCTCTTCTTAAATCAGCTAGTATAGCAGGTGGTACGTGTTTTAAATGCCCCAGGAAAATTGGTGCAGAATTGCAAAAAGGCATTCATCACAAACCTTATCTTGCAGTGATCACAGGGCAACTCTATACACCACTTACACTACATATCTATGGCTTTTTGGATGGAATTTAATCTGGAATTTATTAATTAAGTTCTAAGTTTTCTAAGTTCTGCATGGTTTAAAAAAGCAAAACCTAATATAAAAGTATGCTCATTTATATTATGAATGGCTATACAACACTATTAAAAACAAATTCAGCTGTTTGTAACTCTATTAAATTAGATGAGAGATTTCTGCCCTGCCATTCAGTTCCTTTCTACTGAAAGGACCATCTTAGCAAAACATTTGAAATTATAGCTATTCATATTGCATATCTTTGGCTCAGACAGACTTGAATATAACTGGTTTTCAGGAAAGTGTGGAGCTCCACAAGAACAGCTGATACAAAGCAGAATTAAACATAGAAATATTTGTAAATGTAAACAAACAAACTACTACTTCAGATAACAATGCACGCCATCTGGGTACATCAGCTGAGTCACACTGGTGAGGGACAGATATCACTGACAAACTAGCTAAATTAAGATGTTTTTTATTAAAAAGTGCTGTGAACTAGGCAGGTTTTTACAGTAAAAAACTACAGAATAGTATATAGGGGAAAAATATGATCCGGTGCTTAACTTCAGAACTTCACAAGTCGTTAAAAAATTCAGTTAACCATGAAAATTGAACATGGAAAAAATAAGAAAGCAGTCATTTCTATAGTAGCATATCCTTGATTCACACTTATGAAGAAAAGAATTACATAGAGGAAGGTAATTTTCATTATTTATTCTAGCAGAACTAAAAAAGAAAAAAGAAAACAGAAAAAAAGAAAAGAAAAGAAGAACAGAAAGCATTCCACATTGAAAAAAGCCTTTAAATCAGAGGGGTTGAAAAAAATAAGGCGTCAAAGATCTTTCAGATCTACTAGTGAGACATAGTGGATCCACTATGTTGACAGAGGAAATAACATTTCATCCCAATAAAAAAGCAGGGCACCCCTCACTAGCATTACCAGGCAAATCAAGATGCAAAGCAAAAAATGCTGTTTCTCTTCTGACAGTAAATTTCAAGTTTTACAGAATTTACGACTTTTACACAGTCACATGCCAAATGTGAACTGATAACATGAGATGAAGCATCAACACCAAGGTATAATTACCAACATGAAAACCCCATTTGTCAATGAAATGGATTGCTAGACCTGATCAACTCAGGGAATAAATATTTTAGGGTATTTATTTTAAACATTCCCTGAAAAGCAAAGGTTCTCATTAGTGAAGAACTACTGATAAGGCATAATCTGTTCAGCACTGATCAAGTCTAGCAATCTGTTTCTATGACACAGCTAGCAGACAGAATGAAAAAGCATTATTACAAGTACACAGAAGAAAAGTTTTAAGGTCACACTGTCATACTCCCTGCAAAGAAGGACTTCATCCAATCTTGTGAATTTTGAAATATTTATAAACATGCAAGTGGTACACTACATTGCCTGTAGCATGTGTCTATTTGCAAGATTCTTCAGCTAAGATAGCAGACCTTTAAGTTTACTTCTTTTAACTTGTAAAAGAGTGCAATTCAATGCCTCCTGAGGATGGCAGGCCTTTTCTTCCGAAAGTTTGTCAAATATTGTTTCATAATCGTATTGATATATCACTCAACAGAATGTGTGCTTGGTCCTTGTAATATTCAATAAAGAGAAGACCAAAAGAAACTTTAAGTAACATTTTGGAAGTGTATGCATTGATTTACTGTCTAATAATGAAGATACACCAAAGTTCCTGAGTTTCATGATTTCACTATAAACAAAAGGGAAATCTTCCAATAACAGCAGCACACTGATTTGATTAACAATGGTCATGACAATTCCTCACAAATCCTCAAAATAAACCCTGGTTTCTGTGGAAAATATGTATTTATGCGTTGACATAACTACTCTTAAAAATTGTACTCTGGTGTTAAGAAAGAAAAGGCAAGGTCTGAAAACTTTTGAATGGTGTAGACCTAAAATTAAGATGCAATATATAGATTCCATATTAGAGGGAATTATGTGTTTTCTCCCTCTTGTAGTGTCCTCCTGTATGGTTTTTATGACTTTGGAGGGTTTTTCAAGAATTTTGCTGTTCCCTTCCTGTATTTCACAAATGCTTTTAAGAAAGTAATCAAACGAGAGTTGAAAGGTTTGGAATTTCAGTAAAATGATCTTCAGAGGACTTTTACCTTGTATGCTTGTGCTCTCATGGACAGAATCTCACATCACAGCACTGACAGGTAATTAAACAGAAACTTGGAAGATGGAAGGTTGGGGGGGAGGGTGTTTGTTTGTTTTTTAATTTTGTGACCAAAATTCTAGATAACACTGAGAAGTCAGCATCTTACACTGACACAATACAAAAGTAACAGACAATAACTCATTATTCAGTGATTATCAGCGTTTCAGTCTTTCAGTTTTGTGACTCTTACATGAGCAAATATATATTGTCTTATACAAAAATAGTTTGCAAAGATGTTTTAATGTTAACAAATGCATATGTCTTCATGAATACACTAGATATAGCTTGAATGATAAAAAATGAGAATACAGGAACAAACTTTGAAAGCTTTCTTACAGCCTAAAGCAAAGAAGTGACTCTAGACTCTCATTTTCTCTTATTGGGACACTGGGAATCATAAACCACTTTAGAAGAACACTTATCAGAAAGCCCAGGGATGTAGCTGGGCAGGCAGGCATCTGAATCAGATGCGCTAGCAGAAGAGGCTACTGACCACTGGTCTTCCAGCTGCTTGTCACTGACTGCCAACTGCATTAACACTTCTTTCAGACCTCTGCACTGAATTACTTCCTAAATCACTTCAGTTTAAATGAACCATAGTTAGCATAAACAGTTTAAACAGCGGTCTTTGTTAACATCCGATGTTTCGACAGAAGTGTTAGGCATGTCTATGTGAATATTGGGAAGTGTAAGGGTGACATCTCTCAATAGGGTACTATGCAAGAACTGCAAGAAGAAAGATTTGAGAGATCTGTTGGGGGGAAAGGAGAAGAAGGACCTGCAACTTAATTTCTTTGTATTTACTCACCAACATGTATTTCTCCTTAAATTGATAGGTTTTCTGCTACATTTTCAAGAGGCAGAATGTCTTGAATTTTTGGGGACATGTGTGCATGCTACCCACAGACTCTGTACAGATTCCCTACTAACCTTCCATTTTGGCATACCAGCAAGTTTCACACATACCGCAACAGCAGTAAGTAAAACTGTCTATCAGAAGGGAAGAAAAGATACTCTGTCTCACTTTCTTCTCATCTAACTCAAAGCAACCCCATTTCTTTCCATTACAAAAAGCAGAGAAGATAATTACAGTTCTACTAGAATGCTTTATCCCTTTCAGAGAGTAAATAAGAAAGATTTGACACTCTGGCAGCCAGCGTGTTTGTTACTCAATACACTGCTGGTTTGGTCCACACACTATGGGTAGAGTCAAAGTATGCTGCACTATGGCAAAAGAGTGGCAGAAGAGGCCAGCAGTACTAGGAGACAATAAGATTTGTAATAGCAAAGTTTTAGAATACCACAAAACAGGAGGAAAGTGAATGAAGTAACAGAGACCTATTATACTGGACTGGTTTGTCAAAGAAGATGCTTAGAAAAATATTTTCTTGTGTCAGTGCTCCTGACCCATATTGTAACCAGCATCAAAAAGAAGCTTGATACTGCAACTTAGGGCCACCAGAGTCACCCAAAAAGGAGACAAATGGCTACATATCAAAGTATCTTTTGATAGTGATCAGACCACAACAGCAAACACCATAATAATTTCACAGTGCCAGCTCTATAGCAGGCAGAACTAACACCAAAAGCATTAACTAGCACCAACAAAACATTTAAGTAACTGAATAAATGAATTTATATCATGTCTATTCAATTTGTGGCATTTTCTCCACAGGTACATTTTTCCCAAGGATTTTTTAATTGCTCTTGTGATTAAAGAAGTTAAAATAAGAGACAGAATTTATTAGGATATCGATAATCATAAGCTGTGACATAAAAAAAAATAGAGCAATAATACATAAATGAAGCAAAAGCCAAAACCATACAACAGTACTAAGAAATCACGCTTATAGGGGGAAATAAAAAGATGGAAGAAATAAAATGAATTCAGAAAAAGTTCCTAAAATTTTGCCCACTCTCATTAATAATGAATTATTATTTACAATAAGAAAATTTGTGTTTTGGGATCAACTGACATTTTGTGCTTATTCTGAAACTCTGTTTAAAAAAAGTCATTATCAGTTAGTAAAAACATATCAATAAAACATTAAATCAATACAGTGTACCCACGTGATAACTCTACACATGCTTCCGTAACACTTGTGAAGAGTTGTCTGTTAGTATATGTCATGTGCAAGGCAGTTATCTGAGTTGATGAAGACTTTGTCTATCTTCTGCAAGGCTGTGATAGCTCCAGAATTATCTGCAAGTCAGAGCCAGCATCTTAGGAAGTGATATTCTCTCTTCCCCCTAACTTCAGTACTACAGCAAAAAGGCAACAAAATGTAGTTGTCTACAGGCAACTAAATTAGAAGGCAAATTTCACATTCATCTTGCACACAGTTTTTTCTCTGTATAATTAAATCATTTTGACTCTTCATATGAGAATCAACTCCTCCATTACATCAAGATTTTCCTCTCTACAAGAAAGTTTTTTTTTTCCTTTTTCAGAAGCATTTTTTATAATAAAGTCAATAACAAATTACAGTTGGTATCATACTGGTTCTGTTAGTAAACTGGTAACTTCTCAACATATATACTTTCTCCTGCTCACCAAAGTATAAGGCAAAAATAATTCCACTGAATACAGTAGAATTAAATCACTGCAAAACTGATTTAAATATGATCAGAATCAGTCCATAATGGCTAGTTAATAGACATGCTAGAGTGTGGTATTGTACATGAGATGCAGATCGGTCACTATTTCAGTTCATCACAAATAATGTTCATTCTATCTTAAGAGCTAAGACACAGGACTGTCTTCAGATCAATAGTAAAGCATGGTTCACTTTGACCATATTGCCAACATCCTAGCAAAAGATAGGACTGACAACCTAAGGATATAAGGAGAAATATTTTTTTTATAGGAAGAAAAGGAAGACTATTTCAGATTTCTCTTCATTATCAACAGAAATGCAGCAAGCACAACCTTAAGTTCACCACAGGAACCAAGGAGATGCTGTCATTTATTTTATACAGGTAACTATCATTGCTACCTGAAGTATACAACAATAACCAACCTTGAAGTGAATAATGAAGTGAGGTAGTGGACAGACTTCCATGAGCAACTTCCTAACAGAGTGGTGAGGACATTTCCTGCTGAGTTAGAACTCTGTTGGAGCTGAGTGAGAATGGACCAGTCTGCTGGGAAAGATTATGACTGATTAAATGTGAAAAAGTATGGAAATGAAATAGTATGGCAGAGACTGTACATGCTCAAAACTAAAAAAAATGGTTATAGTTCCCACAGCAGATGTAACTCAACTCTTCAAGCATGTGCAGTTCATTATGTGGATCTTTATTTTGTTACATTTAAGATATTAATATTTTGTGAAAAATAACTACAGATTTAATCTGCTCCTTTATTCTACAGGATGTAAGCATAAAAACTCTCAGTTGAGGAGGAAATTAACCAAGAAAGACAAGAGAAAAGTTATCTCACATGCAGAATCTGTTGACTAATTTGTTAACTAATATTAAGTAATTTTAGTATTAATTTGCTAGCAAAGCAGATATGGTAAATGGAATAGTACATATGACTCGTGAAGCCTTCTTTGACTGACTCCAAATTCTTAAAATACAGTGCTTTTCCACAGAAAGCCCTAGAAAGGTCTTGCCTTAGTATTACAAAGCAAACAGCAGAATATTTCCACAGGACACATTGCCTATAGTTCATTACAGCGCATATGTTGTTTTCTAATACTTTTTTTTTCCTGGATATATCTTTTATTCCTAGTTTCAAACACACTAAACTTTCACAGTGCACAGTGATTAAAACCACCATTTATCTAAATATACCAAAAATGTAACTCAGCTGAAGATACCTTCTGTGCCAAAAATGGTAACATTTCCATCTGCAGCTCTGTTAACCTCACAGAAGTCATAAATGTACGTTTTAGTAATAAAAGTGATTGAAATAATGCATGTTGATTTTTCACAGAGTTGCTATATTCAGTGATGTTTATAAAACATTCCTAAAGCATAGCTTTATTCCTGTCCCATGATAACGCATGTTTAAAAGCCCAAGAAGTCTACAAAGAAACTTGACATTCAGTCCAATAGCTTCAAAAGCATCTAGGTAGGAAGTTCACTTAAGGGAAAATGGAAATCTTAAGATTTAAGTTTGGAAGATATAAAGTAACAAATCATGGCATCATTACATGAAAAGACTCGAAGATTAACATATCTTTAAAAACTTGTCCATGATGTGAAAGAATAAATTATTTTCTTCCTTGTTTTTGCATCATGAAAAATAAGTTGAAGTACAATACAAACATTGTTATTTCTACAAAATCAACAGTAAAAGAAGTTATATCTTTATATTTGAACATATATATCTGAACTTCTATTCATTTTCAGTATCTAAACTATTTTCTTATAGACTGCTTCATCTGAGGATCCGCAAAACAAGCTTCTTGTTCAAGTGAAAAAGGGGTTATGAAATAGAACTCTTCTCATTTAGATCATAGTGCCCAAGGCAGAATGAAAACTGCATCTGTAACTTATTCCAACATTTTGCTTTTACCCAAAGAACAGTTATCAAATTGTCAGCTTCTAGATTAAATTGTTGGTTATTTGTTAAATTTATCTGGCAAACCATAAATAATCTGAGCGTGCAGGGGAAAAAAAAAATACATGATCTAAATAGATACATAAGTTTCAAGTTCTGCCAGAGAGAACAAAAAGCAAATCAAAAGAAAGCAGAAGAACTAACATCTTTTACCATCTTTTAAAAGACAAGAACAATATCTCTTCAGCTTTGAAAGGGAAGAGTTTGTTGTGTAACTTCAGAAGAGTCCTATCTGGAAGCATCTCCCACAGTCCAGAAAAAGATACCCAAGTCACAGATGCACAGATTTTATAATACACCCTTCTCTTTAGTGTTTCTTATTTTACAGAACTCCTCATGCACTTCCACATTTTGAATGACCATATTTTGCTTACTGCAAAATCTCATTATATTACGAACCTAGAAATGTTGGATAATAGGAGTTCCTATTCTAACAGGACAGTTGTATTCAAAATACCAAAAATGTTATACCTCCATACAACTGTGATTTCAGTTTACAGTAACTGATATTCTGATTAGTATATTTTAAATACTGTATTAATCAGATTTTTGGTACAGGCATTCCTGACCCTGCCCTTAATTGCTAATGTCTTTTTGCTAGCAGCTACCTAGACCAGTTTTGAGTAAAACATTCCATATAAATCAGCCCTGGGAGTATCCTCTGAATTTGAGTTATCACCTTAGTGACTGGGATTAGACTATTTATTTTTCTCTGTTTATGATCAAATTATTAAATCAGAAAATCACACAATCATTCAGATTGGAAGGCACCTTAGGAGGTCACCCAGAATTTGAACCTCCTACTGAAAGCAGTATCTGCACTGAATTCAGATCAGATTGCTTGAGGCTCTGTCCAGCCAGAGCTTGAAGATCTCCAAGGATGGAGATTCCACACCTCTCTGCCCAAAACATCCCAATACTTAATTATCTTCATCACAAAATTTTTTTTTCCTTTCATCAAGTTGGAACTTCCCATGTTTCAATTTATGACCATTACCACTTGTTCTCCTGCTATGCACATCAGTAGAGCCTGGCGTCATCTTTTCTGGCAATCTTGTAAGTATTGGACAGCTTCCATTAGGTTCCCCCTAAGCCGTCTCTTCCCCAGACTGAAGTCAACGTATACAACATACACTGCATTTTCCTTATCCACAGTCTAGTCTTCTCCTCACAGAAGGGAATCAGGTTGGTCAGAAATGATTTACCTTTCAGTAAATCCATGCTGGCTATTTCCAGTCACCTTCTTCATGTGCCCAGAAAAAGCTTCCAAGAGGACTGGCTCCATGATTTTTCCAAGGACCAAAAGATTGGCCAGTCTGTATATCCCCAGATCATCCTTGCCTTTCTCCAGTCATCAGGGACTTTCCTTAGTCTCCGAGATGGCATCTCATAGTAACAGCAGACAGCACTCTCAGCATCTGACTAAACTGAAGTCTAGTCTCCTGAAGTCTGTAGTCTATACTCTGCTGCAAGACTTCCTCACTCATTTCAGGGACTTGGACTCCAATATTTCATGGCTGCCACAGCAAAGGTTGCCACTGATTATCACATCCCCCAAAAAGTTATTATAAGATTTGTCCACCTCCTCACCCCAGCTGGGTTGTCTGCAACAAACTCCCACCATGATGTCACTCTTATTGGCCTTTTCTCTCATCCTGACCCACAAGTTCACTACCATCCTGCTGCCTATTCCATAGAAGAGCTTCATATATCTGAGCTGCTCCTTCACCCCACCACTTCCTCCTCCATGTCAGTCCTTTCTAAAGAACTAGTACCTATCCATACCAAAACTCCAACAACAAAGTATCCCAACATGTCTCCGTTATTCAAATGATGTCACAGCTCTGCATCTGCACATGGAGGTCTAGCTCCAGCTCCTCCTGCTTGTTTCCCAGGTTGCATGCATTCACATATGCACATTTGAGAAGGGTCTCTAAAAAATGATTATATTTTTGTGTTGCTTGATGAGTAGGAGTCTGGTTTTTGGTTATTCGTTTTTATTGGCTCTGAGGTGGCTGAAGTGACATTTCTTAAAAGTAAGAGGATGTTAAACTCAGATCTGAGGGAAGGAAGGTATTCTTGCTTCCTCCCCTTGCAAGCAACACATAAAATGGTCAAAAAGATAGTAGTATTTAGTTCCTAAGTCTGCATTTAAGGACTTGATTTGATTAGCAAAGATGATGACAATCTATAGCTCCCTGTCACCCATAAAGCTCCAGTTGTACAACACCTGTATTAAAAAAAAAAAAAAAAAAAAAAAAAAAAAAAAAAAAAAAGCTCATACTCAGAGCCTAGATATAGGCTTAGGCATCTAAAGAGCACTCCCCTGTGAAAACATGCATTTATTTTTAACCTGTGAGGAAATGAAAACAGACACAAGCCAAACAAAAAAGGGATTTATCTATTCACTTCACATGAAATATTGATGTCACTGAAGTAAAAGCAGAACTACTTATTTCAAAAGAGTGAAGACTTAGTTACCTGAGCTTTTCTCTGATTAAATTTCCTGAGAAAAAAATGAATCTCTACTAAGAGGGCTCATGTTTAGTCTATTTTCTTCTTCTCTAAGCAAACAAGTCTCTTAAATCATCAAAAATTATGCCAGCAAAATCTTTAGTTTCAATAAAATGTAAATGCAATCAACACTGACAATTTTTATTTAAACCAGAACATATCAGAAGTAATATATTATGAAAAACTCAGCAATGATGGACATTGCATTAATACTTATAGGTAACTAAAAACTATTATAATATTGGTTTTTAATTCTGTTTTTTTTAATTTTGTTGAAAACCGTTAAAAACATTTACACCTGCTAAATTTTTAAAAACTACAGATCACTAAACTATCTCTGCTTATCCAGCTTAAAAGCATGATCCTGTTGTAAAAACTGATGAAAAAAGCAAATGAATTCATAGGATAAATATTCAAAATGCTAACATCTTAGTGAAAACAAAAATATGCACAAACCTGTGTCTTTCAAAAGACATGCTAAGAGAAACAAAATTCAACATTTTGTGTCCAGTTCTGGGCTCCCCAATACAAGAGAGACATGGAACTACTGGAGTGAGTCCAGTGGAGAGCTACTAAAATGATTAAGGGACTGGAGCATCTCTCTTATGAGGAAAGGCTGAGAGAGCTGGGATTCTTCAGCCTGGAGAAGAGAAGGCTGAGGGGGGATCTTATCAACGTGTACAAGTATCTGAAGGGAGGGCGTAGAGAGGATGGAGCCAGACTCTTTTCAGTGGTGCCCAGCAAGAGGATGCAAGGCAACGGGCACAAACTGAAATACAGGAAGTTCCGTCTGAATATGAGGAAAAACTTCTTGACTGTGAGGGTGACAGAGCACTGGAACAGGTTACCCAGAGAGATTGTGAAGTCTCCTTCCTTGGAGATATTCAAAACCTGCCTGGATGCAATCCTGTGCAACATGCTCTAGGTGACCCTGCTTGAGCAGGGGGGTTGGACTTGGACAATCTCCAGAGGTCCCTTCCAACCTCAACCCTTCTGTGATTCTGCGATTTTTTTTTATTTTTATTTTTTAGTAAGGTGTATTTGACATGCTCCATTTACTTCTCTTTTACATATCGTCTCAAAAAGATAATGAAGAAAGATGGACATAAAACTAATGTCTTAATATACAATAACTTGAAAAAGTACCATGTCTTTACCCCCACCCCCTCATCAGCACTGCTGTACTAGTTTATTTACTAGGATTGCAATACTAGTTTATTCAGATCTGCCTTCACAAACTGTTTTTTTCCCCCCAAGTTACTGCTGTTAACTTCTGACTGACAAAGTCACTATGCTTTGGAGGTGACTGGAAATTGCTTTGCAGTTTTTCTGGTTAGTACTCAGACTTTAAAGAAGAAACTATGAGAAAGAGACTCCTTGAGGAACACCACCACTTCTTTTGAAATACAGATTAGTTTTTTTAAAAATGTAAGAGCAAACAGAATTACAACAACTGAAGGATAAAACCTGAAGTTGGAGACAATGTTAGAAAAAATACTTAAGTCAAGTTTGGCTTTCAATTGAAACTTTTATTTACTTCAGTTGAAGCTGTATGGGGATATCCAAAAAAGAACTTTCCCATTATAGAAAGTCTTTCACAAGTAAAGAACTGAAAGAAAACTGCCTAAAAACTTCTTCCCTCCCCTCCCCTCCCCCCTCAAACCCTGAGAAGAGAGATCAAGTGACATAAACAGAATTAACATGGATAAAATTTAATTTCTCATCTGTTCTCTCACACAGTCTCAGTCTTTTATTTTCCCATTGTCCCAGTTCAGAAAATGCACTTCCCTCCAAGACTTGCACACACATAACTGAGGTAATAACTGACTTTCCCATTCCTGTGTCTAACACTCACTTACTCTCCAGATCTTCTGTCACTTCGCCATTACATTGTTTCTACAATATACTTTCCCCTCTCATTCTCTCCTTTCCTCCCATAATGGTAAAACCATGGTTCTCATCTTTGAAATTCTTTCTTTGGACAACAGTAACTCTCCAAATCTCCCTTCTTTAATCTATTCAATATGCGGCAGCTAAAAAAAAAAAAAAAAAAAAAAAAAAAAAAAAAAAGCAGAAGAAAGGCCAGAAAACACTATTTTCCCCACAAAAATCAAGAGTAGGGTGAAACAGTGAGAGCAAGAATACACTCCTGTTGCTGAAAAAGCAAGAGGGAGAGGCAGGGGGATTCTAATTTGGATACAAATCTTACTTCCTCCAGCTCTACAAACTAAGACCATACATACGCCACCCTGCTCAAGGTCCCTCAGTTCCCTTCCAAGCCAGCTGGCAGGGATGCAGTAACAAGCTCACGCTTTCTTTGTTGTATAATACAAATCAAACTGTAATTAGATTTTAAAAGGCCATAGCATTAGGACTGAGTTTTGACGAAAAGCTTTAGCTGTTTTTTTAACTTCATTTGAAACTCATTGGTATTTTACACTACATCAGACCTCCCACAAATTGGCTAATCTGGATGAGAAAATCATAATTAAGACACGTTCTTCTCATTCTGAGCAGCTCCCCTCTTCAGGTTGGCATAAACATTGCTTAAAGTAAGGCTCTTGGCTAAAAGCCTTTTGAAAAAGAGAAGGCAAATCCTTCTGGAGTACGGCCTTCCTCAACTGGATGCATGAAGATTTATTAAGTAGATGTAAAGGTATTTAAAAGACTGGAAGCCACATTAGAAAACTGAAAAAGTGCAACAGATTAAAAATGCAAAATTTCAAAAATTGAATTAAAAATTATTTTTTTCCTTCAAAGTACTACTGAGTTTCCATTGTGCAATGGAAGACTAATCAGGTACCCTTATACTGTTATGTCAGTGATTAGAATCTGGAAAGATAATTTAATTGCTGGTTACAGAATAGCAATGCATTGAAAGTTTATGAAATACTGTCCTAGGAATTGCATCATACCTCAAAGAGCTCTATTACTATTTAATAAGCATTCAGCTCTTGAAAGAAATTGTGAAAGCAAAGTAAAAAGGGAGCAAATGCTACTAGACTGTCATCCATATGAGAATTTTGCATAGTATTTTCACTTATAAGATATTATTAGACTACTCCTATAGTCTTTGCTACAGGATAGCTACAGTATTCTTTTCCCCTGCACCTAAGATGTCCACTGTGCTTTTGGCAGAATCCCATAAATCCCTGAATAATTTTCCTCAGTTAATACAGTCATCATATTTTTAGTAAATGAGGACAGTATTAATCTTAAATCTTAATCTATCTTAAAAACAATAACATTGAATGCAGCAAAGTGGCTAAAATGAATGTTTATAAGCAGCAGGTCCAAGTCCTATTCATTGAAGCAACCTTCTACCATTCCAGCTGCATGCAGCTGCTTTATGGCTGGCCATCAGAGAATTCTGTTCAGGTAATCTCAGACAGCATACACACGATCATACTCCAAATGAAACCCAGACATTGTTTGCATTTTGTGACCAAAATTACAGTTGTCTCCATTTACAAGAGGGAAGAAGCAAATCTAATGCAAGTGACAGCAATATCCAAAACCTCTCAATAAATACTAAAAGACACAACACAACAATGCATGAAGGACAGCAAGTTCTCCCCTACAAGCAGTTAATTTCAACATAATCTGCTACAGAATTTCTTGAGTTTTCAACCTGAAGCATTTAACCCTGGTTACTGCTAAAAACAGGACAATAGTTCAAACAAAAATTGGAACTGCTACATAAGCATAAAAAACATGGTATCAGTTTGAGATCAAATTTTCCCCAGTGGAAACAAATATGTCATGTAATATTGTATTTAAAACAAAAATTACACAGTTGAGGCACTTCAATAATAACAGTAGCTTGTTAGTAGTTTTAAGCCGTAATTATTAAATAGTACAAAAGGATTCTTTTAACAAAATACCTTGCAAAGCAATGCCACATATACTAGCAACAATTAACGTTAAACACTGCCTGAAATCATGATTTAGTAAATGAAATGGAAAACGGATATTTGTCAGCGTTAATAAGGAGGCTCTTTGATCATAAATGTTACTTTTCTGGTTATAGTGGTTGAATGTAATGCTGGTTGGGAAGATTTCTCATTCTTTTTTGCATATGAGCTCAAATACAATATTTTTTTTTCCCTTTTATGCTGCTTTGAGTTACATAGCCTTATTTTAGCTTCTATATCTAGCAGATGAATAGAAATTTGCTTTGCAATGACAAAATCATCTCTTTGTATACATATCTTCAAACTTAGTCTATACCCTCAGTCTTCAGAAAACCAGGCACAGGAACCTGATTGTTCCCACTAGATAAAAATGAACTATAACATTAACTGTGGCCAGTAATATTGCACTTATTCTTAAGCGGGGGGGGGGACCCAAACTTACAATACATGAAGAAATTCCAAACTACTCTCACAGTCTTTTATTACAGTATCTTGGATTATTTTTTAAGTATTAATCAGGCTTGCATTTGTAGATTTATAAGTAAGATTTCATTATAATATTTCTGGCAATAAATGTTGATCATCCTATGTTGACCAACCTAAATAATTAGCCATTTGAGGATGCTTAAATTTGTAACTTAAATCCAAAACCAAAATACTTCCTGTCTAGCAATAGGTTTAAATAATACATTTATTTTTAAGGAATTGCATAGGACAAGGAAAGCTTGTTTTAAACAGCAGTTAATTTATCTCAGTATCCTTCAGGTTTAAAAGCAGATGTTCTAGTTTTGATTAGGGTAGTTTTCTTTTAAGAAGAACTCAGGCTGTCGATGAAACTTTACCCAAGAAAGCTTAAAAAAAAAAAAAAATTTCTCAAGATTTTGAGTACATGATTATTTTAAATGCCACATTCTGTTATGGAACTTGTAAGCCTATAATGGGGAAAAAATATACAAGTCTCAGCAGCAAAACTTTTTTTTTTTAAACAGTAACAATGAACTAAGTAATTAGTGTCTATATAGTTATATATAAGGAGAATCAAAAATTTTCAGCATGAGAACTTATAACAGGAAACTGATGATATAAATACATAACTGTATTTAAAGAGAAAAAATTAAATGCGGATCAGCAATCTAGTTATGTTGGAATATGATCAGGGCTGACTTTTACCTTACCTTATTTCCTCCAACTCCCAAATCTTATTTTGTCCTTTTAAGTTTCTCATAGTCAGTTGCTAGTTGTAAAACCTTGATGATATCAATTTGCTATATTTATGTTCTATTATGATCACTGCAATAACTAATACTTAAACGGTGTAACTGCTTTCCCAGTATCAGGAGCTTTGCAGAAATAATCTGTTATCCCTTGGTAGTAGGTGTTTACATCACTGTTTGTTGAAAGTAAGGTGCTACTCATTTTGCTTATGTATTAAAAGTTTCAGCAACTGCACACTCAAGTAAAGAGAAACTAAATTTTAAAGGCATAATTAATTAGGAATTTCCACAGTTGATACAGAATGTATGAATAATTTAACTTTCACATGCAATTCACCCTAGTTTTCCTTAATTAAACAAACTACAGTGTATGAATTTGTTAGACTGGAATACATTTACACAAATAAAATTGTTTAACACTTGACAAATAATACAATATTTCAACTGATCAATCTGTTCCAACACCAAGTTTGTACTAAATATATAAAAAAAATTAAATACAGCTTGAAGTAAATGAAATAGCGTTTATCCAATACTCTAATTGGACAATAAAATATCCACCAATGGAGTAAGGAGTAATGGAGTATACCCAAGTATATTGTGACCAGCGTTTATGAATGAACTACGATCAAAATGAGATAATTTAGCAATTAAAGGGAGATTGCCAAAATATCATCCTAATATGTTATTCATCTCATTTCTCCCAAATAAATAAACATGAAAAAACACCACTATTAAAAGTACTGACTAATTTTGACTAATATTGACTAAGATCTAATTTTTCAATAGTTAGCAATGACTAAGTACTCATTATAACTACATTAGCTGTGTCAGATGCTTGACATTGAATACAAACAGGAATCAAGTGGATCCAGAGATACGGAGTTGCTTTCTATTGGTACTGTTCCTCGCATTTTTGAGAAACTGCATGCCAAATAACAGCTAATAAACTTACGAGCATTCTCGTAACAGTTCAATCATGCAAGTTCTATTCTATGTGAGTCTTCTTAATTTTGAGTATACTTTGCACAGTTCTAACTCATTTTGTTTCTACAAAAGCTAGGTTCAATGAAAAATTTGATGAGATAAACTTGATGGGACTCACCTCCAATTTGTCAGTGGATTAAATATGCTTTGGGTGTTTCAAAAGGGTCTCAATTAAGACTTCCCATTTTAAAAAGAAAAAAAAGAAAAAGATGAATCATCTTGAACACAGTTACTATGAATGCACAAACAGAGATGTGCAGTTGCTCTGATGGACTTTTGACACCCTGAACTTAAACTAGTCAATTCATTGAAATAGATCTAGGATACACTGGCATAAAACAGGTAAGGGCAGTTAGAAAGTTGTCAGATTGGAATGATTTTTATGCTTACACACTTGAAAAATTAGAGTTGTCTAAGCACAATTTCTTGTTTAAAATCAGACAACAAAAGGAGGTACATAATTGTAAAAAAGAAAATTTTCTTCAAAAAGAAAATTAGCATGCTAAGTCTGATATCCACTCTTCTAATTAACCATTCTGAAACAAGGATATAAAATAATTCATAAAAAGGAAATTAAGTTTAAAGGAATAAAGAAGAAAACATGAGGCAGGAGAGCAGAAGCTTTTCCTAACAGAAATAAAGTTATTTTTTCCATACTGCACAGATATAATTTAGAGGAATGAAGGCATCAAAACTGGAAAAAAATATACAGGCCAAAAGATAAACAAGTCTGAAATGACTCATAAAAAAGAGACTTTAAGGGAAAATAAGTGTCAGAAGAAAGAGTACAAGGGTACATAAAAAAAAGAATTTTTTAAAAGGTGAAGAAATAAATGTGAGGTCTCTGGCACACACCTGAAACAGAGGTGGGCAAGGGATATTACCACATCCATAAATACCTTTAACTGTTCAGCAAAAAGATACAATGCCGTCTATGAAAGTGCCTTTTCTGAATTCTCCAATTTTCACAGTGTTCTGTAATTTTAAACCCTGCTGTGCCCTGTGAAGTCTCCTGGAATCTCATTTATAAATTTAGTTGCAGGTACAGTAGATAACTTTTTTTTAACACCTATTTTTCATTATTAGTATTCTGCGTCCTCTATGTCTGCACCTAAAACCAACCTAAATATTTTCTCAGAAGATGGTATTTAACAGGATGTAAGTCATATACTAGTTTTGTAAGAAAATATACATTTTTTAATACTCTAGCCACAAAAAGCACATACCTCCAAAACCTGTTTTCAGTCTCTTGCAGAACACCTTTTTCTGAATCATAAATGTACAGAGTGAAATATAAAGTTTTAGATGGAATATTTCTTTTTTATCACAATTATTCTGAGAACAGTAGTTTTCACACTAAGAAATGATATATAGGGAAACAAAGAGCTTACTATAAAGCACTATAGCAAAAATGTAACATTGACTTAACTGTCAAATGCCATCAGAGGTTTTCTTTGAGTCACTCTAACCTTTTTGCTGGTGTTCACTAATTAAACAATTAAAATAGCACAGCTTTCATTCAGGAGTTCTTTATCACTGGTGTTGTAGTCCTAAGCAGTATCACTCATAGCATCACACGAGAGTCTGAAGAGTCTGAAACAACAACTGTAAGTCTCCAGTTTCCATTAAG
Source organism: Apteryx mantelli (assembly GCF_036417845.1). Taxonomy (NCBI): domain Eukaryota; kingdom Metazoa; phylum Chordata; class Aves; order Apterygiformes; family Apterygidae; genus Apteryx; species Apteryx mantelli. The sequence continues at coordinate 140,379,411 of NC_089978.1, forward strand.
GAAAACCAACACAACAGCATTACCATTTTCAAATTTGAGACATTTATGAATAATCCTATGTGAATTAGATATTCAAATCCCATTTAAAATACTAGAGAAAATACATTAAAATTGCCCAGATTATTTCCAGTTTCAACGCATGGCAAAACTGAAATAGCTGTTAAACTAATTCAGCTCAGCTGGTGTGCAAGCACAGAAGTAGTTTTGCTTAGCCTACTTCAGTCATTCAGAGACAGAATAGGAAAAATGGCAAAATGGTATGTATTTTCCCTGTTTACATGACACACCAATCATCCCTAAATCTCCAGTGCTGGCTGAAGAGGAGGAACTGTGTTTCACAATCCAACTTCCTGGTAACAGGAAATTTCAACTGACCAGCTCTGTTATGGCTGGAATACACTCAGTATGGTTGAGTCCATATTTTCAACCCTCCTTCCCCAATCCAAACTGAAGGTAAGGTGAAATTACTTAAAATCTAATTGAAACAGAACAGGCTACAGCTATGCTTTTTTTTCCACTAAAAGCCTACTGAAACACGACAGTGTGTAAGAAAAGGAGAACAGTAACTTTTCCCTTAAACTTAGATAGAGATAATTGGGGGAAAAAAAATCTCAGAAAAGCATAAATAATTTCTTCCCTTTAAGTACCAAGACCACAAATTTGTTGCAACGAACATATCAAGGTATATTCACCTTGCAGCCAGAAGTAAATCCATCAGTCACCAGTAATTTGGAAATACCCTTTCCCAGTTTCTCTGAAATGGAGATAAACTTTGCAGACAGAATAATATGAAATTAAAGTTGAACTATAGTTTGAAGGAAAAACATGATTCCTCATGCTGTAAATCATTTTAAGTTCTAAATAAAGGCACTAGACAAATTTTTGGATGCTAAGGTCCATCACTATAGCATTGCTTTCAAGAGCTATCCTTCCAAATAGAGAAATTGCTGTCTTCATCAAAGCAGGATAAAGACTAAATACTAAAGTAACAAGACACAGGGAATACTTCCTTGAGAGAAACGTCTTCAGGACAGAATACAAAATTTAATGGTCATATGACCAGCTAGCACTATAGGAAGCATGGCCAATTCACCCTGCCACTTTGACTGTCAGTGCTTCCAAGAGCTTGTTCTCCTAGGTATCCAACTGCAGGATTGCTTCTTGAAATTACTTTAGGAAATGAATGTTCCTGCAAGGCAAGCATTGCTTATGTACATTAAAAGCACAATACTAGGATCTTCTAGAATAGGTAGCTTTCTCTCTTGGATCAATTGTGTTCATTCCAAATATGCCAACTTTGACACCTTCCTATTGTCAGCATGAACAGGTCCTGTTCATAGACCTGCATAGAGATGTGCATTTCAGATTTCTCTCATCTGCCCTTGGGTTTCAGCCATTGTGAGCCCTTACAATATGGCCAGCTGATGGATCACATGCAGTAGGTCTAGAAAATGGAAATGGACAGGCTCCCATATCAACAATAAAACAGAGGCTGAGGAGGTTAGAGAGGACAAGCAGCCCAGTTCCTTCTTTTCTCAGATGCTGGGAAGGACCAACATTAGAGGTAGAATTATACTCCCCAGTAACCTTCCCAACAGACTCATGTTGTCAACACCGGAAGAGGAGGAAAGAAGGAAGGTGGAGGCAGAGGGGAGGCAGAGAATGGCTGAGTATATGTATCATGTAAGTGAGATTAGAAATGAGTGGGGAAATAGGAGAAGGACTAAAAACAGAGAAAGAAGGGGCAAAGTCCATTAGTGCAGGGGATAAGGAAGGAGGAGGAGCCTTAGGAAAGGAGCAGACCAGAAACGTTACCCATATCTCAGTCACGAGAGCACGGTCATCTTTGCCCTATGCACACCAGCCATCCAAAGTCCAGATCAGTGCCACGTGGCATCATCACTATAGGATGAAGTCTCCTTAGAAGTCCCAGTCCTTGGACAAAATCACTTTGAGAGTAGTGAGAAGGGGTGATAATTATGATTAACTTTCCTTTTCTCAATCCTTACTAGTCTTCTATTCACTCTTAACTGCTGTCCTCCCTTCTTTGGAATACAACTGACATTCGGCCATCAAGATCACAGCTCTCCAAAGATTCTATATCCTTCTCAGCCACCCACATTCCCACTTTTTTCTGGAACCTCTTCTGTCATCATTACCAAACTCAATCTTGCCATCATCAACAGCAAGGACAAAATGAATTATCTTGTCTCCTGTTCTTGGAATGGCAAAAGTCTGATGCCAGCTCTGCTCCAAGATATTCTCTTTTCACCATATGAAGTTTAGCATGCAAACACTAGGGCTAGTATTTACTTATTCAGTCATTTATTTAAATAATATTGAGATTCCTAAGATATTGTTTGAATCTAAAATTGAAAGTTTTAAGATACAATGTGAAATATCATGAGGCTCAATACAACCCTGAAAGCAATTAACTACCTAAAGCAGAGGGGAAAGAGGGCTACAACAGTTAGGACAAGTGATTTTAAAACTGAAAGAAAGAGGAAAAAACAAAAGGATCCATAAACATAATATCATGCAACATGACCATAAACACATTACCTAACATTCTTTATTCAAAAACTGATGATAATGAAAAGGAGCTTTAAAATAATTAGAAAAATATAAACAACTTAATTAGCCTCTGTAATATTTTTAGATAAAAAGTATTTTGACAAATGATTGATCTCACAGTTGCCATCTACAAAAAGCTACTACTGAAAAAAATAAATAAATCAATTATTTAAGTCCTCCTAAGCACAAAACAGCACAAAAGCTGTTTTAAATGGGGGGCAGTGAGAATGAGACAATGGTAATCCATAACTTTTTGATTTTCAAATGGGGGAATAAGAACCCTTTACAAAAAAAAAAAAATTATATTAAATTTCTATCGGTTTTATTGTTAAAATTGCATATAACATAGCTCCGTGGTTTTCAAGAGGCTGTATAAAATTCTTGCAAATCTGACTATGCCATTTTGATTAATTGTCAAGTAACAGAGGATAGATGGTTAAAGGTCAGTGCTGTACCCTTAAAGCTTGGACCATTAAGGAGGATAAAAATTAATGTGTGACTAATTAAAATACATGTGGAAAAAAATTTAAGCATTACCAACATGCAGCTCTAGATTTCTTGCAATAGTTTATTCAGCCTTAACATGGTTTTTACCATACTAAAGTTTATTTAGCATTACTTAATTATTTATTTTTATGATTCAGAATAAGAAAGTTGACAAAAAACTCTGATTTACAATAACTTTTGTTTTAGCAATAGACACACCTGCATTAGAGATTCTTCTAATACATAATCTGCTTCCTCCACATTTTGTTTCACATATAAAATATTTCTGTATCTTGTGGTGATAACAGCTTCCTAAAAAGTGGGTCAGGCAACCATTCTGCAAGGTGATAAAGAAACTACAATGCAGTCTCTCACTGAGTAATTCCTCATATTCCAGTTACTTTTCTGGATTCAGATAGAACATACAGAATTAACAGAATCTTAGATAAAAGAAGAAACTTAAAAATTTCCTTAAATGTGTCTCCGTATATGGGAGATGTTCCTCTACAGCCTAATGTTAAAAAAGCTGTATTGATATAAACTCAAAACAAACTGTTTAGAATCCAGTTTAAACTGGTGGGTACAAAACAGTTTGTTCTCCTGAATATAATGGAAAACAATAAGCTGGCAGACGATGAGTGGTTCCTCTATGAGTACAAGCAAATTTATGTGTATTATGTGTAATTTTTGAGATACACATGAAGCACTCACCAAAATTATGAGTACATCAAAAATCAGTGTTTGTACAATTCTACTTAAAGGCAAAATTGTATGATCAATCTAACATTACAGAAAATTCTCATTCTTATATTCCATACTAAGAATGTTTTAAGGTTTTGAAGCATCATCTCCAAAACCAAGAGGCACAATCAAGTATGCATTCTATATGAATGCATGTGATATATGTACGCAATATATAAAGAAAACAAAATTAACAGGCAATAGTAATCAGAATAAAAATAGAAACTCAAAAAACAGTCCTCAGAACCACGAGGGATGAAACTGTATCCCAAAATCTCAAGTTTACCCTTTCCTACCTTTACTTAAGTACACTTAATAAAGTTCTTTTCTTCATAATTTGAAACTTCATAATTTAAATGATACTTTTAACAGCTAACCAGTGAAAAAATCCCCAAATATCAATAGCCACTGAAATAAATAGATGAAATGTCATCACTAACAGCAATGATTGTACTTAAATTACCATGCAGTTTAATTCCAGGTAGGTGTCATAACATGACCTACTGGCATTTCTCAGAAATTTCTCTGCATCATTATGTACTCATCTATAAATGTTTCCTTCAGTATAAGCTTCCTTTCCAAAATAAAATCATTGCACAAAACTAATTCATTTTTAATCACAACTTTTTTGAACAATTGGAATATTGTTAAGTAAAATAAGCACAAAGCCTTTAAAAAAATATATATAGAAAGACATTCCCTAAACAAAAGAGGGGAATAGAAACAAAGGATTTCAATTAAAAAAATTTTGTTTAGCACTTTGTTTCAGCACTTAAAAGAATAGATATCAACTGCCAAAAGAAAAAGCAAGTCTATTTCAAAAGAAAAGATTGCACCACACCAACTATACAGTTTTGTGGAAAAGAAGAACTCACTTAATTTCTAAAAAGGGTTGATGGTGGCAAAAATGTGTAAAATGGCAATTAGAATTTTCCAATAGCAATGCAGTACAACTTCAAATACGACTATGTGGTAAATCAAAGAAATAGCAGAGGAAAACAACGGTCCAGGTCTTAGTGAAACATCAAATGCTATTGTCTGCTGATAGACCAAACATCAGAAGTCTTATCAGATAAACAAGTCATCGTAAAAATTAAGCTCCTATGCAGGGTGCTAGATCCCAGACACTATTTTTTTAAAAAAAGTTAAGGTGAATATACATATGTCTATTTGACTGCAAAAAAAGACATATTTGCATCTGCTTCCTTCCGGTCTAAATATGAAAGGCATTATAATACTAAAGCTGTGTTTATGCAATTTTATGGTTGCAACAATGCACACAAGTCAAAAAAAAATTCAAAGTTACGCTTCCCAAAGCAATTTTAACTAGTTACATTTTGTATGCAAAGAAGTTAAAGTACAGTATGTTACTCTGCCTCTTAAAATATTACAAATACCAAAGTAGGAACATGGGAATCATAACTCTAATTTTACCAGCTTGCATGAGTATTAGATCTCAAAGAGACCATTGCATTAAACATCCAAATGACTTTAGCAATTTGTTTATTTCATTTATGAACCTGCTGCTGCCCCTTTACTGTCTCTGGTCGTTGTAGTAACACATAGAAACAACATTAAGAATGTGAAAATACCACATGCTCTGCTCTGTCTTTTTTTTTTTATACTAATTTTATTTAGATGAATCACAGAATTTTTACTTTTTTACAGAAGAATAAATGTGACAACATTGCATTGCCATCTATTAGTTCAATGCTAACATTAAAACAGACTCTGAATTCTGGTTCCAGTGATTAGAATCACTGATTACCACTCCCCTTCAAGTTTTCCATTTGTAGTATTACCCAACTAAATACCACTTTTTTTCCTCAGATCCATGATGAAGAAAGTTAGAATCCTGTGTGATTAGCTCAAAACACAATTCACTTCAGAGTACCAACCCAATTCAGGGAAAACATTTGTATGGGCTTTATGCCCTTACTTTGTCTTTGAAAATGTTTGTATCAATATAGTCAAAAAAAAAAAAAAAAAGATCGAAAATATTTTTAACTGAGATATTTTTGTGGCAAAAAACACCCTGAGGTAACAGAGTTGTCACCCTTCCTTGAGGAAGAAAAGAATGAGAAAAGAATAGCAACCACTTCTTTGCCAGTGAACAGTAGGAAACTGTTCATAATGGATGGAAGCCCTGGGCATACGAAGGAATATTATTTACTGAAGAAAGTCAAAAACCGATTATTACAAAGCCAGAGTGCTACCTCATAAATTTGGAAAACAGATAACTTGCATCAGAAAAAGGAATATGAGTGATAAAAATTGAGAGATTCTTTGATTCAAAAGAAGTAACACTATTAAAGGTTAAATGTGTTATCATGAGATTAAGTCTCATTTACACCTTTCTGCTTTTCTCACCTGCCACTTGAACAAGGAATCTGTGGTTTATTCTTTCAATCCACACTCTGTATCTACCAGAAAAGCTTATATGCTTGCATATGCATTTTCCAGCTATTTAAAAAACACCTGCAATAATTAAAACTGGATCAAAGTAATCTACTTGTATCTTCTTACACAAACAATTCAGTTGTTTTCGGGTCATATAGATAGCAGTAGGAAAGTTCTGGACTGTGACTAGGATTAAATAACTTTATACATATTAATATTTGCAATTGAAAAAGAATTGATCAGATGACAGCAATGAAATAAGGAGCTTCTAGCTTCCATTATCTATACAAGAAGAAAGGTTTCAGAGAATGAAGTAAAATTTGTTTCTAATAAGCAAAAAGGCTAGCTCTGTATTCCCCAGTTTTGTCATCTATTTTAAGATTCTAAGGATTTTTTTTTATTTACATTTTGATACTTTCCATTCTTCTCTGAGAAACACAGATGTTAAAAAAAGTCCACAAAAATGCAGAAAGCTCTTGGAAACGTGACTGACACGGTGACTGACCTATGAAGCCTTCAATCAGTTTGCTAATCTCACAGAAAACTATTTTATTTACAAGGGAGCATTCAGAAATATGTGGCTAGGAGAAAGTGGTAAGTCAGGTTCCCACAGCAGTAAGGTTTACATCAGCTTAACTGTTAAATCATACCCTCAACTTCTGCCTCTGTTGTACTGGTACAACTGTTTGCATGGAACTGATCTATTGAAAGAAGACCTGGAGAAGAGCTGGATCAGCAGGAAATACTTAAAAGCTGAGACTAACAATGTAAAATGGTCTATATAATCACCAATTCAAAATCGGCCAGAACTCCTTCCAGTACCTGCAAAGTCACAGAGCCTTTATAATCCAAAAAGAGTAACTGGCTTAGCTGACAAAGTCAAATTGAGCACAATAACCTCATAAAAAAGAAAAAGTCTGTTTACCTAAATACTACCTTATTTGAAGATTTGACTGGCAGTTTGGCTCTATTACCTCCAAACCAGCTTTTGAGAATGCCACAAATGCCAGAAGCCCATTAATTAGTAAATATAAAGGTGCATGAGATAATACATGTTCACATAAATAACCCATTAGACCCACCTCATGAGGCATTTGTTTTTGATATTAGATTCAAACATTAAAATAAAGAATTTTCTTATAACAGGAATAAAGTCAATGCAAACCTAGTGCTTGGGAAGCCACAATCAGTTCCGTTAAAAATCTTAGCCTGAGAGTTCCCGAAGCTAATCCAGAATCACCAGTACAGTCTGCTTTTAAACTTCTCAAGTCAACAGCACAAATAGCCAGCTGTTTCCGCTGGAAAAAGAACTGGACATCTGTACTCTGTAGCTGCCAAATTTACCCAGTGTGTGGCCACAGGTATTGACCTTAGTGTTTTAGGAGCCAAAGAAGAAAGACAAAAGAAATAGGCGTTAAAAGCTCTACTAACAGACGCAGTCCAATATTCAAGTTTCATGAAAGTAATTTTAACTGTCAGCTCTTAGAAGCACAACTCACTTTTCTTCTGATTTGATTCTGGTTATACCCAGAAGACAACAAGAGGAAGTATCTGAGTCTTTCTACAAAGTAAATTAAAGGTTATGACTCTTTCATCTGACATTTTTGAAAACTGTTGAATCCGACTTCCTCAAAAAGGTATAATATAGTCAGAGATTTGCAAACCTCAGTAACATTCCCACTACTTAAATGCTTCTGCTTAAATAGAATCATGAAAATATTAAAAAATAACATCCACTAATTCTATTGTCTAGAGTTTACAATGATGTGATCAGCTTTAGCCAACAAATAGTAATACTCCATACATCAGAACGTTTTTAATTATTATTTTTATAATATAGCTAGCAAACATTTCTTTCTTTGAGTAAGGTGGTTGCACAGATACACAAGAAAAACAAACAAACAAAAAGGAAAAAAAAGATTACCACAAGTTCTGGAAGTACTAGAGCCAGGAATTCAATACAGATATGGAATGGACATGTTTTACTACAGCAACCCTTACATACAAATGGGAAGGAATGTAGCAGTTACTAAACCATCCAGGGCAGCAAAAAACTGAAGCAAAGCTGAATTAACAATGAGAAGCTTTTGAAAGGTTTTAAGTCTATAATATTTAGTTTGTCCTGCTGAACTGGAAGACTGAAAACTAGAATGAAAAATTTATGAAACATGTATTTAATGAAGAGTCTTTATGTTTATGATGGAAGAAATTCTAATTACATTGTCTAGCATCCATCTAGTCACACTTTCCAGATTTTTACTTTGCAACACTCAAACTATTCCACTCATAGCTGTCAGCTAATACTTTACAAATAATCAGCCATAACTACTGCAAAACATGTTGACTCATACTGTTAACACACATTTACTGTGCAATGTGATTTTAATCTGTTCTGTGAGGTAGGTGAGTGATTTGACTGAGAATGATGTACGTATGTGAAAACAGACTATTAAAAATATATTCCTGCTAATGTTGAAATAAGACTGTAATCTGAAGACTCTAGAAATTCTTTAAATTCAAAAGGCTTTGGAGCAGGCTTCTAGATACTTAGAGGATTTGATGGATATAAGTATATGCTACACAAAACTCCCCTGAAAGCAATAAGACACTGCGAGAAAGAAACAATATTACCTGAAGCATCTTATAATCATCTTGATGTGAAATGACTTTTTCTTTTTTTTCTTTTTTTTCCTTCAAGAAATCCATTTCTAGAATACTATATTTCTCCAGTAAATATTCTAATTCCTGTAAGGATTATAAAATAAAATACAGGAAGTTAAACCTTTGTGAATTGTGAAAACACAAATTCAGGTAAACCTTCCATCTAGTTTCATTTCTGAAGACTAAGACATTTCCTATCTTAATATAAAGTATATCTCAACATAGAAAAACCTAAAAAATATTAGAGAAATTCAAATATTCATCAGTAAAGTACCTTTCCAAAACAAACAAACAAGCAAAAAATGTATCATGTTTGACAACTGTATACAATAAATTCATACTATTTCTCAAAAAAAACTATACCCTGGATCCACAGAAGTCATCACAATAAAAAAAATACGATGGAGCTGAACTATCTACAATGCACTCTCTCTCCATTATTATCTTCAGCAGAGATGAAGGGTCTTGCCAGAAAAGCCTGATTGCAGTCTTTAAATTGAGATATGTTTGAGAAGTACGAGCTATTTTAAATAAAATATTTCCATATTTTTAATGGTTTGTTTTGTTATTTTAAATTTTAAGAATATATTAAACATCCTTTAAAAAATTTTTTTCACTAAAAAGGCAGAATTCCCAATATAGTCATGCCCAAAATGACTATAACTTTGAGATACTCTGCACTCTTTTAGCTGCTCGCAAAGAGGCAGCCTAGTACACCCAACATGAACCAAGAGAGAGGAAGGAGAGTAACACTACTGGCCAAAAAAATCCAAAATTATTTGCTGTCCAAAGAGCTAAAGGCCTTTTGTTATTTTTTTAAGTGGCTGTTACCCCTACCAAACTCATTCCTACTATACATAAGCCACTATCAATTATTTCCACAGCCACGCAGACAGTTTAGAAAGAGATGACCTGCTGGTTTGCTGTACAGCTATTCAAACAAAGGCATAACTGAGGGGGTCATGAGAAGGACAGAAGGAGCAGGTCTGCTTAATTCAACCCTGCTCTTTGAAGAAATAGTAAAACCAGTTCTTGAGACTCGAATTCTTAGATTCATCTGTAAAGACAGGTACAGATTTTGCAACCATTCCTCATTCAGAGCCTAGCTCTCAATCTCCTCTTACAGCCTGTACTCATGCTTGCCTTACAGCTTTCCTCTATACTCTTCGCTCATCCCAAAATCAATCCATTACAGACCTTCCTGTCCTTGACTCTAGCAAATCATCCTCATCCTCATTTTCATTTCTAACAAGCCAATTCCTCCTTCTCTACCACACCTTGATAGCTATCAAGGAATACCATTAAGAATAGAAGAAATAAAGCTTTCTTTCCCTTACTCTCCAGAGCCTTCAGCGACCAATTCAGACACATAATTACAGACAAAGTCCTGCCGGATGCTGTACTCTACCATATTCATTACAGAAGGAATATTAAGAATTTAGTTACCAGACCCTCCCCCCAAAAGCATGTATTACATGTTATGTTCACGAAGACAGCCAAAGGCACCTTCAACTTCAGTGACCACACACTCACTTTCAAAACATGGGGGAACCACTACATCTTCTAACCACATTGGCTGTATGCTAAAGAAACTTTGTCTCTCTCTTCATTCTCCCCCCCGCACACACACACTGTTAGGAGTAGGCCAAATCATTTTTCATGAAACATGAGAAAAATTCAGCCCGAAACAGACACCTAACATGAAAATTTTCTATTTTGGCTAAATTTAGCTAATGTCTATGAAGTTTGGCTAATTTCTATGAAAAAGCATTGCAAATCTCACATGAATACAACTGCCAAATCCCACTATATCTAAATTTGGTGTAAATATCAAACATTTTTCTATTAGAAAAGTAGTCATACCTTTTTAATAACTTTTTCTTCTTCAGCAGTGCCAAGTTTAATTCCTAAACTTGCAACAGTTTCTTGAAGGTTATTCTTTGATTCTTTTGTTCTCTGTATCTCAGCATCATCCAAAGCAATGGTTGACGTGACTAAAGACTTGTCTTCAGTTAGATTCAGAGAGGCAACTGGAATATCTACTTGAATCTAATTCACAAGAGAAACAAAACGGTAAAGAAAATGTTAAAGGGAATATAACATTCCAAGCAAGTTAAATTTCATTTCCAGATGAAATTACAGAATTTAAGAACTGTAAACTCTAAGATTACTTATTTGTAACCACAGTTCTCTGGCCATGCATGTTCTTACATGTAGGATGGTGATGGCCAAAAACAATCTCTAACAATGGAACTGTAGCTAGTAATTCTTGATACATTCACATCCATCCTTCCAATGTCCTTTACTGCTTTTCAAGAACACTTTAGGAGAAGGCTTTAAGAGGCAGAATGACACAGATTCCTCAGTTTCCACTGCTTCCTGAGGTCAAAATACTCAAAAAGGTGAAAGGAGATGGCAGTGAAACAGAATAACTCATCTGAAAGCACTACACTTACAAGAAAATAACCTTAAACTCTCTTTGGATTAGTCACTTCATGTTTTTACCCATTACAGACTGCAAAACCCTGGAAAGGGAAAGTAATTGAAAGTGATTCTAATTAAAAGCTGAATACAAAATTTTTCTGTTAAAATAAACATCTGATCCTAAGCTAGATCAATAGAATAAAAGTAATTGGGACATGTCTACAACATTTAGCTAATGCTGTTCTAGTGAACTGTAGAAGTACAAAAACTGAAACTGAGGCTTCTTGAATACACAACCCAAAATGGATGGGACATAAACGATCAAGCCTATGCTTTCAGCAAAGTATAAAGATAAATTATGAGAGATTTAAAATATTTTGTTCTATAATTCTCAGAAGCCAAAGCTCTTAAAAAAAATAATAACAACTTGTTTGTTTATATAACAGAGAAGTAACTTCAAAGGAAAAAAAATGGTAAATTAAATTTTTCTGCCATTTTTTGCAACAAGTCTTCTGCAAATCAACAGCATTTGAGAGTTGAAAGAGTGGTAGAACAAACATCTCAATGTGTTTATCAAGACAGATTTGACTAATTTGATTTAATCCACGCCCTTACACCTTTTATTCCCAGCAAATGCTCACATAATGGATTGGCTTTTTGATTACTAAATGAGTATCTGTGGATTCGAACAAAAACACCCAGCTATCTGAGACTTCTTGAGTGTACATGCATACACAAGATCCAGTAGACAAAGCAGACAAAAAGCAAGCAGTAACCTGTGCTCTGAATTCCCCTTCCGTGAGAAGCAAAGGGAAGCTATATGTTCTAATTCTACTTCTGAGTACCGCTCTTATCTTGAGTCTGGCACTGTCAATAACGATGATGGAGTCTGAAAAGAGGCTCTGGAGATACAGTTACTGAAGAATATGGCTAACATTCTCCTCTAACAGGTCGAAGGATATTTTGTGTTCACCATATTTCCTCAGTTATTTTCATTTAGCTTTATCCAAAAGTACAAAGGCTGTTCTCCATTACAAAACAATGTTAAATGACTTTTTGCTCATCTCAACACCCCCTCTCCCTTGGAAATGTTTGCTAATGTTGTATTCTTTAGTTTGCATTATTTTCTGTATTAAAATTGGTGAAAATTTTGTGTTTATGGAACTATGGGTCAGTCAGTACCTGGCTAGAACAAGATATGAGAAAGACTGAAGCATAGCCTGTAATAAAATTTGGACATACAATTATTCAGAAGTAGAAAAGCATATTGCCTATTTTCAGTAAGATTATCTAACTGAACGACATCTTAAACAACTTAAAAGCAATATACCTAAGCCTTAGTATTCTGGAATATCTAAAGTGCTCTTCCCAGAGAACACAGATAAAAATGTAATGTTGCTGGCCTAGCTCAAACAGAAATGATACCAGTTATTCACATTTCACTGTTAACAGAAATCAAAAAAGGACAGGATCTACTGTGGCTGAAGACAAGCAGATGTTGATCATCCTCACAGTAAAAAAAAAAAAAAAAAAAAAAAAAGATCTGCTTATCAAAATATTGTCAGAGAAGGAGAGGAAGAACTTTCAATATGGAAAAAGACCCTGACTGTTATCAGTCAAAACAAATAAAAAAAATAAAATAAAAACTAAGCAAAAAGCCTTTTTGATTCTTATGAATTCCTAAGCATTGTTTGCATTTGGGTTTATTTCTCCACTTTTTATAGGCTTCCTCCAGAACACTTGGCTGGGGAAAAAAAAAAATACAAAAGAGTACCTAAATCACTACTAAAATTAAAATACTGGAGTTGTACTAGTCACACTTTTTGGAACTGTGAACATGCAGAGGCTGTTCAGTTTAATCAAAGCAAGTATTTTGCCCAAGATGTCTAAATAGCTCTAGCAAAAAATAAATAAAATAAACTTTATCCTGAAATATATAGCTTTTAAAAAGTCAGATTATGTAAATCTGACTTAATTGCAAATTACAACTTTCACTGAGTAGCCCAAGGACTTGATGGGACTAGTTGAAGAAAGATAACTCAGCAATAATAACCTAGTAAGTGCTGGAAACATGAGGGTCACAATCCAGCCCAAAGTATTGACTGAGTCAGAAAAAAACAAGAGGATTTTCCAATTCAAGTATATACTATTCTGCATCCTGAAACAAGGAACTTTGCAGTCAATAAAATTGCTCAAAAAATAAACAGTCAGTGGCAATAAACATTCAGTTCCATGGGAGGCTAAATCAATTTAACTTCTGTCTACAGCAGTCTTGCATTTTTTTGCTGATCTCCATTTAGAAATTCCTTTCTCTCCCTTGCCCATCTGCTTATGTGGTAAAAATAAGTCCCCACTCTCCTACCCTCTACTTCCCCCCGCCTTAAAAACCCCAAATATCAGTTCCCAGAACTATTGCAACCGCAAGGAGAGATGGAGCATACACAACTAGGACTGCAGCAGACCAGGAGGAAAAACAAAACCCAACAAAACCCAACAAAACCCAACAAAACCCAACAAAACCCAACAAAACCCAACAAAACCCAACAAAACCCAACAAAACCCAACAAAACCCAACAAAACCCAACAAAACCCAACAAAACCCAACAAAACCCAACAAAACCCAACAAAACCCAACAAAACCCAACAAAACCCAACAAAACCCAACAAAACCCAACAAAACCCAACAAAACCCAACAAAACCCAACAAAACCCAACAAAACCCAACAAAACCCAACAAAACCCAACAAAACCCGACTTAGACTGTCATGGAAGTCCACCTTTGAAAAGTAAAAAAGAAAAGTAAGAAAAAAATGTAAAAAAGAAAATTAATTTAATTAAAATTAAAGATTTTGTAATTCTAAAATGTCTTGAGAAAACATACAAGTATGAGACCTTTACAACTATAACCTTTGCAGGTTTAATAGCAATAAGTTTTCTTAGAGACCTTTCCTGCTGCTGTCTCCTACTTTCATGCCTTACTGTATCAGCACGCCTTTAACATATTAATCATCCTTTAACACACTTCTCTCTCTTACAGTTCATATGAAAGTAATATGGTGTCTTACAGTTATTACAGGATTTATGCATTATTTGCTTACATGTTCCACACTCCTAACAAATTAAAATGTACTGCACTTCAAAGTCGAAATCACAGAAATCATTCAAGGCCCAGCTTTCGCTCTTACAAGGCAAAGTAACCTAGATTTGGTAAGAAAAGGTACAATGCTGTAGTATTTAATACATCAAGTTCTCATAATAAAACAGAGGAACTGTGGTTTTACCTGTTCTTTAAGAACAGCTGTGTTTAAAACACTGTTGGCTGTTTGAACAGCTGTTGCCATGTTATCACTTGATAAAATGAATGAATCAGAAGAAACAAGGCAGGAAGAAGGCACGGAGTGCTCCAGAAGAACATCAGGAGAAACATTTTGAGATGCATGAACTTCAGATACTAATGCAAGAAATAAAAACAGAAGAACAAAACATGATATGCAAAAGCATTCAAAAATTAATCAACTCTGTATCCGAAAATCTAAATCTAGCAAAACCAGCGTATCAACAAGTATAAATAGGCTACTGTAAAGTTATCCACCTTTCACAATCTAATCTCACTAAAGAATAAGTCTATACAAAGTTAACATATCTCTGAATACCATCAACTTAAGGATATTCAAAGTTGTACAGGGGGTAGTCGCACTAAATTCACTTTGTAACTTACAAAGGTTTCATAAGACAACTGCCATCAAAAGCAGCAGTCCTCCCACTCACAGCCTTTCAGCTTCAGCACAATCTTTAATCAGTCTAAGACAACTGTAAACCCATACTTGTATGGTCCTAAATTTCTGAAAATTTTAAGGTTAAAAAAATCCTCACTGTGTCTTAGAAGACATTTATATAAAACAGCTTACCAAAAAACATGATAAAAGCAGTTAGCTTCTCACTTTATAACAGAGATCAAAAGATAACAAAAGAAGTAACTCTATAGCTAATAAAACAACATAAATGCAATTAATATTGGAGTGAGAGCTCTTCCACACCTAAACACCATACCAAAACAGTTTATTTGAAAAGCTTTTGGGACTACATGTTCAACAGTAGAAACCTGACATTTCTGACAGCAAGAGCCTTTCTGCTAGAGATAATTACTTCTATACCACCAAAAAGACTATCCAATTATGTTTTTTTTTAAAAAAGCAGCTCACATTGCCATTACAGATATGGTAAATTGCTGAAGATTCCACTATCCCTGAGCAAGCTTCAGCATTTCAATGTTACTGTTTCATAGACTGCACAAGTACACAAACACAGAGCAAACAAGCTTATATATTGGCCTAACAGCATTCAAAAGGACATGCTAATCTTTGAATCCACTTGCTTTGTGTCCCATTCCCTTTATATCCAAGTTCTGGGATTCAGGGTAATGTGGAGGAGAATGAAAACCTCATCTAAAAAAGAGAGGAAACAAAATGAACCAGAAGACAGAGACAAAAATATGAGGATGCTAAGAGCAGCAAAGATGGATTTGGACACAAGGAAAAAAAATAACAGCTGAGTAGAAAATGGAAGCTTGGATGAAAAGCCTGGAGGACGGTATTTTAGCAAACAGAACAGGAACAAATTGAGATAACCAGGGCAAAACAAAACAGGACTGGGACACCACAGCACCTCAACAGTAAACTCTTCTCCAGAATCTGAAATGGGACTTTTTAGGCTTCTCTTACCTACCAGAAGTTACCTGTAGAACCCACTGACAAAGTATCCTGTTTGTCTTTTCCCTCCCCTTCCAAATGCCTGTTCACAAAGAAAAGGCAGCTTCATATAGCCATTACACGCTCTGTTATTACAAATGAGAGAAATGGCGACAGGGAGGAAGAGCTGTTTAGTTAAAAAGACCAATATTTATTACACTTGTAAAGTGTTCAAAGCAGAGAAATATGATAGGACTTCTAACACATGCTCTTTGTCAAGTAAATTCACTAATGAAGTGCCCCAAATAAGCTATAAAGCCTCATTTTTACAAAGATGCTATCCCTTAATACACTGAATTTCAGTTTGAGTTCACCAATCCCTGGAAAACCAACCAAAATAACTAAAATAACCAGGTAATTCTGACTAAGCAGACAAGCTATTTCTCTTAATAGAAGTGTTAAGTCACAAGAAAATACCTACCTTGACACAGATCCTCAGGGAGTTATTGTTCATCCTTTGGTGATGATCACTGTAGTATAGGCATAGTTCATACACAATTAATTTATAACTAAAAGTCATATAAAGTGAGACTGGGTTACATATGGAGAATGCAGACTCACAGAGATTAAAGCCAAAAGGTATTCACTTATTTTGGGGTATCCAACACTAGACATAAGACTTAGTTTTTCTTAGAATATAGTTTTATGTGCAACCTTCCACAATCAAATTGAGCTGTCAATGATTTCAGTTATAGTAATGAATGGTTATCATTCTGAGGGAGAAGAAAAAAAAAACAGAAACAAAAACACAAACTCTAAGTTGTCAAAATAAAGCCTAGGAAATGAGGAACAACAACTGATGACCACCTTGAACACTGTGATTTAAAATCATTTGACTAAACATATGATCTTGCAGAAGACCACAAGAACAGAAGGCAACTCTCCAAGTCATTTTTCAGCCATCTTAATTATAAAACCTTCCTTTCATTTTCAGCAAGATTAACAATTCATAAGTTAGACATTCCTAGAATTACATTTGCTATGTCTGTAATTCAAGTTCTATGCCCTCATTCATTCCTCTTGTGTATACACTACGTGAAATTTCATTATTATTTTAGTTCAGATCAAAATGCACTTATGCATAACCTTAGTTATCATAATGGAGAAGTTTCAGAACTGTGAATGAGATTCCCCTCTGATAAAACTAAACTAGAAGACTGTACTCCAATAGCTCATGGACATTCAAATCCAAGGGGCCAGGCTAGAGCTCGTCTGAAGTAAAACTCTTGAAACACATCTAGTATGGGTAATGACTCTACAGCACTCCTTTAAGGATCCTTTCCTACTCAGCTGCACAACCACCTGCTACGATAGAAACAGCCATTCTGATACAATCTTTAAGAACAAACTATTCTTCCACAGTATCTTGCCCTCATTCAATATAAATCCTCTAACTTCTTCAGTAAGTGAAGCAAGAGTCCTACAACTCTTGATGGATTTCCAAAGAAAAATGGTGCTGTTCATTAATCAAAGCTGCAGTACTATGAAGAAAAGCAGCACATACGCACTTAATTACAGGCTATATCAAAAGTCACATATCCAAGAAGGCTGAAATAAGATGCAGATATGAATTATAGCCAGAATTTTACTTAAAGAGATATCTGATCACTTCTGAAACCTTGACTTTCAAATATTAAAAATATTCTGTTATAGGTTTGTATATAAGAACTGACAAAACAGTTTGTTAATAGAAGCAGAGATAGTAACTTAGACTGCAGTCTTGGCTTGCTCATAGAAGAAAAATTCTGTATCTTTATCCTACTAACAAAGCTCAAACAATTTTTGAAAGTCACTGGGGGGGATCAGAGATTCTGAAAACAAAATCAAGTGCTTATACATGAACTGATAAATAAATATTTTGTAAGAGCCACATAGTTTTGAGCTTCAGAAGCAAGACATGAGATCTGAAATATACCAATGAAAAAATAAATGAGTAATATTTACTAATTGGATGTTATTTATACCCAGAAATTAAGAGATGATACGTCAGCAGGGCTCTGACATACAGAACAAACTACTAGCACCACAGTCGCTCAACATACAGGCTTCCCTTGTCACAGTTCACTGGCCCTTTAAATTTTACGGCACTTTAAACTGTATCACTGAGCACTTTAAAGTTAAAAGTAACCTTCAGATAGAGTGAAAGACTGTTTTTGTGTATCAGTTTCAGTGAACTGTTTAAATCCCAATCCCACAGATGGCTGTTCAGGCACAGCTGAAGAGACAAGGCACTCTATCCTGAAAGGCAGCAATTTCTGTCACCCATAATGCCAGAGTCAGAGTATTGGGACCTACAGCCTGCATAATGCTGAATAAGCAACTTCAGGAAAAATAAACTGAAAATTACTGTATGTATAGACATCAACGAATACACATTTTCCAATACACAGCAAACTAGCACACAATGGAATATGTCAAATATAATTTAAATTAAATAAATCCCAAACACTCAATAAGCTTTTCCTATCATTGCCAGTGGAAAGCAATTGAAATTTATGAAAGAAAAACAAAATCCTTTCAAAAGTCTTCAACTTCTTTCCCAGCTAAACAAACAGTAACAGCTAACACATTTGATTCAAAATAGACAAAGTATTTTCTGTATTTTTACATTGTATTTAGCTCAATTAATCTCCATGTAAATGAACAGCTATTAGGAAGGTTTACACTGCTTAAAGAGTAAGTTGAGAGATACTTTAATAGGCATCAACATTACATCTAATATGCTTATAACAAATATTATAAAAGTCTCAGATGACATGCACAGCGTTCCGTAACGCTGTAGGAGTTTTACTGGTTTGCTTACCAATTTTCTCCCTTTCGAAAACGCATTTAAGTCATTATATTTGTAGGTCACTGATTTCACAGGATTAGGATGCATTTTCACATCTGCGGGTGAATACAGACTTCAAAAATGAGCAAAAATGTATCACTGTATTGCTTCTAAAAGTATAACTAGAATTAGAACCAACTGGTAAAGGTCTACCCAACACTGAAGTTGATGGCAACTTCTCTATTGACTTCAGCTTGCACAAATGTCCTCTTGTCAACATGAAACACTTGACTGCTTCTCCACACATACCAGTTCTCAGCAGCAGTGCTAAAATATAGACAAGAAGAAATACCATTCTACTGTGTTTTCAAAATTAACTCTTAATATTTGCAGCAAAAAGCTCTTACCCACATTTTATTCTTCCAAAGGCAAACTATTCTAGAAAATAAATAATTATATATGCTATTCCAGCATCTGAGATCTTGATATTGAACATAATAGAAACCATATTTTTGATACTAACATTTAGGCATTTTCCTAGAAAAAAGCTTAACTTAATTGAATTTCACAGTTCAGTAAAATAATTACAATTGCATACACATCAATACAATCTCTCTCTCTGGCTGGAAAGAAAGAAAGATGTATTATTTAAAGCTATGCTTCAGAATTAATTAGGTATTTTTGACTTTATGTTAAGAGGGATCATTGATTTGAAAACAAAAAATGCTAACACATTCCAAAGATATGGCAATATCAGTCACAGAATCTCTAACATTTGATTAAATCAAGTGTTTAGAGTAATTATTTAAAATTGTGCCAGATCCACTCCTGCAAATTATTTAATAACTATTTCTCTTTTTCCTACCAACCAGTACAGGCCAAAATGTACTGCTATTCTTCCAAACGCGATAGCGCGCTTTTCTATAATCTATTCTACTGCAGGGAAAATCCTCAACCTGAATTATGCGTGTATGTCTCCATTACTGCACTTCTCTTCGAATTCAGCTTGCTAGTTGAAATGAAGAAAACGCATTTATGTGATTCCTTTTCCTATCCTACTCCTTCTATGTGGCTTTCACTGGCTCCTTAACAAGAGTAGCATGTCTATCATTGCAAAAATACCTCACCTTAAGAAGAAGTTATTTATTTATGAGACTGGAATAAAATACCTCAAATGTACCACAGCAAATGTCTTTTATGTAGATGTACCATCACTAAATTCTGGAATTTCTCACATAATTACAAAATATGTTTGATTTATCCATGTTCATGATGCCTGTTTGCATGTATCAGTGAGGACACTGTATCTTAATATTTTGTTCCATGAAACTCCAAGGTACTTCACAATTCACAGATCACACAACAGTCTGTTAACACCTTCCCCAACCCTCAAACACACACAATACCTGAACTGAGGCAACTGGTTTACAGAAAATTGCCAAAATATTCAGTTAATCTCACTGTCTTTTATACCAGTTAGCATCTGCAAAGAAGGGAGAAAGGAGGTGGTATGTAATCTAATAAGCATGCAGCACATATGTGTATGTATATTCTAGATGTTCAAATCTTAAAAGATATTCCACTCAATTTCAAAGCAGAGTATTCCAGATAACAGCAATGTCAGCAAATGAAAAGCAAGACCATTCCACAGTTAATGGTATGCACCCATGTTTATCAACAAAAATCATTGAACCTCGCTCAATTATGACAAGAGACGGAAACCATTCCCTCAGACCTCCTGAGAGGTATCTTAATTTTCTACTACTTTATTTTTCATTTTTCTCCAAGTCAAGATGTTAGCATTCAGCAGAACCCAAAACATATCAGGAAAAGAAACAATTGATAACCATTTCAACACAACAGTTGAAAACAGCACCTTTCAAACTAAGCAGATGTCCGCTACATGTCTACAAACTAGCGCAAATTACCCCACCTCATATTGCTTAAACTTCAAAATATCTGCTCTTTCAATGTCACAAACAAAGAGACCATCAGAATACTGAATCATAACAGAAACGTGGAAAATAGGCTTTGCATTCACACAGTCCACCTGCATTCTCACAGAATGAAAGACTATTAAAACAACAAGGAGAAAAATCTTTTCCAGGAACTTGGAGGATGCTCTGTTATTTGAGCAGATGTTCAGAGAGCTCAGTATCAGACCAAACATAAAATGTGGCTAAATTAATACAAGAAGTAAACCAACAGCGTCAAAATTATACACGCTACCTCTGAATCCTCTTACGTAAAGCATATTGACACGACACAAAGAAAGCATAGAAAAGATTCCCAAAATAACTAAAAAGAGCTCCTCTGACACATCTTTGCTCCAGAAAGTACCAAAATAATATTTTAGCCCAAAATTAATAAATAAAACAATGCCAGGAAATATAGAAAGGAGGCTACATATAAAAAACACTAAATAATTTTTCTAATATATGTAACCAAATGATAAAAGTAAGCTTAAAAAAAAAAAAAGTTGTACTCTGTAAACAGCTAGATCAATGAAACTGGGAATTGTGATAGGGCTCCACATTAAGACACAAACTTAGGTGTCTAAGTGACCATTACAGACAATGGAAACTCATTCGGTACAAATGATAAACACAAAAAAGCTACTCGGGTCAGCTGAAGAGCTTTCCTGTTCATGAACTGAACTGACCAGATTTACATTAAACAAGTGAAGGTCATCTAGCTCACATAAAACACTGATATTAAGGTATTTACACTTTAGTGCTGGTTTCCATACAATTGTGTTCCTGTCCTCTAGTTCTTGTAGTTCCTTCGTCTTCCATGGCATTAGGTTGTAGCTACAACATTCAGCTTATAGCTCCTCTAAACTTGCAAACATGCTTAATGACCAGGTATCTTTTATAAAACAGAATGTACAGTGGCTGGATCCAACCTTCCTTTTATTTGGTGAAGCACTATGGCTATCATTACTCAGTTGCTGACTAGGGGGGAAAAAAACGAAACAAAAAAATCCCACGCATACACACACCCTGAAGAAATGTAATTACCGGAGACTAAACAACTTTCAAGTTTAGCTGAAACTAGCCAACATACTCAAAATCTATAATGGAGCAATAGGGTCTGAAAGCAACAGCATAAGCTTAATTTCCTCAGGAAACCAAGCTAAAAAATAAATAAATACTGCCACCTCATCTGCATTGTAACACCATCGCATCTCAGCTAACTCTTGCAAACGTAACTGTTCTGAATCCACAGAGTTTGGAATTCACTGAAAAAGCATCATTTGCCCTACCTCCCTCCCCTCCTCCCTCTCTCTCAAAAAAAAAAAAAAAAAAAGCTTTTATGTCAGTTTACACGAGCTACAGCGGACCAAACTCAAGAGGGTCCATCTCAGTAAAACAGCTCCTCTCTAGTGAGCATAGACGCACAAGGCTTCCCCCCCCCCACCCCGCCATCTGCTCCCATATATGGGCTCCTTCTGAAGTCCAGAACTACAAAAGAGATAGAGAGATGCTGCCAAAACAAAACACTGACATACTATTCAGAGACCCAGATTCTGTTGCTGCCATTCACTGTCAATGACAGACATATTAATCGTAACCTTAGAAAAGCAGAGATGACACCAAAATTGGTTGACATGCACACACAGTGCTAAATTTCAAGATTCTCCTTACAGGCATAAAAGTACGCAACTTGGTATCTACAGAAGTGCAAGAAAAACTATCAGTTTGCACTTATCTTCAGGGGGAAAAAAAACATACAAAGAAAGCATGAAGTGGTCATTTCTAGCACTTCAGTAAACCACAACCACAAAAAACCCTACAACTATTTGGTTTTTATTAAGTTGCATAGAAACAAATTTCTATTACTAAGTTTCTAAAGAAGAAACACAGCAAAACTAATTTAAGAATAATTATTTCTTTCATTGAAGTATCTTGCTTCTCAGTTGAAAGGAACATCCTAGATCCTTTAAAATACTGGAGAGTTACTTTCTTAAACAAAAGTGTCTCCAGCAACATCTTTAAAGTCAACAGAAACACATTAGCAGTTAGATTCCACCACAGTGTTAAAGAGCTCAGATTATATATTAATGCTTAATATTAATAAACGAAATTATTTTAGAACTGCATAACTGTTGCATTTCTTCTACTCAAAAAACTGTTTGTTTATGAAATCAAAGGGCAAAAATCCTCTGTAAAGTGTCTTACAACAACAAACCAAGAAAAAAAAAATCATGAGGTCTCTAGCCAGTCATAACACTTAATTCAGTCAGCCCCTTTGAAGCTCCACTGAGAATCAGAGGGAATAGGTATAAGGCAGTAGCATATTCCATAATCTCTAACTTATTTTAGAGTTCCAAGTGCTTTCAATTCTGAACTGTATAAACTGCTTAAACATAAGATTTAAAACTCCATTCTTATGCAGAAGTCTCATCTTTCCAGAGAACAACAACTTAATTTCAATCTGAATTGTTTTTAGAGGTGTCCCTCTTTCTCACCCTTACAAATACATTTACTGAATCCATGGTAAGAAAATACTGACATTTTGAGTAGTCACCTCACATTCCTCCACAGCCCAGACAGTGGGCATACCATAGAGATTCTTTTTAGTACTTCCCCATATTAGGGCTAGAAAGGAAAAAGGGAATCTATCACATGTACCATGACACCAAACTAGAAGTACTACTTGCATGTACTTCAGTTAAAACAGTCTGAAGGAACACACTTGGTACAGCAGGCTGTTTTGCAAACATTGCTAACAGTAGTATCAAAGATATCTAAGTATAGCTAGATATCTAAGACTGCACAAATGCAAACTGTTTTTTTCTTTCATTTCTTACTCATTCCTTCATATTTGTGTTGCATACTTTCCACAGAGCTAAGCTCTTTGGAGCAGCCCCATTTGCTATCTTTATGTTTATACAGCATCCAGTATGATGGGTACTTGATTGAAAGTTGCAATCATGAGAGATGAAAGAGAAAGTCTGTTCTCACTTTAGAGTAAAAATATTATCACCCTATTTGGCCACACTGCTAGAACCCCACCACAGAAAGAGGTGAATATTCTCTCTCTCTCTCAATTGCCCTGGTGGGAGGAAGAATGTTATACCATTTCTCTTGTATGAATTCTTATTTTTCACCTTTTCTGAACCAGCATCCACAATTAACAAACATTTGGAGATCTAAAAAACTTTACAGAAAAGACTATTTGCACATACCAATAAACATATTTTATCATACTGCAAATCTATCGAAAAAGTGAAATTCATGTACAAAAAGCCAGTAAGAAGCCCAAGTGAAATTTCAAGTGCAAAATTACTCACTGTAATCAACATTGGGGCATTAGAAATCAGTTCTGATTTCTTCTAGACTTGTTAATCCAATGTGCTAAACTTGCACACTAAGAGATACTAAAACTGGTTTCAATGTTTTGTTTTATCTCTTTTTGTATATCATGTGAATGGCAGATACATAGGAAATTGATGAGAGCTGTAACATGTACTCCTTTTCCATAAAGTTCAGTGATTCTTGGGTTTGCAAAATAGGATCACACACCAAAATTATCAAAATCATCTTGACAATACCACAATGCATTTGAATTTCAAGCATTTTTCAACAAAGCTTATGACTGGTAAGGTTATAAGGTAGGGAAAGGACAATTTTGTACAAAAAGCAATGAGCACACAAATCAGTGATTTCTCTCATTAAAAGTATTAACTCACAAGTCAATGCCTAACAAGCATTTTGATCAGTCCCGTTAAAATATTGCCTGTTACAGTAAGTTACTTTATTCAAAGCAACATTCCCATGCATGAAAAAGGCATGGAAAAAAGAGTTTAAACTAGTAATGTTATCAAAATGCAAGGGTTTTTCTTTTAAGATTAGAACACTTAAAATAACTTACTATAACCTATCCCCCCAAAATTCAGTGTTACTTACAAATCATACAAAACATTTAAATGCTACATACCTTAATATGAAAGTGTATGCCATCTGGTTTATATCACATATTTTGAGATATATATCTCACAGAGATGCATTAGATTTAATTTGGTAAAATTAAATACATTCAAATATGCTAATGAATCTAAGGAGTTGTCTTGGATAGCAGTCAAAATGACATGATTAATATAAAGGTATTTCTGAAAATATGCTTTCCTTGCTCGTTTTTTTTGTTTTTTCAATGTTTTATTTCAATAAAACAAATTAAAATGGGTGAAAACCAGTAGTGCTGGAAATAATTTTTAAAAATTAGAAGAGAATTTATGGAGAGCTCATATTGACACAACTATGTCAAATTTCTGTGCGATTTTTACAACTATATTAGTTTAATTTATTCAGTACTATAATACAATAATAGGTAGAAATTTTCAGTTCCTGACAGAAGAATAAAATGTTTTTTTCCTAATGCTGCTAAAGTGATGTTTTTTCCTGTGAAAGCTGTGAAATTGAGACTAAATTTCAACAACCAAATTAAATGTGAAACAGTGAGAGCTGCTTAGTCTACTGTCCTACTGATAACGTAAGAGAAGACTACTGTATGGTAAGCTGGGGAAGTGTGGGAAGACAGGAGGAGGTACGAGAGGGTTTTTTGACATGAGCAATATTTATTATTTAGCTGGTGTTCCAGAGACTTGGCAACATAATATACATTATATACATTATGTAAACATGCAAATATACAACTCTATATAATATATGTTGCTTTACAAAGGGAGACTTGCTTGTAACAGAGTTCTCAAATGCAGGAGTTAACGGTAACATTCAAAGGTATAAATTTCTTTACATTGCATTAGCAAGTATCTTTAGCATATAGACTAGCTTGCATCCAAATTGCTAAACTGGCATATGCAGGTTGTATACATAACCAGAATTTTTATTCACAGCTCTTTACAATCTACCTATATTAAATAAACACTTATGTGTGTGTGTATATATATAAACGTGTGTGTATATATATATATATATATAAAATTATAGATTTATGAATGACACATTGAATTTATTTGCCTTTTCCCACCCCTACAGTACTATTGCTTTCAAACACTGCTTACATTCCCAATCTCTAAGATCTTGTCTATGAGCAAGTTCAGAAATAAGTTTACATCATGCAAGCAATCTACTTTAACTCCCCATCATACTGATATTCTGAGTACACAGCAAGTGCAAAGCAGCTATTAAATTATACTGAACTTAACAATAAAAATTTACAAAGCTAATAACTGCTAGGTCTCCATATGTGCACTTTTTTTTTTAATTGAGAAAACTTTAAATGTAAGCAAACATTAAGCAATTTCATTCACTTCCTTTTTGTCTTTTATTCTGAGGATATCACTAGTAAAAACTGAGTTTTAAAATATTTGTTTCACAAAATTATACAAGTCTGAAGGCAGAAAAACAAATATTTGCGACTTGTAACTACTAGATTAGACAGAAAGTATTAGACTGTGCCATTGCAAAGAAAAGATTCATTGTGTTTTCCAAAGAGAGTGACAGCATTCATTTCTAAATTCAGAGCATCTTTAGACTTTACAGTGTAATTTCTAGAAGAGATTTTGAAAAGTGTATACAAGTCTCTTATACATTTCCTTTTCCTTTCCCTCAGAATTGTGCATAGTGGAACTTCAAGTTCTAGTAATGCTTAACTTTACACATCAATGTTTAGAAAGAAGGAAAAAGAAATTTCTAGCACATCAGACATTTCAAAATACAGTCTGCATGGTAGATTAAGAATAAACATTCATCAAGAACATCCTGTGATAATTCATCTGTACTTAGTTACAAATAGTGTTTTTCTTTTAAACATAGCTAGGTTTTACAAAAGAACAGTAGATTTGATCATAACATATTCTAGCTATCCTTCCTTTGGAAAGCTCATCATTTGCAACAGACCTTCTATACTCAAGAGTAGGAATAATCTTTGACTGAAGAAGTTCCTTTTCTTCTTCTCATGAGATGCCAATCAGCCTTTGAATTGGATAAATTGTTCTTCTCTTTCCGACTTATAATCCTCATGAAAGTGTAACTTTAAGAAGTGCAGCTTCCCAAAATAATTACTCAGGACATTCTTATGCCAGGTTGTCACTGCTGCCCACATAGCAGCCGCTATTTTATGGGGTATATACACCCTTCTGGGGACTAGTATTTACAATGAATATAGAAGGACAGCAACACATGAAAAAGAATGTTAATAGTGATCATATCAATACCTGTAGGAAATGCTGCCCAAGGAATAGCAGGAGATGTAGTCTGCATTTCACCATTTCCACACTCATAGGACTCTGCTGCCTAGAAACACAGAAAAATGATTTTGTAGCACTTTTTATAAAATGTTACCTATCCTTATAACAAACATTTTAAAATATTTATTTACAAAAGCCTTCAAGTATATTTTACTAGCATAAAGTGGAAGGGCAATTTTATTTATATTATATTATTTATAAACATTATTTATTATATTATTTTATTATATTTTATTTTAAGTATATTTTATTAAATATTATAATTGTTATATTTATTATTATTTATAAACATATTTTATCTAACTATATTTAGCATACACATCTTAATATTATTTGTCAGAACAGTACAGACAGAAGACAAGTATAAACTGTATCCATCTACAAAGCACAAACAAGAAAAGCCCCAGGTAGAATGGGAGTATTAAGCTCTCTCACAATCAGCTGTGCAACTGGGTCTCAGAGCAATGAAACAACAGAAGTTCTGAAGTATAATAGACTGGATATTTGATAAACAGAGATGTGAAAGATGTGTATAGCATGTTTATTACTTGACAAATGTCAGCTATGTGTAGGTATTAAAATCTATTAAAAAAAATACAGATTTATGATACTAGAAAATGTAACACTTAGGCACTTAAAGAAGGACTTTAAGATACTTACTCTCCATTTCTATTTTACCTAAGAAGAGATATTAGTCCCAATTGCCGAAGTATACAACTGTTCAGTTCATAGCGTGACAAAATTTTTATGAGGTTAAAATTAACAGAAGCACGGGTGTAATACATTTCTTGAGAATACTCAAGACCATTTTCTTGAAGAATAGTTAAATTTCAAGATATTTCACCAAAATAACATACCTCAAATCCTCCAAAGTCATCATCATCCATCTTTCAACTGGTGCTAGAAAATAGCAGAAATCCTGATTTAAAAAACAAAAACCCTGAACCGTTATATCCAGTTTACTCATAAAATGTCAATAAAAACTGTGTAAAACAGAAGCTATGGTGTTAGTTTTAAAGGATAGATTCAAGTAGAATCTGTTACAGCGGCCAAGCCTTAAAGCCTAGCAGTATGAAGTAATATAACACTCTCCACGGCAGGAAAATGGGACTGTTTCATTGGCCAGTCTTATAAGAAAGGTCTCTTGATTTCCTGATCAACTAGGAGTCTAAAAACAAAATGACTCGTTGTATTTGTAACATCAGTTAGAAGGCAGGTGAGTGACTTCAGATATAACTGCTTCCTAGCTCACCTACGTGCTCTCCCTAACCTCATCACCTCCCCATCTAGGCTGAACAGTCTGTCTTCCACTCAGGTACTTATCTCCAGAGATTACCTGAAATCTTCCTAATTTACAAATTCTTGAAGGACAAGTTCTTCTTCAGAACACGATTGCACAGATGATACAAGGGCTAAAACTGCAAAATCTCCCTTAAAGAACTCTTTCGTATTGACCAAGATAAATGACAAAATTGTGTATTTTTAGGATGGAACTCAAAAAAATCAAAGGAAAAGATAAAGCACTGCCCAGCAATATTGTCAAAGATATTTTCAAGATAAGAACGTAAAAAAGCTTTTCAAGAAAGGAAAATAGGAAGAGATACTTTAAAAGTTGTCTGCTGCTGCTAAGTATAGCAATCAAGTCCCCATTGCCTCAAGAAATGGTACTGAAAACAGTAGATAATCCAGTCATTTGGATATTAAAAAAAAAGTCTGAGTAGCAGGATTCCTGACATATCACCAGATTCCAAAAAAGAATTTCCTTCATTAGTAATGAACATAATATCTGATCCATTTATATAATTTAACAGAATATAAAAACTACAATGTACTCTGTAGTTTTATGTTCCCGAGTTAACACTGGAAAATATTTTTATATTTTAAGTTGCTTTTCCAAATCAGCACTGTGATTAAATCCAAAAAGGTCTCCTGCTTTTCCCATCTCTTCTTAGTTGTCTGGCAACATCAGCACAAACTGCAACTTAGAAAAAGATTGTGGTGAATTTCTGGAAAATTTTCTGCTACCACAGAGGTCCTTCCCTAGCTTTCATGGAGGGGCTGATTTAGATTTTAAATACTGATCAGCATTTTTGAGTTGTAGCCCTGACTTGTGTGGCATTTTGATATATTTTTAGTTAAACTGCTGTTCCTTTTGTAAAAATGTAAGATTATTCAGCTAATGAAAGTAACTCAAGCTATACATGGGTGTTCAAGAAAGGTATGCTAAATATATGTACTGAAAAAATTCCTCCTGATACATGAATGAAAGATGATCCAAAAAAACCCTCGGTGTCTTTATAAAAAAAAAAAAAAAAAAAAAGATAAAATGGTTGGAAAATTTGAACTGACTTCAGTTTAAGTAGACTACAGGCTGAGGAAAACTGTTATTACTGTGAAAGCATATGCTCAGAAATAGAAGAATGGAAAAAGTTTGGAGGAAATGTCTGAATTAAAATATTAGAATAAGTCATAGGTGGACACGTTCAGCTTATGTCCACTGCTGAAAATCATTACCCATGGAAAACCGCAGTTCAGACACACATCTTCCAGCATTTAACAAGTTTATTTCCAAGTTCTTATTGATGACTTTAGATTAAATCACCACTGTCAAAGTGTAAGTGGACAGATCTGATTAAATAAAAGAAAAATATGGTCCACTATCCACATGCGGTATAAGAACTAAATATCTTTTCAGGGACTGCAAAGGTGTTCTTTTCTGGAAATAATACAGTTGGGTATTTTATCAATCAATGTTATCCTTAACTAGTCAAATATTCATGCATTAGGTTAACATTCACAGCTTCAAAATACCACTCAAAAATATAACGTAGGTACACACAAATTACATCAATGGAAACTATACAGATAGAATCGCTGCTGAAGCAGAAAGCAATGCACAAACAACTCAGAATGCCAACACACTTGCACTGCCAACTATTAAATGGCATCCAAAACACAAACTAGACAACTATATAAATACTGCAAAATTTAACCTAGATTTGAAATTCTAGCAACAGCTTGGGAGTTCCCAATGTTTTCTTTTTCTTTATTTAGAAGGCCTTTAAGTTATAGGAGTCTTTCTCTTGATTTTAAGAGAGCTCTGATGCAGGGAAGAATATAAATAATTACATTCATGCAACTACTTTATAACTACATTCTATTTAACTAAAATAAATGTTAGTAATAGATTTTCAACGTTAACAATTATAGACGCACTCCTAGTTTCATTAAGCCCTGCACATAACCTGAGTTACTTCATATCACAATTTTTTTCTGAATATACTTTAACTCATGCTTGATCCAGCTAGCAGAATTATCTGTAAGAATATCTGAAATTACTTTCCTACCTCTTCTTTTTGTATATATGCTTGAAAAACTCCAATCTAATGCATTTTAGAATAAATTTAGTCTTAAAATATGCACCTAAGATACATCTAATATAAGAGCCTTTAAAACTACTGAGTAGGAGTAACCTAAACCTATGCATTCAAAGAAACATAGCATTGAAGTAACAATCACAACAACTATGTTGGAGAAAAAATAGCTTTACAAAGACAAATAGGTATTTTATCCATACAATGTGACGAGCAGCTAGAAACCTAGAAAGCCAATACCATGTGAACAGGCCCCACAGGCTCTGCCAGAAGTTGCTTCAGGGACCATAGTATGAAAAGCAGATTTTCTCCCCCAAACAGCAAGAGATATTATTCCCTTCTCAAAAATGGTTGGGTATCAGCTGGGGGAAGTGCATTCTATATTCAGCAATGTGTTTTAAAAAGACAGCCTGAACAAGTTCAGAGGAGCGCAATAGAAATTAAAACTATTTTGGAAAGGCAAGCTAAAATCCATATAAAGAGGTTGCTTTTTTTTTTTTTTTTTTTTTTTTTGGAAAAGGCAAGCAAGCATAACTATAAAATAAGAAAAATGAAGTTATAAATGAGAATAATTATAACTGATCAATTCCAGCAGAAACATGAGACAGTAAGGACAAAAACCTCCTTAGAAAAAAGGAGATTAAATATAAAAATGTGTATTAAATACAAGGATTTTCAAAAAGACAACGTAACAAACCACTACAAGAAAATTTCTAAGAACCTATTAATACATGAAACAGATGTCATTTTTGATACAGAAACCCCTTTAAAGGGTGTAGGGCAGAAGAAAGAAAAGAAGAACAACCTCTTGTTGAATCCACTGTCCTTGCTATAACATATTATACGTGGTAGTCTTAAGTCAGGTAAAAATAATCTCGTTATCATTACCAAAGATTGCCTTACTCCACAAATTTTAATACAGACATTTCATGACTACAACAGCATTATTACTGTATAAACTATGCCTCACATCATATTTAAATGGAACCAAAGAGAAACAGCCCCCAAGGAAGTCCCAGAAGTCTCAGTGGTATTTTTATGACTAATTGTGGAGGACTCCTCTGATCTCCAGTTCTTAGCAGATGTCACAGGTATTCAAGGTAAGTGATGCTGAACCAGCTAGGGAGGATTGTTTGCTATTTGTGTATGTGTAATATACCTTCATACATGTGTGTACACCTCTTTTCAAACACAAAGCTAAAAGTCTACCGTCTTGCCAAAAATAAATCCTTGATTTGTTTACACATTTTGTTTGCTGTAGGCAAAAAAAAAGAATCAGAATGAAACTGCCAAACTTAATGTGCATTGCAAGCAAGCGGTAGATCAGAATAGAAAGCACAGGTAAGTCCTGAGCGACTTGCACATAGGACATTTAAACTCAGAGACTGGGGAGTTTTTCTTTTCAACCACAGTATTAGTGAGCTAAGAGTTACTGCTGAAAGATGCTGTCTTTCTGAAAAGATGTTACTTCTGGCAGAGAGAGAGGCAGAGAGAGGCAGAGAGAGAGGCAGAGAAGAAAAAAAAAAAAGGCTACATTTCCAAAGCTACTTTTAGTTAGGAGTCTTTTACAAACCTCAAAAGTACACACATATTTAGCACTAAGAATCTTTGAATAGTAACTGATAACAACACTAAAAATATTACTAAATACACTATTTCTCAATCCCACCCCTTATTTTGGTGATAGAAACGGGTTTCTGGTATAAATGAACAGTAACACTAGCCTAAGACTTTCCAGAGAACTACAACAATTTTGAGAACAGCATTTTTTAATTAATCATCTATTCCAAAACGTGTAATCAAACTTTTCTTTCTTCACAGACTAGGAACATTATTTCACAGAATCACAGAATCGCTGAGGTTGGAAGGGACCTCTGGAGATCATCTAGTCCAACACCCCTGCTCAAGCAGGGTCACATAGAGCACATTGCACAGGATTGCATCCAGGCATGTTTTGAATATCTCCAGAGAAGGAGACTCCACAACCTCACTGGGCAACCTGTTCCAGTGCTCTGTCACCCTCACAGTCAAGAAGTTTTTCCTCATGTTCAGATGGAAGCGTCTGTGTTTCAGTTTGTGCCCGTTGCCTCGCGTCCTGTCGCTCGGCACCACTGAAAAGAGTCTGGCCCCATCCTCTCAACACCCTCCCTTCAGATACTTGTACACATTGATAAGATCTCCTCTCAGCCTTCTCTTCTCCAGCCTAAACAGGCCAAGCTCTCTCAGCCTTTCCTCATAAGAGAGATGCTCCAGTGCCCTCATCATCTTTGTGGCCCTTTGCTGGACTTGCTCCAGTAGTGCCACATCCCTCTTGTACTGGGGAGCCCAGAACTGGACGCAGTACTCCAGATGTGGCCTCACCAGGGCTGAGTAGAGGGGGAGAATCACCTGCCTCGACCTGCTGGCAACACTCTTCCTGATGCACCCCAGGATACCATTGGCCTTCTTGGCCACAAGGGCACATTGCTGCCTCATGCTTAAATCGGTGTCCACCAGCACTCCCAGGGCCTTCTCCGCAGAGCTGCTTTCCAGCAGGTCAACCCCCAACCTGTCCTGGTGCATGGGGTTATTCCTCCCCAGGTGCAGGACCCTGCACTTGCCTTTGTTGAACTTCAGGAGGTTCCTCTCCGCCCACCTCTCCAGCCTCTGCCCACCTCTCCAGGTCTCTCTGAATGGCAGCACAGCCCTCTGGTGTATCAGCCACTCCTCCCAGTTTTGTCTCATCAGCAAACTTGCTGAGGGTGCACTCTGTCCCTTCACCCAGGTCATTGATGAAGAAGTTGAACAAGACTGGACCCAGTACTGACCCCTGGGGGACACCGCTAGCTACAGGCCTCCAACTAGACTCTGTGCCACTGATCACAACTCTCTGAGCTCTGCCATTCAGCCAGTTCTCAATCCACCTCACTGTCCACTCATCTAACCCACACTTCCTGAGCTTGTCTATGAGGATGCTATGGGAGACAGTGTCAAAAGCCTTGCTGAAGTCTAGGTAGACAACATCCACTGCTCTCCCCTCATCTACCCAGCCAGTCATTCCAGCATAGAAGGCTATCAGATTGGTTAGGCATGATTTCCCCTTGGTGAAGCCATGCTGACTACTCCTGATCACCTTCTTTTCCTCCACATGCGTGGAGATGGCTTCCAGGATGAGCTGCTCCATCACCTTTCCAGGGATGCAGGTGAGGCTGACTGGCCTGTAGTTCCCTGGGTCCTCCTTCTTGCCCTTTTTGAAGACTGGGGTGACATTGGCTTTTTTCCAGTCCTCAGGCACCTCTCCTGTTCTCCATGACCTTTCAAAGATGATGGAGAGTGGCTTAGCAATAATGTCCACCAGCTCCCTCAGCACTCGTGATTGTATTTGAAGAAGCCCTTCTTGCTGTCCTTGACATCTCTTGCTACATTTAATTCCAAATGGGCCTTAGCCTTCCTCGTCGCATCCCTGCATACTCTGACAACGTTCCCATATTCCTCCCAAGTGGCCTGTCCCCCTTTCCACTTCCTGTATACTTCCTTCTTCTGGTTGAGTTTTGCCAGGAGCTCCTTGCTCATCCATGCAGGTCTTCTGCCCCCTTTACTTGACTTCCTACTCATAGGGATGAGCTTGGAGGAAGTGATGTTTGAATATTAATCAGCTCTCTTGAACCCCCCTTCCTTCTAGGGCCATAACCCATGGGATTCCTCCAAGTAGGTCCCTGAAGAGGCCAAAGTTTGCTCTCCTGAAGTCCAGGGTTGCGATCCTACTTGGTGCCCTGCTGCCTCCTCGCAGGATCCTGAACTCCACCATCTCATGGTCACTGCAGCCAAGGCAGCCCCCGACCTTCACATCTTCCACCAGTCCTTCTTTGTTTGTTAGTACAAGGTCCAGCAGCACACCTCTCCTTGTTGGCTCCTCCACCACCTGTGTCAAGAAGTTGTCACCAATGCTCTGCAGGAACCTCCAGGACTGTTTGTGCCTAGCTGTGTTGTCTTTCCAGCAGATATCGGGGTGGTTGAAGTCCCCCATGAGAACCAGGACCTGGGATCGTGAGGCTACTGCCAGCTGTCTGTAGAAGGCCTCCGCCACTTCCTCTTCCTGATCAGGTGGCCTGTAGTAAACACCCACCACAGTGTCCCCCATGCTAGCCTGCCCTTTAATCCTTACCCATAAGCTCTCAGCTCGCTCTTCAGCCACCCCTAGGCACAGCTCGATACATTCCAGTTGCTCTCTCACATAAAGAGCAACTCCACCACCTTGCCTTCCTGGCCTGTCTTTCCTAAAAAGCACGTAGCCATCCATGACAGCACTCCAGTCATGTGAGCTATCCCACCATGTCTCTGTAATTGCAATGAGATCATGGCCCTGCGACCGCACACACATCTCTGGTTCTTCCTGTTTGTTCCCCATGCTGCATGCATTGGTGTACAGGCATTTCAGGGAGGTGATTGAGCATGCAGGTTTCCCAGGAGGGGTAAAAGAGGGTCCTCCATAGCCACATCCCATGTGCACTTCCCTGGCTGCATGCACCTGCTGGAGGCATCCTGACTTGAGCAGTCTTTTGCCAACTACCCTGTCACTATAACTCTCCCCTTCCCCCATCCTTCCTAATTTAAAGCCCTCCTTACCAGGTTGGCTAACCTGTTGGCAAAGCCCCGTGTGCCCCGCCTCGTGAGGTGGATCCCATCTCTCTCCATCAGTTGTCGATCTTCAAACAGGGTCCCATGGTCGTAGAAACCAAAATCCTGCTGCCAACACCAGCAGCGCAGCCAGTCGTTAACTTGGAAGGTCCGTCTCCTCCTCCTCCTCTCATCCATCCCCCTCACTGGCAGGATTGAGGAGAAGATGACCTGGGCTCCCAGACCCTTCACCACCATCCCCAGAGCTTTGAAATCCTGCTTGATGGTCTCCAGTTTGCCCTTGGTGTCATTGGCACCCACATGGAAGAGCAGCAGTGGGTAATAGTCCGAAGAATGGACGAGCCTAGGCAGTCTTTGCATGACATCTCTCACACGAGCCCCTGGCAGGCCACAAACCTCTCTAGACATGAGGTCTGGTCGGCAGATAGATGCCTCTGTCCCCTGCAGCAGGGAGTCCCCCACAACAATCACCCACCGCTTCTTCTGGGCGTT
The DNA here is from genome assembly GCF_036417845.1 of Apteryx mantelli. NCBI lineage: Eukaryota > Metazoa > Chordata > Aves > Apterygiformes > Apterygidae > Apteryx > Apteryx mantelli. The sequence goes on from NC_089978.1 coordinate 140,414,913, forward strand.
CCGGCAGGGCACAGGGTCTGTTGTTCCAGGTACTTCCCTTGCAGCCATGCCCATCTCCTCCTCATCCTGGAGGGCACTAAACCTGTTCTTCAGCTGCAAGTCTTCGGGAGGAGTAGGAGCCTTTCTCTTCCCACGAGCAGTGACCAGTTTCCAGCCTTCTTCTATGATGTTATGATGTACCGTTTCGCACGGCACAGAGCCCTCTGGCAACTCCACTGCTGCGGGGGGTTGGGACTCCCGAAGCTGCACAGTCTCCGAAAATACCCTGTCTATCTCTTGCTCCGCTTCCCGGATGCTGCGCAGCCTACTGCCTTCCTCCCGTAACTCCCTTACTTGACGACACAGCTTGTCAACAGCAGCACACCTCCTGCAGGAGAGCTGACTGCCAGCCCAGGCCTCCTGGAGAGGCCCCAAGCACTCCCTACAGCCTGAGACCTGTAGAGCCGCATCTACTGTCAGAGGGTCGGTCTGGGTCGCAGCCTCTGACACAGCAACTCCAACAGCCACTGGGGAACGTGCTGTGTGCTGTGTCACAACCATACCTGAGGAAACGTACACCACAGGGAACAGAAAGGAAGGTTCCGTCGCGCGCCCTTCTGCGCTAACTGCTGCACAAACTGCTGCGTCTGTTCGCTGCCTCTGTTAGCTGCGCTCTGGCTCTGGAATAGGCTCTGGAATAGGTAAGAATACATTAAGTACTGACAATCTTGAGAAGGATTTAAAAAAACAAAAAACAAAGAAAAACGAACAACCCACACAGTCTTACTATGACTAAATGTGGTCTCTTAAAATATGCCTGATACTGGAGTCAAGTAACTGTAAAATTGGGCAACAAAAAGTTGACCTCAAAATTACAGATTCATAGAAATTGTGGTTGGACAAGACATAGTAGGTCATCTAGTCTAGGCCGTTTTCAAAACGTTGCAGTTCTCCAGACAATCATCTCCTACAAGGCTTGAGAAGCTCCCCAGCCTCATACTCCTGTGAAAAGAAGGAAACTTTTCTTGGATCATGAAGATGTAAACCACTGCATTTTCAGTGAAGAGTAGATTCTACCAAGAAGTTTGTATCCATAGACTCAGAAAAATTCAGACCAAAAGGGACCTCAGCAGGTCACGTAATCAAACCTCCTGCTCAAAGCGCAGTCAACACTGAATTCAGGCAAGGTTGCACAGGGCTTTGTTCTCTGATAACATCAAACACTGAATGTATTGAAATATAGATAGCTGTGCATATCTGAGATGCTTGCAAGCTTTCCCATACACAATGCAGTCACCAAAGCTTGGTCATCAGATTAACATAGGTCATGAGAACTTTGAGATGTACTTATCTAACAGACATATCAAAGTCACGTTTTTATACACAGCAAGATCAGGAGCCATTCACAAGGAAGAATACAGAAAAAATACATGGGGGGGGAGGGAGGAACCTCTTTCCCACTCTGACTGTTAGGAGGAGGAAGAATAAAGTTGTAATCCCACTAGAAATCCTGTTATACTTCATTGCCAAAAGCTAGAAGTGGTAGACAGACCAAACTTTGTATTAAGAAGGTTTCCTCTTCCATTTAAAAGTCTTTCTTTGGTTAGTAAGAATTGAAATTATAATCAAACCCTGATCTATCACTTGATAAATCACACATAAATTGCCACAATAACACAGACACTTAAAACTACTTTTACCAGATATGTATAACTAGACACTATGTTATTGGTTCTGCAATTTTGAATAAGCAGCTTTCTTACTTGCAGAATTTTGTACATTTTAAAGGAACAACTTAAGAGCATATTGCTGTTTTGACAGAATTGTATGTGCGGATCTGGCTGAGAGTGGGACTGCTCCATTTCTACTTCTGGCAAACACAGTCAGTGGTTAACCCTACCTATGACAACGTATTGGTTTTACTTGTATGTTTTTGCTTACTGAATGACTCATTCCATGTGTTCCATCTAGGACAGGCATATTAGCCGTTTCGTTACCGGACATAACACAGACCACATTATCTGAAGAATAAATCTCTGGCCAAAACTGCAGGCTCCAAAAAGCCTATCCAAGATGTGAGAAGCAAGAAATTATATATATATATTTATACAGTCATTTAGAAAGCACATATACTGGCAAAACCTCTATGATAAACAGCAGAGTAGATGATACATTTCTGTATCACAAACTTATAATCACCTCACAAGCACTTTTCCACATGGCTTTTCTGCCAAAACTCCAAACAGCTCTGAACAATCTTAAAACAGGAACTTTTACTTTTTTCTTTTTGTCTATTTAATATATGGACTTTTCTCCTGATCTACAACAATTATACTGCAGGATAAGCATGTACCATCTTAACAAGTTATGGTAGCTACTAAGTTGTTAGACTTAAAAACTGCTGACTGCAGAATACATATATTCTAAAGAATACATAGCCCAAGGAAGATCAGAACATGATGCACACTATTATGAAAACTAAAATAATTTTACAGCATTTGTAAAGTTTTCAGAAAAAATGTGTATTTCTTACTTCATGCCTACCTGAGATCTAAACACTAAAAATTATCTGTTTTATAATACTTAGATCATGAACAGAGGGATACTTTACATTTATTATGGCAAGGAATTCAGTGGAACAAAAGACACTATAAGCAAAGACCACTGTTCAAAACAAGAATTAATCAATGGCTACTGGTAGAATTTTTCTGAGATTGAGAAATTCTAATTTCCCCTTCCTAGAAGTCAGGCTAAAAATTTCTGCTAGCATATCTGTCCAAAATCAATTTCTAAAAGTGGCAGATATAATGAGGCACTGAAATGCAAGTGATTTTTCATTTTTTCTTCAGAAAGAGTAAAATGCTATGATAGAGTAATTCTCAATCCCTGAAATCACCAGAGAGTTCAATCCTTTTAAATTTTTATTTTGTAATTTGCAATTCTTAATTTTCCTCATAGTAATATGTTATTTGCAATGAAAAGCTTCTAAGTTTTTTTTCAAGAAGTTGATTACACAGTAAAATTGTATGGAAAAATTTCTTACAGAGATAGCAATGAACCATGTAGTTAACATTCACTTAGTGGTTTGTTATTTATTTACTTAATGAACAGAGTTCACAGTCTTGTTACAGAAACGAAGAGTATTCTGTACTCTTTTTAACAGGAAAGCTCTTTACAGTTCCTAAATTCTGTATTACTTTTTCAGTACTTATCATCTATATCTAACAAGGAAAGTATACAACTGATCAGAGGCTAACATCAAAAGACCTTGAAGGCATGAGACCAGAGGGAATTTTAGGATTGTTCTTCAATTTAGAAAGTTAGACTGAGTTAGCAATTACAATAAATGTGATCTTAAAAAAATCTTGGAAGTAACAAAATTTACACAAGTCTTCCATTAAGAAATTATGAATTTGTGCCAAAAATATAATCAATAAATTAGGAAATGAGGCTAATTGTTTCCTGAGAGATACTCCAAATGCTTCTACTATTAAGAGACATGTTACTTTGAGTGCTCACTAATGAAACTTGGATAAGCTACAGTTTTTGAAAAAGTTATCTATAAGACTTCTGGATAAAACTGAAGATAAACATTAGAAAAATATTTAAGAAGAAATTTAAGCTTTTTATCATTTCAGAGACTGGAGTTCCCAAAACAAACCTGGAAGTTCAAAGTCTTCTACTTTCAGATGGGGGGTTGCTCTCATTTTTTGGTTTTGTTTTTCTGAAGTCCATAAACATTTTCTGAAGTCCAAAACTGTCTTCTGTGAAAGCTGATCTCTGAAAAGCTATTAAGAAATGGATTTGTAAAAGGTGTGGTGCACTAAAGTAATTTAGAATAGTATTCTGTGAGCGACAAAGAACAAAAAGAGATGGTCTGAGAGCAAAAGAGATCACTAGTGCGAAGAAAACGTGAAATATTTGAAGCTGCATGACTTTCACTTGTCTGCTCACTAGCCATACATATATGTAAAACTACCACATTTGTCACACAGAAAGAATGAATATAAGTGGGACAGACGTGCTTCCAATACCACCACTTTAAAAAGTTGTGAACCATAGGCCAATGTTTAAAAAACTATTCTGCTTGTGATTCAGAAACAATTGCAGAGTTTTATTTCAGGGTATTTCCTGAGGTAGCTCTAACACATTCAGAAATACAAACTAACCACCTACAGCACATGCACATACGTGCATGTACCATTTTCGTACCAGACCATAAGCCACGGACTGCATGGGGATTCCACGTGTAACTAAGTACTCAGAGGACAGCATTATTCAGAAGACTAGACTTTGCAAGTACCACAGTGGTAATTTTTGCACATATTTTCATCTAAAAGGCCCAACAGAGAAAAGGTCTGTACAATTTGGCTTCCAAATGTTTTGATCACTGATTTATGGTCAGGAGAAAAACAAAAACAAAAAGCAAAAAACACCCTTCAGCTGTAAGCTTACTTTTTGTAAAGTGTTTATTCATGTAGCACAATCTTGCTACTTGGAAGCACAGAAATGAGTGGTACAATAACATCCACTGTTAAGGGTTTGGGAATGCTAGGATGTACAGTGGTCTTTCTTTTATAGTGCAGGTTGGATACACTTAGGAAATAGAGGTTTTAGAAGTAAAAATTGTCATATGCATTTTACCTGTATTTCCAGCTAAAAACCAGCAAATTTCAACAATTGTTTAGATTAACAATTGAAATATCTATGTTTCTCCATTCTTTTCTGTTAATATCTGAAGCTCCTAAATGCAGGTAAATCTTTTCACTAGCAAATCACTGACATATTTTTACTAGACACAGATGGAGGTGTCTGTATGATGAAGGGAAAAGCTTTCCAAGAGTAAAAACCATCAAGTTCCACCTCCAGGGAACTTTGTCACAGAGTTAAATCTCTGAAAATATGTTTGACACAATCTTAGTAACAGTTAGAGCGTCATAGCAACAATGTAATAAGACAACATGTCAGACAAAAACATAAGTCTTTGAAGTGTATTGTCATATGGATGTGTGGTAACTTGTACAAATAAATACCATTAATGCTAATATAAGTGAAGAGCTCAAGTTCTTACATATTAAGATGGAATATACCCTTTAGAGAATCATAAAATAAGTGGGAAGAGAGAATTGGACTGCTTGGCTCAGAAACAGTCTTCTTACAACAAACAGGATAAAACTAGATTTCTGGCATGATGCATTGTCTAGGAAAATTTGGGGTTGAGTGAATCACTGATTCTAAAGGCCAACGTTACTTCCACCGGAAAAAAGAATCTTTCACATAAGAACATGAGCTTAAATATCCACTAGAACACCTTGATATGCACTTAAAAATGCAGTCTTTTCTCTTGGGGGGGGGGGAGGGGTGGTAAAAGTCAAACTATAAAGGATGCTTAGCAAACCAGACAGTTAAACATTATGAAAGGGGTATTCTTTCCTGTTAAACTGTCTATACCAAGTTACAAAATCTGCAGAATGTCAGACTTTAGAGAAGATTATTATTTCATTTTTATATTAGAAAAGATGACAGATGGCTATGGATACAATAAAGAAAATCATTAGCACGCAGTAACTCTATTATGCAAAACAGGCATCCTTTATTTTTGGTGTATTTCTCTTAACAGCCAGGAATACTCATTTTTCCAATTAACGAAACTCCTCTCGGCTTCCCCTGAGCCTTAGAAGTGCTGTACTTCTCATAAGACATGGAACTAATTTGAGAAGTTTTTAGGAAAAGAAAGAGATATCAACCTATTTCTCTGCCAGAAGAGATGATCAAATTATCAGAAGACTAAAAAATTATGGCTAAGATTCTCAAGTCTTAGTGATTTTACATGACTCAGTCTTGAAACTAAACACCTTCCAAAAAACAAACTCCCCCTCCCCCCCAATAACCTACTGGAAATTCAGATTCTATGAAAGATTAAATTGGAGTAACCTAAACACTGAAATAAAAGATAACATCTTTTTTAAAAAAACTTTTATTTCTGTGCTTTGCAAGCTCTGGATATACTATTAGTAACAGGAAAGAACAGGCATTATTCCCTCCACATGGAAAGAAAACATCATCATTGTGCCCCCCCCCCCCCGCTTTACTGATACTAGAGAAGATGACTTTTTAACTTTTTATTTGTACACTAGTAAACAGATGAATTTGATTTTACCTACTCTCCTAAAAAGAAGTTTGATCCATGTAGAATCAACAGAACTGAATTTAAGTTCATTTTCATACGATCCTTATGAGGCAAACTGAAAAGGTTTCACATTGTCCAAGTGTGTCAAAACAAAAATGCTAATCTGCTTTCTAACAAAAAACATCACTGCCAGAATACCTATGCACATTATCCTTCCTTTTTTCTTCTTGTTTGGTATACTCCTAAGCACATTGCACAATACTTTTATCACATGACCTTTGACCAAATGGATAGCATCATAATTGCATAGTCTCTTTCGCAACGAAGAAAAATATATTTAGCTGTCATGGAAAAGGTTGATTACCATTGATTTATTCATAAAAAAAATATATTAATAGGATTACACCCTTTGTCATAAGAGAAGGAAGTTGAGGAGCAAACATCACAGATCAGGCCAGAAAATAAATGGGGTTAGGGCTCAATACCCAAGTCCTTTTCGTTGCTATTGAAGCACAATGATTTACAGTAATTTATTTCTCTACATGTATACATTATACCTACTATGCATCTCTAGAATACTTTTCTGCACTAGTCCCAAAGCCTTTGACAAAGATAAGTAAGTGCTATTGATCCCATTTTAGAAAGATGGGAACAATTACTAAGAGGACCCATATCCAAAGTTAGCAGCATATTTAAGTAATTTAAGTACCAAGTATGTGAAAAGGGCATTGACATTTATTTGATATTTTATATTATTTTATCAATACATTATTAATAAAAATAAAATAATTCAAAAGCGAGCTGCAAGCCAGATTCTCTCTCCCTCACCCCAAGCAAATCATCCATCCTACAGTCCATTCAATCTGGTCACCTTCCCTAGATAGCCTATAGACCTAGGCAGGGGGCATACTAGGTTAACTGCTCTAGAAACACAAACCCTACTTTCTTTCCCAAGACTCCACAAGTCCTCCTCAGTTCTACTAGTACAGTAGTATTTATCACACAGTTAAAATGTCATCAGTGATGAAATAGATCATCATCAATGGATGATGGCATTTTCGCAATGTGTGATTAGAGAAGTAAGGATTTCCATCCTTGTATTACACTAGCAAACATACACACAAAAACAGATAATTTGAAAAATATACACTGCCTCAAAGATAAAGTGCAGAATAAATGGGATGCACAGGACATAAACCATATGTAATATATGCAGACAAGACTCCATTCCGCACAGAGTAGCCTAATTCAAAATGCTCCAGAACTTGCCAGTCTAATGGAGAGCAGGTGTTCTCTTTCTCCCATATAATGTATTTCAGGTTACAATTTTTATGTTCTCCAAGACCTTCGTTAAATTGTAATTCCTTTGGAAACAAATGCATGCCGAATGTGTATTCATCCTAAAATATAAAGCTGCCATATATGTAAAGTTATATATTATACATACACAAGAGTAAAAAAATTATAAGCTACAGTGGATATTTTTATGAGTTATGTAAGTTCACAAATATCTTACATAAGTATCATATATCTAGTGAACATGTATATAATTGTGAATATGTGTGCATATATACTTATGTGTGTATATAAAAGCAAAGCTTATAGCTTTAATAGCTTTTGAAACAGTTACTGTTTAAAGAGAACCACTGAAATTTATCCAAAAATTACCAGGTAAAAGTGATACCTTTTGGCAATGCTGAGGAAACAGACAGAATATTCAGGCTCCAACTACATGTAGAGTGATATATTTTAACTACATTAATTACTGGACAATTACATAGTCTTTAGTCAGCAAAATTCCCAATGAAGACAAAGATTTGGCTGAGTAAAGACAGCAAGAAAAAGCCTGAATATTTCACCAATAACCATTAATACCCTGCACTTATACTCAGTAATAACAAAAACCGATACATTCAACAAGAGTTACAGGTAATTACTATAGGCTTCTATAGAGACTTTAACAAAAAGTTTATGTAAATAGACAAATTCAGCTAAACCATTAATTTTCTAAAATATCAGATTGCTCAAAAAATGTTAATAAAAAGATCACAACTGCTTTTCTTCATTCATAATGGGCATTACTATAGGTTATTTCTATAATCAAACCACTATTTTCCCTGGACAAATATTGCTGAGTGCACAACTTATATGCAAAACTAAGATCACTAACATCTCACTAATTAAGAATGAACAAAGAAAAATTATTTTTTTATCCAAGTATTCCATGAAATTCAAGCCCAGTGCATTTAACAAGAGCAGCTCACAATGTAGCCTGGCTGTCTGTCACCAGGATACTGAACAGGGGCTGCAAGCTGCCAGAAGACTAAAACTAAATTCAACTGTGCACACTGTTGGTCTTTTTTCACCCTTCTTCCACCTTTTTAAGTGTGTGGTTCTCTAATTCAAACCTAAAGGAGGAACAAGGACTGGATTAATAAGCAAGAACTGCACAGTAGCCCTTCCTGCAAAAAAGACACTGCCAGTGTTCTATTCTTCAACAGTTTTACAAAACCCAGATGTTTTATAGTCATTCACAGTTTAACCAGGTTAAACACAGAGGTGTGTGCTTCTATAGGATCCAGTGTTGACATACCTTAAACATATTTTCACGTTATTTTTAAATAAAATTTGTCATTTATTATCTAGACTTTTAAGACAGACACTACAATCAAATCACATGGTGTTTTATAAGAAAATTTAATTTGCATGAACAACTAAAGTATAGCTGCTACCTGATGAAGATCTTTCAACTTAAAAATGTGTTTTATTTCTACAACCTTATTAGCTTGTTTATCTATTTTATAAAAATGGCTCAGATGGCTTTTAGAAAGCCAATCACTTCATTTCTGAGTTTGGTAGTAGAATGGCAGTAATAAGATGTGATTTTTTTTAATTACCTGTATTTTGCACTCTCTCAGTACGCAGTATTCTTTACTTTCTATGATATGCATCCACTTTAGTAAAGCATGTCTTTATCATAGTTCGCATGTCAAAATGATGGACAAATGAAATTTCTAAATCCCTCCTAGATATACTCTGTAATACATTAACGTAAACTGGCAGGTTTAAACCTGTAAAAACATTATGAAAACTTCTACCGATAAATTTATGTTCTAACAGTATTACCATGACACCCTTCAAATGCATTAAAAATGTGGTTTAATTCAAAATTCTAAAAGTGGGCACTGGAAGGATTAAACATTTGCATAACATATTTTCTACCTGATATGAGAAAGTATTTTTAAAAATTAATAATTTTATCTGCTCAACTGTGTGTGTACCACTGGGAAGAGATTTATATGGTAGCATGATAAATAGGTCTTAGAATATATAGTGCCTATTATCAGATGGTAAAACAAAAGGGATCTATGTATTATAAAGTCTTAAGGGGACACAGCCCCTTATGTAATAGTTTTGAAAAATAATCCCCCTCCCTTCTTTTTTTTTGAAAAAATATGGTTCTTTCACCAATATTGCTCTTTTGACTAACAAAGGACAAGTCAGGCCTCTTTATAAACATCAAAACCAGTTTATGCATGTATTTACAAGTGTAAGTCCACTTTCAATATCAATAAAGTTAGATACCTAGATACCTGTATCACACACTTTTTAAGCACTCATTAAAGAGAAAGTATTCAAAAAATCCCAAAATGGAAGCTATTTTTTAATCTTCTAATAATAAAATTAATATGATCCTGGAGGGAAAGGAAACTCCATTGCTAGATCGATATCTCATTTTGTCATTCACCAAAAAAATTAATTAAATTTCTGTATGAAACATTTTTAAGTGGACTGCAACTTTTAAATAAAGATTTTTTTATAAATCCAGTAATTCTGGAATTCTATATTGCAGTAATTCTACAATATTACTACACACCAGTGGTACACAAGCCTGCAAGAACTTGACCAGAGAAAAAAAGAAAGTAAAAAGATGTAGATCAAATTGTTTAAAGAAAAAATAGTCCCATGTAACAAAGAAACTTGAGAAAAATTTGAGAACATATTAGCAGAATGTATCATAGATAATGAGAGTACACTGAAAACCAGCTGTTTAGACTAAGTGCTTTCTAAAATAAGAAAATTGTCAGAAATTCCCCAAACAAATTTTCCTCAACCTGTACTAGGTTTTTGTTTTGTTTTGTTTTAGGCCAAGATGCTGATTTATACCTCCAGCAGCTTCTAAAACTAAAGGCAATTCAACTAAGACATGCATATCACATGAAAATCTCTTTAGAAGCTCTGCATTATTATCATTTCAGAAGTCACACCCTATGGAAAGTCCATTTAAAAGTTTAACTGGCAAGTGTATGCTAAAAATATTTTGCTTTCCATCTGAAACCACACTAGATTCCAACCCATAGAGACAGGATTTCTAGTTTATTTCTCTCTATCCATATGCACTAAACTCCAAAACTGTAACAAAGAACAGTGTTGCTGAATTGCTGAGGAAGGAGTAAGCCTAGTGCAAAGTTGTTTAGAGTAGGCCTCTGTTCCTCAAAAATTAAAAAACAACAACAACAAAAAAATCACTGTCCTGTGTTCTAAATATTTAAAGAGAAAACTTCGGTATTTAACATGCAAGTATGCTAAAACAAATTCAAAGTAATGCAATGCAATCTTTACTTCAAACACCAACCCAAAACAACTGAAATCAACTCTAGCAATGCTTTCATCCTACAAATGGAATGATTTCTAGCAAAGTATTTCATGAGAAAAACTCAACAGTAAAGAATTATGAGGCCAAGTTTGAGAAGCACTATACAGATTTTTGAATAGCTTTTACCTACATACACCTTATTCAACAACCATAAGGAGATATGGAATGAATTTATAATATATTTTTATAATATTACAGTGTTATAATACATTTTAAATGTATTATAATATATTGTATTTTATTGTATATATTAATCATATATTAGAATTACATTTTATAACATATGTTGTATTTATTAACACAACTTGAGAATCTAGAGGATGCACAGACAGTATTGTAAGCAACTGAATCTTTTCACAGTACTAGATGACAGATTTCAAAGAAATCAAACTGTATAAACATTTGTGTATATCTTCCTAGATTATTTTGATACATACTTATTGGTATTTCCCCCATTCTACAAAGACTTTAACTGCAATCAAAACAATGAAAGAGGGTTCTTTCTTATTCTTCTCTTTAATTTTTTTTATTGAGTTCAAATTAAAGTTATAGCCAAATAATTTTTGTGATTACTCAAAAAGTAGGCTCTCCCATCAGTAGCGTGGTTCAACAACAGCTTCTTATTTATTAAACAATCAGTTCTGTACAAGAATGACACTGGCAAAAACTAGAACAAATACAATCAAGAACAAGAAGCATAGCACATAAGTAGTCTGCTGACTTTTTTGGCTTTTGAGCATTTGGAAATAAATCATTCCACAGGACACCTAAATAAAAGTAGAAGAGGAGTGGCTTAAGAGTGAACTTGGCATTTGTCCATATCTGCCAAGGGCATCTATACATATTTACACAGACACACCACAGCTATTTTAAGAGTAAATTGGTAGTCTGTACCGCTAAAAATATACATATAGAAAAAGCACTTCACTTTTGATTTAGCAGTTTTATATCTCAATCTAACCGAGTTTGCCACTACCACTGCAAGTTAAGTTAAGAACTCATTGTCACATCCACCAAATAATCTCTAGGTACAAACTGTCCCAGAGAATCTACCAGAAACGAATCATTACAATTTTCATGTTCCTTGTTTGAAGTTCAAACTAGTTTGGTCCCACAGGTATCTACAACAGCACAGTATCACAAAGCTGACTAGTTAGGAAGTGGTTTTGTGTTTTGAATCTTCAAATTTTACCTTCAGGCCGCATCAGCAGCCTAGCCCAATTTAATCTAGCATTGCTATTACCTACTCACTCAAAAAATGTTAATTCACACAGATAAGACTTATTTTAACATTCAAATACACTCACTTCTCTGATCTAGATGGCGCTCTCAACATAAATTTCACTGACTATTATAGCACGTTATGTCTTCAAACACATAACCAGAACTCTTCATCTCTTCTATGGGCAAAAATTTTACATATCACTCAATAACAATATGCCTTTTTAATATGAACTACACCTGTTGTAGCAAGGCATGACTTTCAAGCAACTTTCAATGGACTGTGATCAGACACAAACATCTAAAGAAAATAGCTCAAGAAATACGATACACAGTAACTTATATTAGTTATATGGTTCTTCACAGGTGGTAACCTGTGTAGGTATGTGTGGCACCTACCAATGCCCACACTTTTCAGAGGCCAAAGCATTTGAAATTAAGAAGCAGAACTGTGCATGCCTATATGGTGCTACTCAACACTTACAGAGTCTTGCATATTAGATCAGCAGCCTTTAAAACCCTTCCTCTACTGTGTTGGCCAATCAGCAAAGTAATGCCCACATATTTGGCCCGAATACACAAAACTAAAAATGGAAGAGAAGTTTACTCTTTGGACAAACTTCTCAGAGAGAGAGAGAGCATGGAAGAAAGCTATAGCTGCAGCAGTGATACTACCTGCTGACCACTGTCCTCTGTTCATGATTAACAGCAACCTAACGACACAACAAGGAATATGTTGCCCTACTTCACAGACAAACATTTACTAAAGACTTTGACAGCCCCTTAAGCAAATCATGCGCAAACTGCTGTTCAGAAAGATAGTATGTAAGCAAATGTATTAGATGAACCACTCAGAATATTCGTGATGAATCATCCCTCCCTGCCCCATCCCTCAACTTAGGTTAATGGTTACCTATTTCAGGCATATGCAGTTTTTTTTTATTTTCCCAACAGGTCTACTGTCACTCAATGAATTTAGATTCCTACATTATACTCATCACTGCCAAAATCATATCCAGAATACAGGCTAGTTTTCTAGCATCTGCTTTTCCCATAATTTCACACCCCAATAGAACCCAGAACATAGAAATCTAAACAGTGTACTGGTGGAACAAAGACAAGCTTTATCTTTTATAATTTCACTTGAAAATAATCCCTAGAGACGCTTAAAGGAAGAAGACAAAAAACTGCTTAAAAAAATTATTTTTAAAGCTTATAATACATTGTTACAGAGAGGTCCTTCATGATCTTGCATACGTAGTTGGAGTTGTTTATGAAGTCGCTGTAAGGTATTGTTAGTTTCTGCTTCTCAGATAAAGAGCTTTTTCAAAATGTTAAATTACTTTCAGGGATTGGTTAAGCCACCTGTTTTAATCTGCATTTAAACAAAGTAGGGAATTATATTCACTTTTTGCACCTGTGCTAAGACAGTAGCCACCATTAACTGGAAGCTGTTGCTTCTCAAGCTATCCAGTTCTATCTGCAAAGCATGTCTTGCCAATGCCCACACTAAAGAGTAGAAAGGCATAAAATACACTTTAAAAAGACACCAATTGTCCTTTTAATTTTCTCTGATCACAGAAGACTAATGCAGTGTATTTCTTCCCTCACCTCTTATTTAAAATGTTTGAGAATATAGGATCTTCATCTTGCTGACAAAAAAATAAATGCTTTAAAAAGGCTCATCTTCCTTCTCTCTCTCTTTTTTTTTTTTTATTAGCAGTCTCAGCTGCTTTTATATCCCAAGTCCTACAATAGGTGTGCCTGGAGAGCTTCACAAAAGCATATTAAAATTACAATGTCTTGAGTTCTATATCATATTAGCCTAAGAAAACACATACTCAACTCTGATGTTCTGGCAATAAAGAAGTGACCACTTAATGTATTGCCTGATAAAGAAGAAGATGAAGAAAACTGGACAGGCAGTCCTGAATCCTTAAATCCATCTTACAGCCACTGAACAAGCAGCAGTTGAGCCTTAACACATAAAACTACATTCATTTGCTGTGTTAACTGAACTGGAGTTCTGACTCATGAGACTAACAGGAATGAAAATGACAGATGTGTGTGATCTGGTGAACTCCCTAGCCCATTTACATAAAAAAAATCATACACTAACAAGCTGGACTGAATTCAGGTCAGTGACTTTCAAGTGAAAGATTCTGTACTCCCTTTTCTTTCAAGGCATTCTGATCTGTCCTACTCTTGCCCCTTAAAAGGGTCATCATAAACGTTTTTGGTGAAAAAGCACACAAGTTCTAACATTCGTAGAAAATTACAACTAGTATCTGCACTTGAAACAATCGATTGCAAATTGCAAATTTTTCTGCTTTTTAGACAAAGAAACTTTAGTACTCTGGCATGACTTTTTCATTTTAACATATAGAAAAGTTGAGGACCTAAATAAATACTTTCAAGAATGCAACACTTCATAATTAGAGTACAATTCTTCATTAAATACAAGAATTGAAACACAAGCAATAAGCCTACTTAAACACTGACATTCTCTCTGTGGTAATGTCACTGTGAACTGCTTTTATAGAACCAACAGATCAAGTCCCTTCATAAGCTCTTTGCTGAAACAAAAGCAACAGTTCTAGTAAGAGGTACAGAGTTACAGCCTTTGAAATTAGTAGTTTTCCAACTGGAAGAATTTGCTTTTCAGCTGTTTCATATCTTAACATGTGCTTGCACCCCTTATATCCTTATTTCCAAAGAAAGTTGTTCTTAACATTGTCATTTCTCTGTGGCAGTTTCCAGTTACATTCCACAGACTACAAGCAATCTACTTTCCAATACAGGTTGCTTTTCATTGTACAGTATCTCCTACAGCCTTATAACCCCCAAAAAGATAAATAGAAGAACCACAATTTGCAACCTCACCTGCTACCAGCACAATTACTTTAATTACTTTTTCCTAAAGCAAAAAACCAATATTGTCACATAGTCACCTAAAATCATTTTACACGTGTGCACAAAGAACCACTGACTTTTCCAAAAGGACTGCATTACAAATAAAAGATGCATTATTTCTGGAGTTAAAAGGTGGAAGAATTGGACAAGATCTGACTTACATTTCACCGCACATGACTGGTTACACTACAGTATTAAAAATCTGAACATCATCCTGCCAAAAGTTATTAGATGAGCAAATTCACAAAAATTAGCGAGAAGATCCAAAACCTGGTTCTTTGACCAAGAAACTGCCGAATATGTGAAAACTGTATATATTTAAAACTATTACTAGAACTGCTAGTGTCAACCTCAAAAAACTGAAAAATGAGAAAGAACATTTCTGAAAGTGAAGGTTCTATAATGCAACAGACTGTTCCATAAACTGGCTGAATTTTTATATTTTTTGATACTAATTTATCACAATAATTTGAGAATGGTTGATTTTCTTAAAAATTTAGAACTTTATACAAACACAAATATAACAGAAGATGCATTTTATACCAACAGAAATTAGCCACTGGAACTAAAGTCATTTCTAGATTTGTCTCTAAAATACACACAGAAAGTGAACTGTGATCATTTTAATGAAAAAAATAAAAACTTTCCTTTTTTTTTTTTCTTAAAAGTCTTCAGCACATTGTTTTCTAATAAGGATATAAAAAACCACTAGAAGTTGCACAGGCATGAGAAACGTATGTTTATGTTTTTTGAGGATCCAGAACGACCCCATAAATATTATGCCCATTTCTTTAGTCCTATTTTCAAGGTTTGAAATGTTTACTAGCCAATACCTGTTAAAATATGATCAACATGAAAAATTAGCCTCATATATGCAAACGGATTACAGGCAGACAGAGCCCATCACATCCATCGGCTGAGAAACCAAAAAAGACTGAGTTTTGTAAAAAATGCTGTCCCTAAAGTCTGCCTAGAAATCATCATTTCAACAAACAAGCAAATATAACAAATAAATCAAATTTGTTTTATTTTTATTCAAAATGTCCTCTATGGTGGCTGAAAAATAAATGTATGCATACCCAGTTCTGCTTCTCCAAACATATCCTACAATAGATTTTACATATTTAAGTCTTGGCTTCATAGAAAGAGTGAACAGAACCCCTACACTTCATTCCAGTCACTCCAAAAATAAACCAGTCAATTGAACAATTTAAAGGGAAAAAGCCTGCTGTGTCAGAAAAGTACAGTTCTTCACAGAGGTCAATCCCAAACTCTTTAGGAAGAAAGAATGTGAGTGCAAATCCTCCTCTGCATTAAATTCTACCTTCCACATTAATCTACATTAAGAAAATCACAAAATGACTTAACTTATTTCTGTAAAAACACCACCACTTCTCGGTTCTGAACAGCAGGTACCACTGCTTAAGGGATACATAAGGAATAAAGGAAGGAGATTAAGACTGCAGTAGTTATTATCAGAAAAGCTAAATCCAAGTCTAAAATTCTAAGGATTTGTTTTTACTAACACAAGAGAGGGTTATTATTACATAAATCTCAAAGCTTTAAAAAAATAAGCAAAAAAAAAAAAAAAACAAACCCCAAAAACTTGAATTTCTGATGACTTCTTATGATTATAAATATGTAAGTAACAAAGTAAGTGAAATGTTACACATGGTAAAATACTATGTCTGAAAGCTACTTTGCAACATTTTTAGATAGCCTACACAATGCAAGAAAGGTAGTTTTAGTCTTCACAACATGAAGTTTACTCTGCCTGCAAGCTGAAACTCCCACACTATGAAAGAGGCCCCTCACAAAAGAAGTCTTAGTTGAAAAAAAAGTCTAGATTCATTCAAAAATAGTTTCTATCTCCACTATTAGTCAAATTAGTTTTACATAAGCAGAGAGAACTTACTTATACGGGCATTTGAAAGAGTCAAAAGATGCACTAATTGACAATAGCAGATTGTAAGACACACCAGAGTTCCAGATCGCTGCAGAATGAAACAACCACCTTGTGAATCTGAACGGACTCAAATGAACATGGGAAAGAAGGTTTTGTGAACTTTAAATTAAAAGATTCACAGAAAGCTTGTTTCCATCATACCACAAACTTTTTCCATTTGGTGCTGCAAGACTTCTTGGAAGCTGGTTTTCAGAAAGCCAGAGGGAATCAAGCCAACTGCTCAGATAAGCACCATACTTAGATGTTTTAGCAGTTCTGCAAACATTCAGAGAATGCCAGCTATTGCCCTTAACATTGCTATCCAATTGCTCCTCTGGACCAGAAGTATGTATTATAACATAATTGTATTCTGGCACCTACAAATCTACGTAGCTGTCATCATCCTGATCATCAGCCTGACACCACACGAACAACTAGCATTGTCTAGACAACATATATTCAGCTGGCAGTGGCTGCATCACTTGGAAAGAAAGGAGCTGGTCTAATAGCCCATGGCCTTCAAAGACAAACAGGAAACAATCAAGGAGCATGCAACTAAAATGAAAAAAGTACTTAAGCTGCACTGAGAGTTCTGGTCAGGCACAGACTGACAGATACATCTCAAAATCCTTATGGAGGTGTATATATGAACTTCACAGGCCTGAATGCGTCACCAAGTATACTGCAGTTTTCAGTCATTTCTATCTTCATGTAAGAAGGAATCCTTAAACGTAATTACAACAATGGTCAGAGTAAAGATTTGGATAACAACATGTGCAAAGGTGATAAGGCTCTATTTTAACATCCACTATCTCGATTTGGTTTGTACAAGATCCACCTACCTCCTCAGATATGCTACAAGTAAATACCATCTCACCATTAAGGTAGAAGGAACCAGGATGAGGAGATTCCGATGTCCTAAACTAACAGCAAAAGGCATTATTGGTGAAGCTGTTCACAAAGGTAAGTAAGCAGAGTTCAGGCAGGCAGCACACACTTGTGTTTTATATTCACCTGGCTTTCTTTCACAATAGTCTAAATTGAATTTGCACTAGATTACCAAGAAAGTCTTGAAGAGGCTCTGAAAAAGGCTTTGGGATATCTGTTGTGTCTATTGAGCATCCAGGCATCACCCATCTGAACACTGTTGGGATTTTTTTTCTCCTTTCAAGTCGTACTAGCTATGGAGTTCACTATTGCACTTATTAATAGATATGTTCTGCCCTACAATCAATGCTTGAAAATGATCAGCAGTCCACTTCCTGTATTAGTGACTGAGAAACCAACATTTTCCAAGAAAAAACAACAAGCACCAACTGCTACTTAGGCATTCAGGCCATGGACGTAGAGGCACTCAGAACAAAAACATAAGTTAAGAAATTTATGCAGAAGAGCAAAATCTCAAAAGAAGGTGAGAACAAGTACAGCCTGAAAGAACCGAGAAGTACTAAGAAGAAAAAATATATATAATTAAATCTACAGAAATAGGTGTTCAAGCACTGTGACAAGAACTCACCGAAGTCCCATTAAAATGCTAGAAACAAACAGACACGCACAGACACACATTCACTGCCAAAAAGAATTGCTAAGACAAGAAAGGATAATTGCTTATAAGATAAACCAGATTCTGCTGAGAAGATCCATAGCTGTAGACAGAGCTTATGAAAGGAGATTCCCAGAGCAAAAAGGTTAAGTTCAGATGCTGAGATATGAAGCGGGTAGTCAATCCTCTTTTGCAGATGAGAAACTCAGACTTGAAATACTTAAGGACTAAATTTATAAAAGATATTTTAGATGTCTTAAGATTCAGAAAGAAAAATAACAGTATTTTCAGAAACACTTCAACACCTAACTGTATTGATATGAACAAATATTATGCACACAAGTGCTTCTGAAATCTTACAAGGCAGCTACCCACAACTTCAGATTCCTGAATATGTTTGAAAAGTGGCCATGCACAGTCTGCCCCCCAGAAGCTGAGCAGCAGAGAAGTCATACCCAAGACTTCCAAAACTCTGGGCTGGAGAACTTCTCACAAGGCTCTCCTTCCTACTGACAGGAACATTAGTTTTCCAGTGTAGGGAAGGAAGGCTCCCACTGTTCCTGTAAACTATTAAATCTCCTTTTGTGGTAACCCTTTAATCACAACACTCAGCCGCCACAGGACATGGATATCAATACTGGTGTGGCATGGCTCTGGCACAGGTAGGGCCTGGAGCAGGAGGCAGTACTGGCAGCAGTGGAAGAGTCAGGAAATGTTGTGGCAGGTAAGCACAAAAATGCAGAAGACAGCCCTCACTCAAATAGTGCCCTTTGGAGTCAAGCTCTACCACTGCATTTACCAGGCCAGCTTCACTCCCTGCACCCTAGGAGGGGAGAGGAAGGTGAATCGGCTGGGAACTGCATGCCTCCTAGGCTTATTCGACGCGTACAAGCAGCCTCGTAAGGGCAGGACAGAAAACAGCTTCCCCCTTCCCGCTGGGGCTCACTCCACAGCGGCTCCTGTCAGGCACACCCCGCTAGCCCGCCCTCCCGCGACGCCGGGGGCCGTTAGAACCGTTGGCGTTCCGAACGTCCCGTTACCTGCCAGGCGCCTTGCTCCAGCGCCCCCCGCCCACCCCCGTACTCAGACACGCACCCTCCACGGGGGGGAGGGGGCGCGCGCGCACGCCTGTCACTCAAGGCTGCCACCACCCCTGCGCAAAGCGCCCCGCCGCCCAGCACGCGACCCGGACACGCACGCCAGCCCCAGACAGCAAGGCCTCACCCGGATGTGGATTTCATAAGCCGCCCCCCCCCCCCACACACACACACCCCCGCCTCTCGTGAGTCACGTGAGGTCGGCCCCGTGCTCCCAGCCGTCGCTGATTGGGTGCCGCTGAGAACCAGCGGCTGCGCGGGTGGGGCTGCTGCTGCGTGAGGCCGGCGGAGGCGTGTGCGTGCGCAGCGCTGTGGTAACTGCTGTCGCCGGCAACGCCACACAAGGGTGGGGCCTCAACTGGGTGGGCGGCGGGTTTTTCCTCCTTATCGGGCCAGCCAGGGGGAAACCGAATCCACGGGAGACCCTCGCTGCCGGAGGTAACCGGTGCTGGCCGCAGAGCAGCCCTTGTCCCTGGCTGGAGCATTGGTTGCCTCTTGGCCCTTGGCTCTGCCATCAGAAAGTGCTTGCTCACCCTGCCTGCGTTGTGGGCAAGGGGCTCACTGCCTCGAGTGTTGTCTGCAGTCACTAGTAATATGTTTACTGTCAACTACTACCCTTGCAGGTCATCACAGAGAATGAATCAAGAAACGGGTGGACCGTGGAGATCAAACCACCCCCCTTGATCCAGCCATTTAAGTGGTCCTCTCTGCCTTTGCCATAAGATGCCAAGATGACCCAGCATAAGGAAGTAAGTGGAAAAAACTAAGGCACATGTTCCCAGCATTCAAATCACACCGCAGCATTATAAATGGGGAAAACAACTGGCTGTTTTCACTACTGGACCTGTCCTGTGGTTAAAACAGTTTCACTCTCTAATAAAATGATACTTTTTTTTAATGAACAGTTCATTAAAAGACAGATAAGAGTTAAAGGATTTAGCACTATGGTACTGGAACAGTACACTGTAGTAATTTTCGTGCACTGTACTCTGTGAAGGAAAGCAGAAAAGAGGATATTTTAGTCTATATGTTCCATTGCACCTGACAGCAATATTCCCAAGGGTGGTGATATAACCTGAATTTTTTTGGAAATATCATATGCATCTTTAACAGTCTTTTTACAAGTTATGCCATAGTAAATAAAACTGGAAAAAAAGATTTTAATAAGTGTGCCTAAATCACTTTAAAAATTGGAAGATTGGTGGACAGTTTTGAGACATTCATCCTTAGCAGACAAAAATTGCGATTCTGAAAGTTCTTATTTTCTGTATTAATCAACCACTGCGATATTATCACAGCCTAAGACCATTATATAGGTCAGTCAGATGGTAGAGTTTCTTCTTGGATGTGCAAGAGAGAAAAATTCTTAGAACTTTTTGAATGTTCTCTATTAATGCATGGGCATTCAAAAAGTTTTATAAAGTTTTAGTCAGTAGTTATCTCATTGATTTGTACAGTACTAGAAGTGCAAATCTGGATTCTCAGGACTTCAAGAGATCCTTTCCAGAACAGTTTTCAAACACACTCCCAAGCCAGGGCGGCCTGTTCCTGTTCTGTCAGTAAACTGAAGATTTCGCTTTTTTGACTATCAAAGGAGTATTCTTTGTACAGGTTAATGCAAAATTCTGTTACTGATTCATAGGAGTAATCCATAAGTATATTATGTTTACAAATGACTTGCTCTGTTTTGCCTCTCTGCAAACTTTTTTTTTTTTTTAAGAGTTTGTCATATTGTTTTTACAGAAGAAATAAGCATATTCTGGGCAGAAAGCCAAGAAAAAGTAGCTATTACCAAACTAAATTAGGTAATTACATTTTCAGTGTGTTTTTAAAGCATAGCTGTATCTTTTGGGTTGTGAGAATGAGTATACAATATACTTTATACTTTTCGTCTTATGTAAGGGAAAATGTCCCTTCAAAATGCAGACTTGTCTAATTAGCTCATTTTCTCCATTTTGAAAATCAGTAAAAGTAAATGCATTGCTTATAATTTTAAAATTTATATCTTTCCTGAGTTTACAAAATAGCAAATATTAGCAGATGTCTCTTACTTTTTTCTGTGTCAGAACTAGGTAGAGGAGAAAAAAATTGTCACTTTTTGATTTTCCATTATTAATAGGACTGAAGTGAATATGTTAGGGTTGTATTTCAACACTTTTCAATAATATTTTAATAACAGATAAAATATAACAAGGGAAGATGACATATAGTTACTCCATTTTTTCTGTGCCAAGAGAATGATACCAGTAATGCCATTTTCTTAGTAACTGAAGAAGACTGATAAAATGATACTGCGATTTCTTTTAGTAGATACACAGTAAGATCACAGTGTCTTATAGAGTTCCTTGAAAACCTACAATCTAGTCACCAATATTCTAAGACTGTTTTAGTCTATATAAAAATTGGGTATGGAACTTCTATATGTATGTATAGTAAACCGATATGAATGTAGAAAGCAACTTCATAAACTACTTATGTTTCTCTAATATAAGTGCTCAGAAATTCTTGAAGTTGTATGCAAAAGTATCTTCTATCTTTAATTCATCTGTCAACATCACAGCAGAGGAAAGTGTCCCTAGTATACTAAAACTGTTCCAGAACAATCAAATACTACGTTTTTTTTCTTATATGATAATGCTTGGCTTCTCCAAAAGTTCAGTTTCAACATCAGCTCTGCCCAGTTTAGATTTTCATAACACAACCCTCTGTCTGTAGTTGTTGTTTAGTTTCCCCAAATTAACTCAAGTGGGAAAAGTCCTTGAAGTCTATAATTTTCTAAATTTTTGTATTTTATGGTTTCCTTAAGGTCTGATGTGGTATTGTTTTGATATTCATCTTCCCTGCTGACTTGCCACAGTGTAGCACTGGAAATAGTGAACTATTTCAACTTTTACTTCAGCTGACCTGTCCCAAGGTACTAGTCAATTAATTTTGAAAATCTGCCTGGATAATGTCCCTGGATAATGCCCCTGAGATTTTAAGAGTATTTCCCATTACAACACACCTCAAGGAAATACAAAACAGAACAACAATTTGCTTAACTTTCCGTCACTACAGTTAACTGAATAGCCTGATCTGGGCAGACCAGCAGCATAAGTTATTGGCAGGCATCTTCCAAAGTAGTGCCCATTCTTGACAGTCACCAAATTCTGGGAAACTGGAGGACTAAGAAGCAAAAAAGAAATAAGAAAATCCATTTGCCTCCCCATCAGACTCATTCATTAAAGCCTGAAATGGACAATATAATAAATCTAAATTCAGCATGTAAAGAGGAGGAAACACATTCCAAGCTATATGCTGATTATGATTTTGAAAATGATTCAGGAGATAGGAGCTATATAGGAGGCTTATATTTTGAATTAAGATTGAACATTTTTTAGCAAAGGTTGATTAGCTGTTGTTTTATATCTGTACTGCATCTTCAAACTACATGTTTCTCTCTAGAATTTTATGAAGTATGAAAAAATACTTTTTATAATACTTAGATTACTAAAAAACAGAAAGTCCAGTATAATTACACCCAAAATATTTGTAACCAATCTTTAAGACCAGAAACTCCTTAATTAGGGCTGATTGTTATTCTTATGTCTCCTAGAAAGCAAAGTTTTTAGAGATTTGTGTCTGTTCTGAAACTTCTTTTTTTGAATTGATTCAGCCATACATGGTAATCTTAGGTGGTTATGAATAAGTGGGTAATATTACCCTTCAGTATAACAGTTTGTGTGTTATGAAGCCAGTCATATTTGTGGGTCTTCCAAATCAAACAATGGTTGTAATATTACTGGACTGAATGCTTTTTTAAATCTTTTTAGAGAAATATGAAAAACTCTGTTGAACAAGTATTAATTATTATAATGTAGATATGAATTAATTCAACACTATTAAATGCCATCATTAACCTAAAGAGCTGACTTCCTTACTGAGGGAAGCTAGTGAGGTAACTATGGCAAGAAAATGAAGTATTCACTTTTCTTGTTTTGAAGCAGGTTGAGACAATGGGTAGGAGAGTAAACTTCTTCATATAAAACATTACCACTATTTTAAACTATATAATACTATACCATTTAATATTTTCAAGTACAGTCAAGGCTGATAGCAACTAAAGTTTTTATCATCTGTTGTTTGGTGATCAGCAGGAGAGAATGGGCCAAGTTCAGTTTCACAGAATTCGGCAGACATAACCTCTTACTCTTGTGGTCAGTATCAGGAGTGAGAGGCAAACAGTTACTATTTGAATAGGCAGAAGAAAATACTGTATCAACCCTGAAACTAGCCATCCCTTGTAGAGTAATTTCATCTGTTGCATCAGCTCAAAACTGATTTCCCTCATATCCAGGTCATCCTGGACCCAGGGCTTAGATCATCACCTAGTTCAGTCCTCACCGGTATTACCACAACTGGCAATAAAGCAAATGGCGTTTAAGTTGCTAGATCACAATCCTCCTGCTTAGCAGAAAAATTCTGCCATCCTTTTCTACCCAGAAAAAAAAAACACATAGTCAAAGCATGCAAAACTTGTTTACCTTTTCTGTCTTTATAGGAAAAATCATGGTATAGAAATTGTTACAATTTCCTTTCAAGAAAATTTGATAAAAAGTGGACATTTAAAAATTACCCCAAAAGTCTGCAATAGAGTACCATTTATTCCAACCTTTTGTGATATATTTCTCCTTTTCGATGACAGTTGCAAAACCCAGAGGATAAGTTCCAAAGTTATTTTTTTCCATTTGTAATATCTGTCCATTGGCAAACTCTTTAGGCACTTATAGGGAGAAATGTAAAGTTTTCTTGAGGTTCATCAAGTAGGCATTCTGTTAAAGTGTTTTACTGTACCTGCCATCTCAAGAGTCAGGCAATCCCTTGCATGCAATGAATTAATAGCATCCACTTTACTAACTACCTCTGATTGTTACAACTTTTATGTATTTAAATAGACATTGTGCTAAGTAAATTGGTGTTTTTCTGGGCTTTTCTTTTTTGGTTTTAAAAATTTTGTCCTACTGTTTTGTAAATCCTATGGAAGTATTTGTGAATTTACAACTGGTGATTTACTTTTCCGCTGCCTTTTTCCAGTTTTACTTGATGTGTATGTTAAGTGCATCCATATAAGCAGCAATGCTACACTGGAGACTTCTTTGTGAAATCATTTTAAAAATTTTAAGGCAGATTTTTGATTCAGAAGAGCAACTCTTAAATCAGTTTTTGCAGGCATCTGCAAGAACAATTTATGAACAGTGCTCTTAGTTCAAGTGGTATTTTCCTACAGTATTTTAGTTTCCCTTATTTAATCTTAAAATAAATAAATATTTGAGTTCATAGAAATTTTAGAGAAAACAATATTGTACAAAGAAATCGCCTAGTTAATCATGGAAAGCTGCACAAGTTCTGGGAGTTTGGTTAAGCTGTGAGGGAAATGTCCAAGTAGTCCTGTTTAAAGCCATTACATGCAGCACTTTAAATCAGTCAAACCTTGTCAACAAGAACTAGAGCTCTGTTTTTCAGATGGTAGCTAGTGTACGCGTATTTTCAGGAGATTTGAAATTGTGGACAGAAAAGGTCTATAAATTCTCTCCAAACTAAGTTCAAGAACTCAGAACTTTACCCAAAACAAAAAATTTGTGAAAATGAAATTATTGCCATTTGAAAACAATTCTATTTTTTCATTAGAACATCAATATTCAATATCATATTGAAACATAATTTTATTTCTAACATAATCAGTACCTTTTCCAAGATGTTGCCAAAATATATAAAGTTAAGAGTAAAATCCTGATCTCACAGAAATCGAGATTTCCAAAAGTAAACTGACTGGTGCAAAATTTTTCCCAAGGCTTTTGATCTTCTACCTAAGGTCTTGTAGTCTGGTTGTTTTTTATGTGTTTGTTTTAAAGTTTAGTAAGCTTATAAAAAGAACAGGCTTTCCAGCACTACTGTATTTATTCCATTAACATTGTCTTGTGAAGTGTACCTCAAGGAATGAGAGAACAGTTAAATGGTGCTGCTCCATTTACTTTTAGTACATCTATTCATAGTACCAATATTTGAAAGGTAGGGCTTTATCATGAAGTTTTGGTTTATATATTTATATTTTGGTAAATACCTGAGAAAATTTATGATAATAAATTTGCTACATTAATAGCAATGATTTAACACAGACATTCTGTAATCTAGGAAGTCAATGTGTAAACAGTGTATGTGCAGTTTTGTCAAGCAATAAATTTACAACTTTAAACAATCAGTCCTGAACTTCCCTCAAGCAGAAACTGACACAGTTCTCTAAGCTATGAAAATCTGGGGCTGACGCTGTAAGCAAATGTGTACTATGATGGGCCTGGGAAAATCAGTTTTGCTTGCAGCTTTACTGTAAGTTTAAGCTCTGGCCTTAGGACTGAAAAATATGAATTATATTCTTAAAATATATTCTTAATAATAGTCTTAATAATGGTTCATATCACATAAAGCAAGTATTACTTTAAAATATCAATCATCATCTTAAATGATGTATATTATCATGTATGTAACGTACAATCAGTTTTGGTCTTAGACTGTTTTCAGTGCCCCCTGCCAGGAGTTACAAGAAGATGCAGGGGGGAGGAGGTGAAAGTAGAAGCGCTTGCAAACATTCAAGGGTTTGCTACTGTACTTCAAAAGAGCATGACCCAACAGAAAGAATTTATCACGGAAAGATGAGCTACTGATAGGACATAGTCTTGGGTTTGGACCAAGTAGCTCTAAATCTTTCTCCATGCTAGATGGAGGACAAGAAGAAGGCATATTCATTTGTTAAAATCTGAAATTAAAGCAAAAAAACAAGTATGGCAATTTTTTTCAACACAACATTAAATAAACAAATGATCAATTCAAACAATACACCATGTTGGTCCGAACATTTCTTACAACATAGTGGAAGTTTTGTTGCACCAAACAAGTTTCTATCTCCATTTTGGAGGGGGAGGGTTGTCAAGTTTAAAGAGTCCCTGATTAACAGATCTGAAGTGTATCAGAACAGAACTATACAGAATAGTTTGCTTTTATAAACAGTTTGCAAAATATTATTTGATACAGTTTCACAAATCTCAGGTGGATGGTCAGAACACTAAAATCTAGGGCCAGAATTTGCCAGAGATCTTGAGTGAATAACCACCCCAGTTACTGACCCAGGGGCTAAGTAAAAAGGTTTCAAGTGAGCAAAGACAGGATTCTGCAAACAAGGTCATCATCTGAGTGCTGAAGAAGGCCAAGTACTGATGTTCTGGTAAATGGCTACATGGAATTACGTGTCCTGTAGTGCAAGACTTGCTGCATCAGATTGGTCAGCATATCAGCATGTCATTTCTTTATGAGTAATTTAATATCCACTTTTGAAAACAGCCTGCAGTAAGACCTATTTGTATTGCAGATGAACCCCACAATTTATTCCTAGGAAGTTGCTCACTATCTCACATTGCAATGTTCAGATGAGCCTCTTCACACTGAAGTTATAACTGATTATAACTTAGTTATGTTTGAGATAAATGGAGGAGAACAGCCAGAAATGTTCTGGAACAAAAATTTCTCAATTAGTTGTCTTTGTAAAAAGTGTGTATCCTTTACTGAGTCCAGGACTTTGTCAGAAATGGTGGCTATACCTGCTGTTGTCGTGACTGCTACCTCATGGGGAATGACATTCTTTCCAGCAGTAGTCAGATGGGTACTGACCATTTCTTTCTTCAGCAGTAATCCAACAATGTCAAACAATTGCATCAAATGGGAGCCCTGAAGGGATTCCACTCTACCTATTTTTGTCTATTCCTGTCTAGTTATAGCCCAAAGACTGAGTTTGAAATTGCAATACTAGAAGGAACACAGATTTCTACTCCACTTGTTTCCTGAATAAAGATATTTTTTCCATCTCTTCCCAGTAAAGTTGAAGGAGGAAGATATATCTCTTGCATTAGAAGCAATCAATCATTTTTACTGGTTGACCATTTGCAAAATAACTACAAATGGGATTTGTTCATATTAACGTTCACAATAATTTATTTAAAATGCAAATAGCTAAAAAGTAGCAATGAGCAATTACATTTTTCTTTAATTCCTAGATAAATTAATTTATAGTTTATTAATTAAGGAGGCTTTAATGCTCTTAGTTGAAGTGGTTTAGTCAAGAACTTATATAACCTGTGTAGTAGCATTTCTTCTATGGAAGGAAAAAAAAAGACATGGAATGAACACTTGAAATGATAATTATTCCCTGTATACTGTTTGATATTTATTGTTTTTACTGTATGATATTTACCCCGATGTTTCTTTTTTGATACAGTAAAATCATGACATGCATGTAGCAAATATTTCTTGCAAATTCTTTGGGATAGCACTATAGTAGCAATAATCAAGCAAATAGTGCAAAAGCCCAAATCCTGATTATATCATCTATTGGAGCTTGTTTTTCAATTAGAAACACTCTCAAGTCATCCAGTTGCTATGCAAAAATGTAATTAAAAACATAAAATGGTTTTTTGACTAGGTATTTATATTGTAAATAGCTAAAGCATTGTATATCTCCTAATGTGACAACGTAGCAAAGAAACACAAATCAACAATAAAGACTTCTGACATTCATAAAATACGGAATCACCTTGTGGAATTATTACAAGACAATAACCTTTTTTTAAAGAATATAATTTTAACTCACTCATTTTCTCTGAAACAAACAAAAACATAAAGAACATTCATTGGACAAACCTAGGAAGATGATGTTCAGGTAGTAAGTGTTCCCAACTCTTACTGCTTTCAATAGAACTACTGGCTGTTGTGCACGTTAAGATTTAGCATTATCATGTGTTTAATTTTCATTCAGTTTTTTATTGATTTCCCCTTTTTTGCCTCAAATCAAGCTATTATGACTGCAAAAATCTCTGTACTGTTTTCATTAACGTAAAAAGTATTTTAATTACAAAGTGAAGTGCTTCAAAAATGTGTTTGCTGCACTAGAAACTAATATTGCTTGCCTCTTATGCTCAAAAAATAATATAACATTAGAAATAAACCTCTTCTTATAACCTGCCTTTGGTACTTTTACCTGTTGGCAATTATTTTTACCAAAGCAAGCATGTAAAAAATGAACCGTTGGCTTTCCGGTGAGGTGTTTCTGTTAGCAAAATTTGATGGCTGCTATTTCAGGTGGTTTTCATTAACAATGAATATGTGAAGGAACTTTCATACTAAAAGTACATTCACAACACCAGAAAGTTATGTCACAATCTTTGTATTATCATACTCATTAAAATGCCAATATTGTTGCATAGAATTACTTCAGGCAGTCACAGAACTCATGAGAAACTGCTGAACACCTGATATGGCCTGCAATATAACAAACAGAATTTACTTACAAGATGTTTGTGAAACAACTTATGCATGAATGGCAAATTTGCATTTTTCAGTTACATGAACTATTACCAAACATTTAAAGTAGTGGAAACATCTGTCTTTTGAAAATATGAATTAAGAAATGAGTCTATATATGTAAAAGTGAGATTAATATTAGCAAAACTATGTGGGAGAATTTTGACCTGAATTCATTGATTTACATTTTAGCATACAATATACATTAAGAATAACATTACTTCTATATGTGTTACTGTATTATAATAGAAACATCACAACAGTATATTATTTGCATGAGTGAAAAAGGAGAAAACATAATACCAAAACTGAATTTTTTCTCATTTATGGTGAGCTACTACTTATGGGGGAGAATAATTGGTTTTACACTTAAATAATTTAGACAAATATGTACATTTCCTAAACAGAGAAATAAAGACTATATTCACTTTCTTTTCCAAACTGCATACTTGGAAATAAAATTTTCATTTGGTACGGCAGTAAACTAACATTAATATTCAAGACATATAACTGATTTTGGAAAGTTATTTTATGTATTGCAAGTATCTTTTTAAGATATTTATTTGGGGAAAGCACAGATAAAAAAGGGAATTTAGAGGAACAGCATCATGTTACTCTTGAAAGTAAATTTACATAGTCTTAATACAAAATGGCAGATTATTGTGGCAGAGATTAAAAGGAAACTAGTTTTATCTTAATTGTGTGTTTTGTGGACTTGAAAGAAACACATACTTAGTCAGTTTCATTATCCTTGATCGGTCATTTTGTTTGCTGTTTGCATAGGTCTTTTACATCATGGTCAACAAAGAAATATTTCCACTAAGAAACTAATAGTCCAAAAGAAAATATACTACATAAAATGTCATACTCATTTGTAATTCATTTTGTTGACCAGAATTCAGGATTTAAGATACCTACTACTGAATGATAGTTTTCTCTATTTGATAGCTGAAAAAACTTCATATTCTCATGTCTTCTTTGCATGGCCTTCACACAACCAAATAGAACAGAAAGTTCAAACTATGGTTTGGTGATAACTGGCATCATACAATGCCCAATCCAATCAATCCAATTGATTTAAAAATCAATTAAACATTTTCTGTATATTTCAGTGCCTGTGAAACAAACCTTAAACTGGAATACTTTAGATGGCAAATCATGGAAGGTATATTTAAATGATATGATGGCTTGTGTTGTAGATATGTTAAAGAAAATTGTCCTGTACTATAGGTACAAAAACCCTCCCCTTGCTTGTTTTTTAAATGGTTTACAAAGATGAAATAATTTAATAAACTGTAGTGAAAAGAGTTCTCTAGCTACTCTGTGGACCAAAAGTAGCAGATTACTATTAGACTGATGCTTTTTATTAATAGATGAAACAAGCAAAAATTATCTAGTGAAATTCTAGGTAGTCTCTTGCTGTGTTGAGGAAATCAATTGACCAAGATGGACAGCTTCCTATAATGTGGTAGGCGTGTACAATGTGGTATGTATAATGTTTCTTCTTTCAAGCTAGCTAGTAAAAAAAGAGAGAGAGAAATACAGTCAATATGGAAGTATTTTAGGAGGAAAAATCTAATACATCACCGAAACCTAAATGTTGGAAGTATTTTATAAATTTAACAATAAAATGCAATAAAACACTAAAAAAGTCTCTCTACTTCCAGCTTAATTGAATGAGTAATAAACATAAATAAACAACCTAAGTAGGGGCAAGAAATTTAATTCCAAAACACTTTCAGTTTTGATCATTTCAAAGTCTGTGTAGTGCAGATAAGGAAGTTGATTTTGAGACATCTTAATAATATCATCTTCATTTAATAAAAAATACACCAACAGTTTCCATACCTGAAACACTAGACCAGCTATACAATAGATAATACAGGAATCTTCCAACAAGACTAGGTCATATACAAACATGATCTTTCAAATACCTTTGTCAAAATACTACTAAACATAAGTCATGGCAGCCCTCACACCATCTAGACTAGTAGACTTCAACCAGACCATGTTGCTGAATGTTTTGAATTTATATTTAATGCTTATACTTTTCAAAAATGTTCACTTTATGTAATTTATTTTTATGATTAATTATTAGATGAAATGCACAGTAAAATGGAAAATATATGTACAAATGTATCTACTGAGCAACTTCTTTGACATCTGAAAATACTATCTTTCAGTATTTTCCCACTAGAATTTTTATTCCTTAACAAAGAACTCCCTTACATTTCATATAATTTTTTATCTTCAAAGAGAGCAACAGTGGGGTAGAACATGAGCAAAACACCTTTCAGTTGCTATTTCTGGATAAAAATCCCTCTCAGTTTTCAGTTTGACTTGACTGTTGTTCTGTCCTGTGACCTCATTACTATATCATTGCATAGCCTCAGGAAAAAAGGACTCATTTTACACAGCTGTGATCCAGTCAAGAGTAATTCTTGTTTCCACACAACTTCATCTGTAGCAAGGCTTATTGACACCAAATTCATGGTTCCATTACTGTCTATTACACCATCCTGTATTGTCTCCAATTTTGGCCTCTGTGGTACTATGTGTGGAAAGCTAACTTAGAGAAACTTTAGGAATTTTTTGTTGGTTACCATAGAGTAGTAGAGGTTGGAAGGGACCTCAGAAGATCATCTAATCCAGCCTCCTACTCAAAGCAGGATTAACATTGAATTCAGAGCAGGTTGCTCAAGGCATTGTCAAGTCTGATCTTGTAAACCTTCAAGGACAGAGGTTCCACAGCGTGTTCCAATGCTTATCTGTTCTCTTATGTTCTACTGTTCTGTTATAAATCTCTGAAGGAATCTGTTCTTTTATCCATATCTGTCAACTTGATGGTCTTGAAAAGCAGAAATCCTGTTGTAGCGGAAGGATTTTTAAAAAAGATATGCCAGAGAAAATAAAAATCATAAAACAACTGAAGCAGAGCGTTTCAGCAGACATTAGAACATAATGAACTGAGCTGCATTCTCCATTTTCTCCTGCTAGTACAGTCTAAGACCAGCACAAGCCACTCATCATGAAGTAGAACAGCACTCCGCATCTGCTATATTCTATTTGAAATGTCAGCCTTCTTACGGTAATGCCACATCATCAAGGATTTTTTTTTTATTCCTGTGAGTATTGTAGAGTGCCCTCCCTATCCAAGAACAGAGAGACAAAAGAAGGAGGAAGGAGCAGTGCTGCACAAGAAACAGAGAGGAAGGCATGTGGAAGTTTGTGCAGGGACACTATGCGTTTTCTGAAACACCAAATCTGATTGATCACAAAATCCAAGCAGTCTTCTTCAGACTACACAGCACCATTAATCTGAGGGCAAATTTGCTTGCAGTGTATTTTACCCCTGACATCTCCCACACAGATGCTACAGTCACTTTTCAAATACATTGCTCTCTGTTTGAACAGAAAGCAGAATCAGAAGTTCACTGACTTTAGAGCTTGGTGGCTTTTGTTCACCTCATCTCTCGCCTCTTGTTTGAAAATGCAAATCTGAAAGCTATTGTTAGTATTAA
Source organism: Apteryx mantelli (assembly GCF_036417845.1). Taxonomy (NCBI): domain Eukaryota; kingdom Metazoa; phylum Chordata; class Aves; order Apterygiformes; family Apterygidae; genus Apteryx; species Apteryx mantelli. The sequence continues at coordinate 140,447,303 of NC_089978.1, forward strand.
CTGGACTCTTCAGAACTTCTGCTTTGTCCTGTTGGTTCCATTTTGACTTTATATTTCTCTTAAATGCTTTTATTGTTCTCTCAGGATCCTCACTCTTTTTTTCTATTGTTTGATATTACTGTTAATTAAAATTTTGATTTCCATAACCAGAAACTGCCATAGGATCATACTTCAGATTACCTATAAAAGAGGAAAATTACCACAAAATGTACAAATGCATGAGGCACAGATATGATGAGATGCATCTAACTCCCTCAAGACTTCTAGGACTTTTGAGTGTAAGAGCAGGCTAAAAACTCAGAAGGCTAGAAGAACTCTCCTAGCATTCACCTACATGTTGGTCAACACAACTCTGTATCACATATAAAACCATGCCTCAGACTACCCAGTGTTAGTCAGATCTCTCCAAGGTGATCAGTGCTGCTTATGCTAGAGCCAATTTGTCAGCAGCAGGTTATTAGTATTATGAATATTTGTATTGCACAATGATTCTGTCAACATTTGCAGATTTATATTGTGTGACTGAAGCAGTGACGCTGTTGGTATCTTGTGCGAAAGGTCATCAGTCATAGAACTTATTCTCTAAACACTTAGTATCATCAGATTCCTATTTAGATCACCAGGATCCAGAGGTTTTTTTCTTGCCACTTCCCCTACTGTGATGGAGTTTTAGAGTTGTGTCATCACAGACATAGGTCCCTTGCTAGGGACGTAAATCATTGATGTCTTCCATACCAACCTCCGATACCTTATTCATATTTTCCAGGCCTTAATGACACCCTTGGAGTATGTTTCAAGATACAGGATTTGCTTCCAATGCCTGATCATGAGACTTCCCCTGTGATTCTGAGGATTCTATAGGCATTCCCACATTAGTATTTTGACTCAGATGAGTGTGTTTTTTAAGTGAATCTCACAGTTGTCCCCATTTATTGTCAGGGGGCAACACGGGCTGACTGCTCCCTAAGGGGAGCCAGGATCTGAGCACAATAATACAGCCAGCAGGGCTGGCTCACCAGGCAGGACCCAGTCCCACTGTACCTGAGTGGGCAGGACAGACCTTGGCATTGTGGCCAGGTTCAACCAAGAATCAAGATCACCCAGTAAGTTTGTAGTGATGAGGCAGATCAGAGGTCAAGCCAGGAAGTCAATCCACAGGCCAGGATCAGGATCAGGATCAGGTCCAGTGATTGCTGCACAGGTTCATGGTGACAAGGAAGGTCTGAGGTCAAGGCAGGAAGTGAGTCCACAGGTTGGAATCTGGATCAACTGGTATCACAGCCAAGCACAGGCGTGGCAGTGGCTGAGCTAGAGATTGGGACTCCTCCATTATAGCTCAGACAGGGACTGAAGGCCCAGGGCTGAGCTTAAATGGATTCCTGGGCCCAAAGTAAGGCTGGTCAAGGCCGTTAAGGCCTCTGAGTGCCCTCAGTGCCCTGACACAATGCTTTAATTCACACCATGGAATGGACTTGGAACATGTGAACAGAATTTCTTTTGGTTAAACTGGAAGGAATGCACCTAATATATTCCGGCTGTTAATGGAAGTTCAGTCTCTAAGACCAGATAGAGATGTTGCAAAGTAAAATCCCTGAAACATATAACGTGGACTGAAATATCAGCACTGTTTTGTTCCTCAGATATGCTTCTATCATGCTGTACTACTGCAGACATTGCTTATAGGTCCTCAAACACCTCAGCAACTCATTACTGCAACACTGGATGAAGATTTTCTAGAAATAAAATAAAAGATTATAGCAGAATCTATAACTGACAACTGTAGGTCTTCTCAAGATCTTCTGAAGTAATCTCTGCTAGAGATGTCTGATCTCTTCTAGGATATGTAAACACTCTAGTAATTGTAGTCTGAAGGGAAAAAAAACAGACACGTTTCTGCGCTTCTTGCCTTTACCCTTAAATAAGGGTTTGCTAGAAGCAATTTTGCTGAAGAGGACCTGGGGGTCCTGGTGAAAAACAAGTTGGACATAAGCCAGCAGTAGGCTATTGTGTTGAAGAAGGCCAAATGCATTAACAAGAATGTAGATTGAGGGCCACTTTTACAAAAATTTAATTTTATTAATAGGAATAAATGGAATCAGTGAGTATTATCATATAATAGGGAACTCAGGCCATGAAAAGGCTAAGCTATCTGCCACTGCTGACATTCAATAGCTACTTTTCTCTTATGTAGGATATGAGCTGAGTATTAGGCCAACCCTGAAGTTTTATTTTTGGTTACAAAGTGGCTTCACTGCTCTCTGGGCAGTTGTGGATGAAGAATTTCATATTCCAGTGTACCTGAAGGAGTAATACAATGTAGTGGCTTCATGGTCTATATAGGTGAAATATAAACAACAGAATCAGATCTTGTAACACATAATCACCTTAAGTACTTAGTTACTATCAAATGTCTGTGTATTGCTAAAGGAAGGGGATTTCTGCTCATTTGTTAAAGAGAGAATGAATGAATGACTCTATTGTTAATTAGAATCAGATTGCAAAAAGTATTTGCATTTGAATAAAATTTCAAATCGAAAAGTCACTGTTCAGTCTTGCCTACAGTTGTGTGTACATACTTTCTAAAGTCAGCAAGTGTTCGCTAGCATTGTAGCAGATAAATGACACATACACATGTGTCTGGGGGCAAGACTGACCCCACAGGCTGTAAGACTTGTCACCACCTAACTTTTCACATTCCATAAACATGGTATGGATGAATCTAATTCACACTAATAAGCCTGCCTGTACATTTTAAAATTATGGAAGCTGTATTATAAATGCTCTTCTGCACTATTTAAACACCTATTTGTAAAGCAAAATGTGACTTCTGTTTCTATTAGCTCTAAATTCTCTTCTCACTCAGATTTACTTTATTAGGACTTTTATTTATTTTTAAGAAAGATATCCTAATTAGAATTACAGAAAATTCATTTTCTTTCAGGTACATGTCAAATAATGATATTAACAAAAGTATTTGGTATAGGAGTTTTCATCAGACAGTTGTTTAAATGTCTATTTTCTATAATATCTATTCTCTTGTACTTTACCTTTCCACTACATGTATAGTTTTGAGTGTTCCTCAGAGATCTGAAAGCTCTGGAGAGGTACAGCTTCTGAAGTGGTGCACAAACTGTCCTGATAGCTCATCTTTAGACTCATATTAGGCTCAAGCAGTTACAGAATTTTCACAGCAGGAGTTTGGACTTGCCTTTATTCCATATATACTTCACCCCATCATGACTGACCTTCCATCCACACTCCCATTGCAAGTTTACCTGCATTATGCCTATGTAGCCAGCCAGATTTCATAGAAGTTGTCTATAAGATCTTTAGTAATGACCTTCCCTTGGCCTACAACTGGAGTATGCATAACATACACATCTGTGACAAAGGGATCTCCAAAATCAACCTTCTTGCTGTCCAGTTAAGGACTCATTCCCTGTGGCTTTACACCTTGAATGCACCATGGAGGCTGTGGTCTAACTTGCCTGTTTCACTTGCAGTCATGCAAGTGAATCACAGGTGCTCAAAAATTACATCACATCTGGTCTGCTCTTCATGGAACAGGCAAGTGTGTCCCTGTAGGGCTAGCTGAGGTTCTGTATGTACACGTATAAATCCTTCCTTTTTTAAACTTGTAGTTGTACTCCCCTGTTCTGTTGCATCCAGATCTGAGTCATATTCCTTCTGTGGCCTTATGTGCTGTTTAGAGATTTGTCAGAAGAAAAATTTTGCTTTCTTAACTATATCCAGAAATTTGATTTTTCTCCCAGACTCCAGGCCCCTGGATGTCCCTTCTATATTCTTATTTACTGACCCCTGTTTCACGTAATAACTACAAAATTATCTAATGACTCCCCCCGAAATGAAAATTCTGTTTCATGCCTAACATAAATTTTTAGTAGAACACTGGGATTATGTTTGCATCACGTCATAGGAGAAGATCATGAGCAAGCTGATAAACTGTTGCAGGATTGAGCCAAGACAACTTAAGTCAAACTCAGCTCAGCCATGCCCACACCTTCTGTAACAATAGAGCTGAAGCACAGACTAGATCTCAATCCTTTCTTCCTGTCCCTTCTCCGATATTAAGTTCCTCTGCAAGGGAGCAAGCTGGCATATGCCAAATCTGAGTCTGAACATGCAGTAACATGTAGAAAATATGGATGTTATGGGAGCTAAATTTTAAGATTGAGATTGTGCATATAAGACAGTGCAGATGTATCTTGAGGAACCAGGAAAGTCTACGCTCCAGAACAGAGGCCACTGACAAAAAACTTCCTTTATTTAGGGGATGACTGTCGTTCTGAAGTCCACTGACACATTTCAGATCCATTGCTTTATTATAGCAGGTATTGTAAGAAGCTGTGAGAATAGTTATATGATACTGATAGAATCTATCTAGCATCAGGTATCCAAATCCTAATAAGTTCTTGGTTTGGGGGATGGGATTCTTTCTCAGGGATTCCATTTTGTTTAGGGTGGGTTGATTTTGGCTTTTCTCCAATAAACATCCTGTCAGTTTCTCTTCAGTCAAAATTTACAGTTTTTTAGAAAGAGTTCATTAAGCGCATTCTTTTGAAACAAATTATGAGACTAGATCAACACTGCTAGTTATGATTCTTCAGTGGACCAAAAGAGAAGAAAAACCCAATGAATCATGTGAGTGTAGACAGTGTCTGGTTGTGAAAGAATGTCAGTTAGTGGCAATCATGGCTTCTTATCAGGGCTTTGAGAAGAGGGGAATTATCAAGTTATGATAGTCGTATAGTGAACAGTCTCAGATAACTTTCAAAGGCACAAGGTCATGGAGATTGAGAGAGGTGCCTGAGGATTGGAAAAAAGCAGTTATCACTTCAATCTTCAGAAAGTGCAAGAAGGAGGACCCAGAGAAACAACAGGCCTGTCAGCCTCACCTTGATCCATGGGAAGATTATAGGGCAACTTATTCTGGATACCATTTCCAGGCACGTAAAGGACAGGAAGGTGATCAGGAATAGACAGCATGGATTCACAAAGGGGAAATCATGCATAACCAACCTGATAGCCTTCTGTGGTGGGATGACTAGTTGGGCAGATGAGGAGAGAGCAGTGGGTGTTGTCAACTTTGACTTCAGTAAGACTCTCAACACTGTCTCCCAACTCATAGACAAGCTGATGAAATATGGGCTAGATGAGCAGACAGTGAGGTGGATTGAAAACTGGCCAAATGGCAGAGCTCAGAGGGTTGGATCAGTGCCGTGAAGCCTAGTTGGAGGCCAGTAACTAGCTGTGTCCCCCAGTGGTCAATACTGGGCCCAATACTGTTTAACATCTTCATCAATGACCTAGATAATGGGACAGAGTGCACCCTCAGCAAATTTGATGATGATACAAAACTGGGAGGAGTGGCTGATACCCCAGAGGGCTGTGCTGCCATTTAGAGGGACCTTGACAGGCTGGAGAGCTGGGCAGAGGGGAACCTCCTGAAGTTCAATAAAGGCAAGTGCAGAGTCCTGCACCTAGGGAGGAATAACCCCATGCACCAGTACAGGTTGGGGATGGACCTGCTGGATAGCAGCTCTGCAGAGAAGGCCCTGGGGGTCCTGTTGGCCAACAAGTTGAACATGAGCCAGCAATGTACAAATTACTTTGAAGGAGTACTATTCTCAGAGACAGTTAGAAAACCAAAAGCTTGACATTTGGGCCAAATCATGTGTGAAAATAGTTTCTGTTATTAAACCTTTCTCTAGCTATTATTTAATTTTCTGGGGGTTTGCATTTTAATTAAAATATATAATAAAATTTGTTGCTACAACACTCGTAAAGTGTTACTTTATTTTTTTGACAAGAGGGAAAAGGCTTTTATACTAAAGAGGTAAAGTTTTGCTCATAATGCATTTAACATTCATTTGTATGTAATTACTTTCCCTCATTGTTTCTTTAAGTGTTTCAGAGAGCAGTAAAAGAAAGAAAACTATTATGAAAACATGATCGTGAATTATTATATTTCACTAATAGGTTCTCAAGTTCATTTTAGAAGCATAAAGAATTTCATTGGATTTTGCTTATGGCACATTTCGCTTTTTGTTTCTCTTGGAAAACAAAATAATCAGACAGTTTATTAATGCTTTAAAAACAAATCTGAGTATGCAGTTTTCTTTTCTGAACTTGCTTTATATTTTCAGTGGGTATGTTATCAAGTTACATTTCATTCTGGATGCATGAAAACAATTTTAGCAACTACTTTCAACAAAAATATACATCAGCAGAGCTAATTTGCTCTAGAAGTATCTGTTTAGCTCATCCTGTTATCTGTGTAGAAGATGTGTCTGTATGGCTTCCACAGAGCTTGAGAAGGCAGCATTTGCATCCAAATATTTCAGCTGAGATTTTAATTGAACTATATACATGAACTGCATGAACTTTGGCAGCTGAGGGCTTCTGAGGGAAAAGTATCACTAAGTAATATATAGGATTGGAAGTATTTGTATGTTGTAAGGATATTGCATCAATGCTGACACTTGGTAAGCATATTATCCTTTCACTTCTGTGTAAGAAACCAATAGGATGCTATCTAAGTGTGTTTAACCAGCTGAAAGCTATCAAAGAGTTCCTCCAGACAAACACTGTTTGAATTAATACATTATTTCCAAAGGAGTTACATCGGCAAGGTATACGGTAACATGTGGTTTAGAAAAATAAACCTAAATAAAATGAAAACAGAAGCTGTAGAAACTGTGTTTCAAGTCTTACATGAACTCTGTGTGGGTTTTATCTCACATGGTAAATGACTGAAAATTAGAAGATATATGCTAATGAAAAAGGGTCAAGACACAAAGGAAAAAATTGAACACAGTGGAAGCACCCTCTAAGTCTTACTTACATGTCGGGGACAATGTTTTGTAATGTATCAGCAAAATTTACTATACCTTTTGATACAGGCATTATTCAGTTCTGATAATATAACTGGCATCTGTTTAAACACGTTTCCTAAACATGTGAGCCCTGATCCAAAGGTCAACAATGGCAGTGGGCTGATTATAAAATCTGTGATTTCTAAATAGATAAAGGTGATAATTTGGAGAAGCTGGGAGTGTTATCTGGCTGTTTTTAAATCAAAAATGAATGTCTGAAGAACTTATGGAAGAAAGCAAGCCAAGCATTGCTTCAATCTAGTCTTCTGGGCTTTCTAGAAATTCTCCATTCCCAACTTTCCCAGTTTTCTTTGACACATGATATTCTCTGATAAATCACTTGTTGATCAGAGACTACTCATGCAGGTAGCTTTGAGTCATGAATAAAATGGAACTCTGATAATGAGAGGAAATAGCTTAGGTACAGATTTTTCTAGAGAGCTTATCACCAGAGGATCTGAGCATTTTCAAGATGTATTCTCAGAATATCCCTTTACGTAAGAAAATGATATCTGTATTTCTCAAATGAAAAGCTCGGTTTCAGGGGAAAGACTGGGAAAGATACTGACTGAGTTTTAGAAATAACTGGGGAATGAATGTCCATGAACATGTCCATATTTCCTTCAGGGTATTTATTCTGTACAAGTGTGGCTCATTCAGTAAAACTTTGAGCTCTTATCTTTTGAGCTGCAACTTGCAGACTCAAATTATTGTCTATATTTTACAAAAATAACAATTTATTAATGTGAATAGACCTGGATGAGGTCTACACATTAGCTCGAGATAGACGTACTCACAGCTGTGTTTAAGGGAAAACAAGAAGAAAAACAGTGGTTCCTTTCACTGAACAGCTTTGATATCTGTATGTTAGTGGAAGAAGTATGGGAAGTATTACGTAAAACTGCTTTAATGTGGAAGAGGTTAAGGAAATGGGAAATTTTACTTAATAACTGATTTTCTGTTTGCTTGTAAACTTACACTGATACCAAACATTAGTTTGTAAAATATATAAAAATACTTACAATGTGAAAGGTTCCCTGAAAGTCATTTAGGTTCACTGAAAGTCACCACTCATTTCTTTTCAAGGAATCACATCATTTTAATATCTTTCATTTGGTGGAACCTACTGTTCAATGGCTAAGCAATCTTTGACATTGACTATGTACTCAGTATTCAGTGGCTGATAAATACATAAAAGCTTATTTATCAAGAACCAGACACATCAAAGTCTTCTGGAGCTTTCTGGATTTTAGCTAATAAAGTTTTCCTCTTCTCCAGTTCTTTATGAATTCCCTTTTTTTCATAGCCATGAAGGCAGATAATACAGATGAATCCTCCAAATGATCTGTAAGAACCAATCCTTTTAAAAAGTTGGGTCTAATTTCATTTAATTCACATTTTGTTTGAACAGACCAAATAAATGGGTATTTGTTCTTTCCTAAGAATACCTTTGTTTTGTTCTTTATAGCATCTCATACCACAAATAGATGAAACTTAGATACACAGCTGTTTCCAAAAATGATTAGAATCCCTGTATAAGGAATTGTGCTCTAACATTTTTAAGCTATTAAAATCTACTTTATTTTATTTAATATATTGATTTAAAAATGCTTCTTTCCTCTAACTAGAAATCAAATCAGTGAAAGCATTTTTTTTATAAGATGCTTGCTTGTTTAATGATACTAAAAGCTTGTGAAGATTTAGGCAAAAAAGATCTGGAGAGCCAAGTTAAAACAAACAAAAAAGGAGGTGTAAAGCTGTATAACCCAAATTCTTTAAAATCATTTAGACTTTATTAGACACTGTTATACACCTTTAGGCCTATTTGGAGTTATACAGGAGGTAATAGAGAGGACTATCTATCTTCTCAACTTCTGATTGACACTAATCTTTAGCCTAAACTAAAGTCTAGAGCAAGATGCTTCCTTTCCCTGTGAAATTTTTTTCCCATTAAATCCTAGGAACCCAGATTCACTGACTAGAAATATATGTGTACTAAAGTTTTAGCAAAAACTGTGTCTGGCAACAATCCCAATAAATATTATCAGAGTGGTAAGAGAAAAGATTTCCAGTGTCTCTTTATCCTGCTCTATATATCTATATTATTTTATTTCAGGTTCACAATCTCTCTGGCAACTATAGAAGTCACTTAAATATTTAGTAAGCTAAGAAAACCCTGTTGTTTCAGGTGATGAAGAAGAAAGTTGTTCTATGGCAAAGCTGTAGTTACTTGTCTGACCTTTGTATGAGATTAATGTATGTCCACGCATATTTTAAATGCTGCTATTTACAATGCCATCTATAATGTAGGAATTTTCTAGAAACTAAGTGTAAACCATTTATCAAGCATGGCATGTTTATAAAATCTCGTATAATTCTGGTTCTTATTTAGTATTCATTCACTTTTATCAGCTGAGAAAAATACATTTTGAAGCAGTGTAGGTGAACCAGATAATTTTTGTTATAATTTCCAGCATGCTGTCACACCAAATCAGATTTTATAAAGATTTTAGCATTGTTGCACATTATAATCTCCCTTAGTTAATATGGAAGTGGGAGTACATAGGTAATTCTGTGGCAGGTAGTACATGTACTGGGGTAACAACGTACATCTAGTACTGAAATAAAATGATTGGTCCTTCCCTGAATATGCATGACTTCCCTGAAGATCTCTGGGAACTGTATATGTGTAAGGCAAAATTTGATGTTAAAAGCTTATCTGCACATTTAAATAGATAAAAATAGCCTTGGGATGAATGACCAGAGCCATTAGAATTGTATTCAGCAACTAAAATCATAGCCAATTTTTGTTTTGTAGTTAAAATATATATATATATATATGTGGAAGCCTCAGTTCGAACATGATAGTCAACAACTGTGAGTCTTACTCTTCAGAAAGCTGGCTTATGAGTCATACCATTCTTTTGTAGACAAGTTACAACATATTGCATATTAGAATCCACGTATTTAAGCATATTGCTGCCATCATATGGTTAAATATATTTTTGTCAGAATGGTATAATGAGAGCAGTTCTCCATTTTAAAAGAGACATTGTTATGTAAGAAAGTATAAAGTTCACAGTAAAGTAGTAATGAGTGATAAAGATTCTGATCCTATTTCATGTTTATGCTGTACCAGCTGACTGTCTAAATACAAAATACACTCTCCCAAAGCTAAATGATGTGTAATCCATATAAAGTAACATAAAGATAATATACTTAAGTGTTAGAGAAAACACCATGGGAGAAAAGTCAGTGGGAGTTTTGCCTAAGTAAGGAGTGAATATAAACCAAGAAAAGCTGTCAGAACGTATCCCAGGTGGTTACAGAAGTAATCATGTCAGTGCATTACAGCATGTAAAGTCAAACTCAGTCTTACTCCTTTTCTCTCTGATCTTCTAGTTTTGGAACTTCTCATGCAACCTTCATCAATTAATATTTTGGCCTTCCTTGACTGATTTTTAAAATAGACGTAACTTGCCTTTTCAATATCAGGCCTATATGTGTGCTGGCAGGCACAAGTCTTGGTGAAGCATGAGTCTAGCCAGTCTTACAAACACACAGTCACAACACGGCCAGTAAGAAAAAAATGAAAGAATAGGATAAGAAGTGAAGAATATACCCGAGTATTATTATTTAAAAGCTTTCATTGGTAGAAAAAGCTGTAGTTCTAAATTGGATGTATTTTCTGAAGATTTTATGAAATATGTAATGTATGTATGATGAAAACTGTGAGTATTTGAAGACAAGGTTGTTCTTTTTCTTTTAACTTTCAGTTGCATAAAATCTCACATGACCTGACCTGTTTGGTTTACCTCAGATCATCCAGCCTGCATTAATTTCTACAACATATTGTTTACTTTGAAAATAGTTCTACGGGAAGTGACAAATCTGTGCTTACATCTTTGCACCAGGTTAACTTAGGGTTAGAAGAGCTGATTCATAGTTATATGAAATATAGCTTCAGAGAGCTTATTCAGGCACGAAAAATGATAGATAGAAAGGATAGAAAGAACAATAATTAACTACTCCAATCAGTCACTAAGTTCACTTTACCAAGTTCAAAAGATACGTATCTTCCTCAACTATAAAACAAGGCAGAGCATTCCCACGTAAGCTTCATTATAGTAGTCCACAATTTCAGAGCACAGCATCAAAACCATGTATTCAGTAAGGATTTTAATTCTACACTGCCAGACAGCCCTAGACAAGAAAGATAAATCTGGTTGTCATGTATATTGGAAACAGACGTTGAAGGGATGTAAAAAGGTTTTATAAACATGAGTTTGGAATTACTACATTTCTCATAAGTGATGAAATCACAAGTGCAGGTTCTCATAGCTGTGCAGGGCTTTTATTGATCCAAAGGAAGCAATGATAGAAGAAAAAAGCCTCTACAGTGGTGTTTTCTCCCTACTGAAGGATTTCTTTCACTGTTTTTTTTCATAAGGTAGCAATGTGAAACTGCTTTTCCACCTTCCATTGCTCTAGGATGCTTGTCCAATGGCATAGGTCAGAAGTCTTTTGTTTCACTTTTTTTTTTTTTTTAACATTTGTGCTTAATAAGACTTATGGAAAAGCAGAAGAGGAAAACTCTAAAAGTTCTGGATATCCCTGCCATATATTATACAAACAAAAGTCAAATCTCAAATCTCCCTCAAAAGCCCACCCTGTGGCAGCCAGCTGCATACTTCTTCTAGAATACAATGAAGGTCACTGAAAGAGAAAAATAGAATTATTCCTAAACTGAAGAATCCTTACAGAGGATACTCTGTGGCTAGCCTTCTGTATTTTCAGTCAAGAAGGACTTAATATGAGGATTTCCACTTACACTGTCATTGGTGATTTGACACAAAGAGAAAATTGATTTTGTCAAGCCCAGCCACAGAGGACTCACTATCAGTACCTTAGAGCAAAACCCAATTTCTTATATTCCAGTTAGGAACCAGTTCACAGTAAGGTACACCAGGGGCATATATTGCTGCTAACAATAACCGCTCTTCTTTTGGTATGCTGTGTTTTGTAGGATTTTGGATTACATCCCATGTAACTACACTTTAAAGTGATCCAGTCCTGAAGTATGAAAAGCAAGGATCATAGCAGCAGTTTCCACAGTCAAAGGAAACGTTTCAATCTTCTAAGCACAGACAATACAGCATTTTTAGTAACTCCTACTATATGATCAGAGAGCAGCTGGTATTCAGCATAACTGAAATTTTGTAAACATAAGTAAGAAACAGTGGAACAATGAAGGATATAGTGGTTTTACGATCGAGTTACTATCCCCGATCATGCCATCAATTTAATCCCAGTTGCACTGGATGAATCAGTTAGATTTCATCCTTCTCCAGTTTCCCCAGACTTTTGGCAAGACACTTGCACTGATTGTAAGAGGAGTGATAAAATTATGATAAAGAACATCCTAGAAACAATACCTAGATCCTGTTGCTCTCACTCACCAGAATTCTCAAATACACATTGAACAGGAAAGATGACAAGACAGATTTCCACTGTAGTCCCCCATCATAGTGCATTAGGGAAGGGAAGGGAAGGGAAGGGAAGGGAAGGGAAGGGAAGGGAAGGGAAGGGAAGGGAAGGGAAGGGAAGGAATTTTCCACAGGACTTTTGGGGAGAAGCAAATTAGGTAAGAGAACAGCAATTTAAAAGCAGTGGTCATTATTTTTGTGGGATATGAAAGCTAGTGAAACTTAGAGGAATAGTCTAACAGTATTATCATGGATATTCAGTCTTCATGGATTCTCAGGTCAGTGGAAGCAGTGCCATTTCTGTCCCGTACCCAAGCAATTAAGGGGCTGAGAAGGATCAAGGAGCTCTGAGGCAACAAGATCCCTGGGAATTTTCTTTCCTACAAGCTCTGCTGTGATTGTGATGAAAAATAGAATGGAAATAATAGGTTGATAGTTAGCAGTCAGCATCAAATGTCCATTGTTCTTTGTTACAAAACTAGTCATTACATATATTTCACACACATAACATTGTGTTAAAAGGTTTAAAAGATCATACGGGATGCAAACTCATCAAGTACTCAAACTAAGGAACTGTCATAATTTTGGGTCACCTTTTGTATATCTGTCAAGATCATATGATTAAAGGCCATAGTGTCTTTTTTATTTTCTCCAGGGGAATCTCTGCCTCACTGGGTCTCATCTCACAGGCTGGGCAGTTAATGAACAGGTATGGAATGTTTTGTTCAGTATGTGATTTCTTGTCCTGTTTGTTGCAGACTATTGAATCCATGATGTAAAAGCAGAATTACACATTTCTCTCTGGCTTTTTCTTTGATATTCATGTCTACAGTTTCTGAAAGCTTTACAAATGTTAATGATTTTATTTTCACAAGACAGTCTCAGGGAACACAGTATTATAGGTAGAGAAAAGTAGCACAAAGATGATAAGGTCAAAATTTTTCACTGATTGTGAGGGCCAGATCTTACATGCCTGGAGTAGATCTTTCAGAACCTATGGAATTATATACTGCTTAATGTGCTCAAAGCACAGTTCCCATCGGTGTCAAATACAGTTCTGAGCATTTGGCATTTCTATAAATCAGTCCCAAAGGCCGAAGGCAGGCATCTAGAAAATAGGGGATACGCTTAACTGATCATCTGGGAACAGACTGATTTAAGTCAGCTGTCTATTACATGGGAAGTAGCAGAATTCAGGATACAGTCCTCCAGGGCAACATTTGTTAGCTATGAAGGCACTCTTTCTTTTACCCCATGTTCTCTGCCTTAGACCTCTCTGTGCCTTGTTCACTTGGACTTCTACTACAGCTAAAGTTTCTTTCACTATACTGAATAAACCTGGGATCTTGTGAATAAATAACTTTGTGACCATGTAATTAAAAATGATATTATGCCTATGTATGCAAGTGGCCAAATTAAGGTTGCACAAGTAATTCTAGTTTTGGCTTTTCATAACTTTTAGCATTTGACTTTATGACCATAATACATAACTCTAGTGTAATGTTTTATTTCTTCTTAACTTTTTAAGAAAGAAAGAGGAAAAAAGTGCTGTATTCTGGCAGCATATGAAATGTCAGGGGGGTTGGAATCCACTGCACTGCTTTGTCCTGCATAAGCTTGCAGAGTAATTGGTGGCAGGATGACTTACCATTTTCTAGGTGAACCAGCACAACCAGAAACAATATATTTTGGGGGGAAAGGAAAATGTGAAGCCTAGTAATTTTGGGTTCCATTCAATACTGCACTCTGCAGTTTCCTCTTTCCAGTCCATGACTCTTTGCCTTTTCCTAGAGTGTTTTTATCCTAGACTTAGTTTCCTTGTATGGCAACTAAAAGGCTCAGCTGATATTCAGTGAACATTTGCACTGCTCACCGTTGCTTAATTACATGCAGCAGACTGGAAACATCTAGTCCAACCTTCCTGCTAAGCCCTTGAGTTGTAGTTTGGGTGGTTCCAGTTGCGAGTTGATGAGAAGGGCTGTTTATTAATTTCTTTTTCTCCTACCAAGTCCTATGCTCAGGCCAGTATCTCCCAGTGTCTCCTTCCTGTCAAAGGCCAGTTCAATTCTACCCATGCTCCAAGCTCTCACAATCTAACTCCTGTTCTCCTCACAATTATTCAGACACCCTCCTTTCTCCTCCCTGCCTGTCCTTGCTAAAGGGAGAAAATGTGTTTCAGAGTTTTTTTGAAAAGACACTCTCTTACTTTCTCTTCATACACCCAAACCTGAGCTATATGACTAGTACAAAGCAACCACAGCAAATTAAAGAATCTGGCCACTGGTTTTCTTTCCAATGAATCTCTGTTTCCCACAAGATCTGTAAATAGAGAATCTTATTTTTATTTTTCTACTCATCTGGATTAGCTGCCTTCTTGTTTTACTACAATTCAGCACTATTTTGGATTATCTGTTTTAGATATGGACAGAACACTCACCATACTATGAAGCAGAGTTATGCAATGAAATGACATTACATTTTCAATTAGATGTAATCAAAATTTGATTTCTGCCTCATTCTGTAAGTCTGAGCAAGGCTGGTTCTATCTCTCCTTTTAGTCCCCACCCTATATCACTTTACTGCAAGGAGAATAAGGTTTTACATGCTGAATAATAGTGATTTAATTTAGAGGCAATGGAATGTTTTACCATTATGGGATTATGTTTATACAGAGGTGCAAAGAACTCCCACACACCAAACCTGGTGATTAATAGGGTATTGTGGGTCCTTGATGTTTTTAATTCCGGCTTTTATCGACTAGGAAGCCCTGCCGCCCTGTGGCAAATTATCTTTCTTCATCACAAAATAGTAAGTTTTCCTAGCTCTTGAGCTTAAATAGAGCTTAATTATAGTTTCAATTGAGAATTAAAACAAAAGAAATGTTGGACTCCGCATAACTAGGCGCATTAACTATTGTGTTGTGGCCAAATTTCAACGTAATTGAACTGAATAATTCTCCTTGCCTGAATTCTCTTTGACTTTCAAGTGAATGTAGTGTTATTCAGCTGTTTGGAAATGCTGTGCACTATTAAACTGCTACATTTCAGTGGGCCTGCATTATGAACTCTGTTTCTTTCCAAGCCTGAGAAGCAAGTTCTCAGCACCAGGAAGGCCTTCTGGAGAAAACTGGGGACAGAGAAAAGGAAGAAGTGTCAAAGGTGCTGAAAACTTTCCCTGTGTCCCAGGGACTTAGCCAACTCACCCTAGAAATGGCACAGCTGGGTGAGAAAGTGCGCTGATTCACTGTACATCCTGGGCAGTCCTGGCCAGAGCAGGTTTTGTGCAACCCCACCTCTTGCTTTATTCATCTGAATGTTTCATTTGCTTTTGATTGCCTTTCCACATTAAGCAGATGTTTTTATTAAGCTCTCCACAGTGATACACAGGTCATTTTTCTTGGGTGGTTACTGTTAATTTAAAACCCAACAATGCATATTAGTAATATCCTTCCAACACACCTTATTTTGAACTTTCCATCATGAACTTCCTCTGTCATTGTGCTGCCTAATTGCCTAGGCAATTGTCTTGACTAACCTAAATAATTGCTCAGTTGAATAGTTATTAATTGTTTAAAAAAAAGTTCCACAGCAGATCTTGTTGCCATGCTGATTAAGCCCTTTTCCAGAACATTAGTATATATACTAAAGTTCTTTTAGCCTTACCATTTTCTGCTGCTAACCTCTGCCATATTGAAAACCGACCATTTTATTCTATTCTCTTTTCTTTTAGCCATTTTGTAATCTATAACATAACTTCCCCTCTCACCTTACAACTTCTTAGTTTCCTTGCTAGCCTCTTGTGAGGTATTCCATCAAAATTACTTTAAGAGTCCAAATAAATTATGTCAACTAAATAACTCTTGTTTATAGTCCAGCTGAATTCCCACTCTCAAAATGTACTAATCTAATTCAGAAAAAAAATTAGGAACACCAGTAAATTGTATTTGATTTATTCATTTTTAGTAGTTTGGCAACAACTGTATTGATGCTACGTCTGGCCTTTAGCCACCTATATTCCTACAGAAAAATTAGTAGTGTTAATTATTGCTCTGTGAGTCCATGACAGTTTCCAGGACCTGATGCATCTAAGGAAGGCAAAAAGCCCTTTCTGCACACCTGGTCTGTCTGGGAACTGTGTGTTCAAAAGTCCTGGGCAGTAGGAGGAAAGGAGACTGGAGGGCAAAGAGCACTTTTAGCAACTGGATGAGGTCAAAACTCTGTGGGAAGTCAGTCCCATCTCATCCCACATTGTCTGCCTTCCTAATACCAGAAATCTTTAATTGATTCCATGAAAATCCTCTCACAGCTGACCTAACCTCTTTGCTGCCAGCTCTGTATGTCTGGGGGACAGGAAATATTTTTGGCAGGGAGAAGACAGAGAACATGCTGAAGGTAGTAGAGAGAAAACAGGAACACAAAGGGCTGAAGCTATATTGTTGGATTTTGTAAATTGACTGGGAGGGAAGGAGGTTACCTGATTATGGAAAAGACAGGATTCTAGATAAAGATGATGGTAGGATCTTTAGTGTTAAGAAATATAGTAGTCACTATGGAGAGTGCATTTTACTTTCCAAAGAATAAGGTTCCATTCAGTATTTCAGCTTTTAAAATTGACATTGCTCATCTCACCTCAAGAATTGACAAATTCCTGGAGTACGAAATGTCCTGGAATAGCAACATTGTATCAAAGTGATCTGAAGAAACAGTCACATTGCTTTTTTTTTTTTTTTAATTTCATTGTCACTCACCAGTATGCACATTTGCTTAATAACTTTCTTATCCACACCAAATACATGTATTCTAAGTAAATGCCAAAATGGAATAGCTTAATGTCTTGGAAATAATTGTGAGCAAGTCACATTATGTTTCCTGCCAGTTCACAGGAATCTTTTTTTCCAAAGTATGAATGTTATATTGCTGCTTAGGAAAATCTTAAACTTCAAAGAATACATCAAAAAGTTCTCTTTTGTCTTGGCAGAGCAGTACAGCAACAGTGCCATACTCTCAAGTTACAATCTAGGAAAGGTTTAAACTGAAATGTATGATCCAAACACTGGTAAAGAACATAAGGTAAAGATTAGCTACATTGGGTACCTCTTTTCATATGCCTGTGTTTTCAGTGATATCAGGACACACTTGCCTCTCACATTTTGTGTGTTTGCAGTTCATACTAAATAAATTTCCCTACAAAGGGAAAAATCATCTTTTACTTAAAGGAAACTTGGATGATACACTAGTCAAGTTTCATCTCTTGGTTTCATCTTATCACACCTTTGAATGGCTCATGGAAGCAGTTTAATACTTGTGGGTTAAAGACTGGCCCTTGTTATGCTGCAGGGAGTTGCACCATCAATCATTTGAAACAGAATTTATCAGAGGATCAGACTTTGACTGATTCTTCTGCAATGTTATGAAGCAGGAGTAATTCCACGGAAGTCCTTAGCATAATGCCAAAGCAAAAGTCAAAGTAATCAGAAGGAGAATAATATCCACTGTGGGACCACTGCAAAGCACAGCTGTTCAGTAGGTGGCATTTCCTTTTCTGACTAAGGTATCTGGAGCCTTGTCAATGATAAGCAGAGTAAATTAGTGTTTGATGAAATCTTTGATCCCTTATGTTAGCACTGCTGGCCCAGAAACTACTTCAGTAGTTCAGCCACTAGGTCTTTCAGCTAGACAGTTTAAAAACATCTTGGGAACATCTTTGTCATGCTGCAAGCAATGACTATGATGGATTGATAACTGTCCTTTATCTCATTTATTCTTGTGTTAACATTGACTTATTTCATACAACGCATGGCCCACAGATGGCACCTGAAAGTACAGTATCTGTTCCAAAAAGAAATTCCAGGCTCACTTCTTTTTCCTCATCTTCTTCCAAGAGAAGAAAGCACACATACTTTGTGGGCGTTATGGCCTTATCCGGAACACCACCCACAACCTCACCCTTTTTTCCCCTTCCATGGATAATCTTTTCACAGGGTGGAGAAGAGATGGGATGGGATGGGAAAAAAGAGTTGCTTTCGTGTTTTCTAGCAATGATTTTGTCTACAACTATTTCCTTCTCAACTTCTTACTCACTGTTTATGAAATTTCCCTGTACTTTAACAATAGCATTGTTGCTACAGCTGCGCTGATTATATTTCCCTAACTTCTCTCATTTTGGAGCTTGGAGTCAGTGTGGTTTGTTTTTATACATGGTAACTTGGAACAGCCCATGATAACATTACAGAAAATCTTGATAATTATAATTGTAATGTGCACACACACTACTTTCTCTGTTTTTTGTCTTCCTGATCAAATGACTAATTTGTATTTATTTATTTTTAATATTCTGCATATAATAAAAAGTAAAGTGCTGACTCCAGATGGGAGCACTACAAAATTTAAATATTTAATTAGCATATTCATAAAGGCCAGTGAATGTTTAAATATTTCATTGCACAGCCATGTATCTCTACACTTTTTTTGAATATGCCATATCCAGATTCCTGTTTAAAATAAAGCAAAAAATACCAAGGAAAACATTCAAAATGCCTAAGGTATATGATTATTTTTATATTAGGTTATCAAAATTATTGTGCTCTTCTCAGGCAACATTCAAAACAAAGATTTGTTTTTTTATTTATGCTAAAACCTGTACGACCACTTTTGCAAGGCAAAGGGTCCTGACAGTGCAAGATTCATCCCCACTCTGCAGACTCTTTGAACTTCGGAGCAAGATCCCCCTTGCTGGGGCACCACTCAACATTCAAGAAAATAATTTTCGTGTTCTTAAATAAGAATGATGCTATATATTAAATATGTCAGTTTGAAAAGCCGTTCATTTGCTGGAGACAAATAGGTGTGGGTAATGAGCACCTACTGCCATCAGCATTTCCCCAGTATAAAAATACTGGTTATGGGACATTCATTTAGAAATATGAGGTAATGCAACAGGACTCTCTCAAATTTAGATTGCATCAGTTACCTGTACAAGTCTTAACATACTATATACTTTCCATTGTTTCCAAGGTTGATTAATGCTGACAAAAGATGGCTCACTGACAGTTCTGGGACACAAAAATTCCCTTAACCTGCATAACCCGAACAGGATGAACTGTGGAAGTCAGGACATCACCCTACTGTCCTGCTTAGCTGCATAGATGCTCTCAAGCAGTTTTAAGGTGTTGGAGCAGAGCCTGAACAATAGAGCATGTGTTATGGGTTGCCCTGTTATGAGTCAGCCCCTGAGGCAGGCCCTCTGTGAGAAAATCTTGAGCAGGCTCACTTGGCCCAAAGAGGGTATATTCCAGTATTGTCCTCCATTAAAAAGTTCTCCTAAAGGCCTATATACTAATGTCACATAGAAAAGTGAAAGGAATCAGACCCTAATGATATTCCATGGTTACCACTGATTCAAGTAGACTCAAACAAATAACTTAGAACAAAAGACTCTATATATTCTTCATTGTTCCATTGGTTATTCCGTTCCTCATGTTTTTTTATAATCTATCCCAATTACAATCTTTTTCCTAGCATGTGGGCTATAAATAAGGTGGTTATTAAATCCAGAGTAGATGAACAGCCTTGGCACTGTTACTTCTATGTATGTTCCATATATGATGACTTTTAATGAACTAGAATTGCAGCATTCACAATTTCTTTCTCTGGTATCACTGCATATATTTAAGTGAAAAGAAGCAGGAGGCAGCATGCTCAAATTCCTAACACATTAAAGAAGAAAGTGAATTTAAAATCCAAAAGGTGAGGTTTCTTGCAGCCCCGTAGTAATTGCTTTTTGGCAAATTAGGTTTGAGAGCAGAGCCAAAAACCCTTTAGAACCAAGCCTGGGAACTAGATTATGTGTCTCAAGGTTAATCAATCCTCTCATCATTGAATGCTTTCATGCATTCTCTAACAGATGCAGAAAAACCTTAACACAATTAAAGAACATGATTGTCAGTACAAACCACAAAAAATTTGTCTCTCAAATAAGTGGATGGTTAAAAAATTCAGTGTCTGATGTTGAAAGAAAGCGTTTACACCAAACAAATTAAAGAAGTCATCAGTCAAGACTGTTTAATACTAGTCAAAATAGAATCCCTACAATAAACTGGCAAATTAAGCATCACTAAGTTATCTTTTGTTCTAAGCATACAAGTTATATCTGCCTAAGGCAGTCTGTTATAACTCATATACTTATCTGTTTCAGGTGAAGTTTTTGTTTTATTTTGTGAAGAATTTTCTATTTCTCTTCCTTTTGCCTGCACAGATTAGCTTCTGCTTTCCTTACTGGACATGCCTGTAAATTACTGGATGCATGTCTGAAAAAAAACTCACGCTGGTGAGTGCAAGCTGAACCCAAAAGGTAAACCAAAAAGATAAAGCAAAATCGGTGCAATTTTTAGGTGCACCTTATAGAAACTTGCTTAATTTTTATTAAGATCAAAAGCTTTCTTTTAATATGGCATAAAATTTTGCAATTGTCCTTTGAACATGCTACTACTGTTACTTCAGTGGAAAAAAATCCTGAGAGCTATATGTATATTACACTTGTTTTGTAATTTGAGTATCAACTAATCTTCATGAGGTTTGAGCATAATCTCAGGTCCTCTGAACTCTGAGCAATTCATTTCCATATTTCTCTTATTGATCCTATTTTTGAAGCCTCCATGCTTCCTGGTTTGATCTAATATGAGAAACAGAAATACTGAAACATCTCAAAGACAGCTATGGAGGTCTATCTGGAAATAACACTAGAATGTTTTTTAATTTTAAAACTTTGCACCCAAGGAATTTGGAAAATGTGTTCTTGCTTAAATGCATTCATTCCTGAATGACCAAACTGTCTGGTACTGACCAGTTGGAATAATAAAAGAAAATTCATGCAGTAGAGAAGGTATTCTCGCAGAGGTTAATATTTAGGTCTAGGAGCAAGAAGATCTCTTTCCATATTCCCTTCTCTTCTGATGTGATGAAGAGAAAGCCACGTGACCACTTTAGGCTATGTTCTATAACTGTTACATTGAGAAGGCAGGGGAGCTATTGCAAAATAAGATATGGCACAGTGTGAATAAAAGGGCATGAGGAAGTATCTCTTTACAGCTATGTTTTTAAATGTATTCTGGCCATTTGATTCAGTAGAAGTAAAGCATCTTGGTGCCTTACAGGAGCCTTTTTTTCCCACCATCAAATAATATTTTAGGGGTTGGGAAGGTTTATAGGGCTTAATTTGCTGCCTTTCTAAAGTATGATGTGATCCTCACCACAGAAGCAGTATCATTTAATATAGCTTTTATGGACAGGGTTGAAATTTGAATTCAAGCTTTCTGCATAAAAAGGTAGCAACTCCTACTATTCTGTGCTTCTGCTTAATGTCAAGCCGTTAATTGTACTACTTTTTATGTGTAACAGGTCACTTGATAAGGAATAGCCTGTTTGGTAGTCAATCTAAAAGGAATATTGTCCATATTTATCTCTTTTGGAAATTGAATATTAAAATTGTCAATATTAGAATGAAAGTGACTACAACAGGGAAAGGAAGGAATGTCATATCTATCCATATTAGTGCTGAGTCAGGCTAATTACAGCACAAGATGGGTCTTATGTTCATATAAGTAACTTGGCTAGAGAAATACCCTCCCCCTCACATTACAAATGTCTTCCAACAAGAAAAAAAGCTGATTACCTGATATGTCATTTGAAGATCAAGTCAAGATCTTCCAAGTATATTGTTTTTTTCCACTGAAAATGGATTCTGAGTTGCTAGATCTTTATCTCTTGCTACATTGTTTTGGCACTCTATCCAATATTAAATGAACATTTTGTTTTTTTCCCAGAAAACATATTAATAAATTTTAAAACTCTTTTCCTTATAGTTGAAGAATTAAACAACAATTGAACAGCAAAATAGTGCTCTGCATCTTTTAGTACCTCTGTACCTGAAAATATACTTAGGAAAGAGAATTGTGCAGTCTACATTCCTGTAATTACTGTACATTATATTTAATTTGAAAGAAGCAATCTACTGCTTATTTAAAATAGACATAACATACTTTGTCAATTATTTTGAAGCACAGACACAGGGAGGTTGTAATTAATTTTGTAAATTGTTTGTAAAGACAGAGAATGCACTTTCATTAAAAGAAAGTTTTAGATTTCTCAAAAATACTGTGAAATGTGGAAATCGTCAGCACAAACTTTAGCCTGAAGAAATATGCATAGCCAGTAACTTATGTCTTTTTGCTTTGCAAAACATCAGGAAGCTGGTGGCATTCACACATCCTTGCAAAGAGGAATTAAAAAGCAACATGCCTCTCTGGGAGAGGATAACTGCATTTTAGAGAAGTTCATGCAGAGAAAAGGAAGATCTCAACTGACTTCATTGTATGATTTTGGGAGGATACACTAACTACTGCTGGCAACCTATGGGAAGCTTGAGAGTCACCTTAAACAACGTTCCTCTGTGGTTCACTATTCAGGTATTCAAGCTTCATCATGAGAATGTTATGACTCCTTTGTTCCATCATTAACACTTACCTTTGCCAGATTTTCTTGTATGAAACTATGTGTTCTATTTTACACTGAAGGAAGACAAAAGCCAGGGATGGGTCTACTCACTAGAAATCTATCTTACTCATCTCTAGCCTGCTTGAGCAGGAATATGCTTTCCAATAATGTTACCACTGGGTCTGGTTTTTTTTATGCCACATATCTCCCGGGTTGCAAAAAACATACTAGAATTTAGATATACCACAGAGGTAGGTCTCTTAGAGCAGCTTGCAATACACTAAGTCACAAAATAATCCAGAGTGTCTAATTTAGAACACACTTCTTTTTGGAGAAAAAGATCATTCCTCTGTGCTATTATTACCCAGTTAAGAACTTCAGAGCCTGCCAATATTCTGATAACTACATTTTTCCCTTCTTTGTCTAAAACAACATGATTAAAAGTGTCACATTTCTGCCATCTTTCCTTTACTGATACTTGAAAAGTAGCAGGGGATCTAAGGCATTGTAGCTATTACATTTTTATACGCCACCCACAGGCCTTAGGTCTTTTTCTAGAGAAAGGAAGAGGAAGAAAATTGAAGATGTTCCAGAAAAACTTAAATGCTTTTTTAGTATTGAAAGGATCCTCAGACATACCCCACACTAGGTCCAAGAAGGATATGAAGAGAGGGCATGACTCAACCTAGATTGCCAAACTATCTGCTGCTTTGCAGAGGGCTAGCTCATTATCAATAAGTGACAGGTTAACTTTCTTCTGAAGTCGCCAGTTGCCATTATACATGCACATGAATATAACTTAGTAAATGATCTGAAATTTTTTTTTCTACCTGAAGAAATACAGATTAAGAAGAATAAATCTCTCTGAAAATTTATGGTATCTATCCCAAGGGGATATCAGGGGAGACTAGGACTTTTCTACATGAACATCCTTTACATTCCTTCTTTAGTTCCAGACCTTAGTAGTCACTTCTGCCCCATGTCTGTTAGAGATCGCTCCTTGACCACATCAGGCAGATGCAACATCAAAAAGATGTCTGTATCCCCATTGTTAATTGTGTCTAGGCTTACTGGCTATCCCAGTGACAGAATGACTTGCAAAGCAGCCATAAATGCAGGCCTTCTCCAGGCTCTGGCTGTTTTACATCCATATGGCTACCTTACTGACAGCCCATACCTGCTGGCAAATGAACTTTTTGGTGTATTTGCACATGGAATGGAGAGAGGGGTCCCCCATGCTCTGAAGGATTTGCCTTGGCCATGCTTTCACATGAAAAATACTGAATAAGTGATTTTAGTTTGAGGAAGACCTTGAGATTGCCCTTAATAAGCAATGTTAGCAATGCAATGCAGTGATTTCAGAGGGTTTTTTTAACTTCAGGTCTAGTTCAGACATGTTTGTAATAGTGATGCAGTTGGACAGTATCTGGGTAAGAGACTCATCTTTATTTCCACGTCTCCTGTCATGCATCAGATTTTGAAGAGTTCCTATTTGAACACTGTCAACAGTGGCATCATCTTCAAGTTTCTGTAGTCCTTGTTTTCCCTTTATGATGATCATGGTATATGCTACTTGCTCTATCCCAGCTCTGTGGGAGGAAGAGAGAAATCAGAACAGTAAAGACTGAAGGGAAATAGAGAGGTAATGTTAGGACAGAGTGAGGAGAAAAAGGAGGCAGAACGTCAGATGCAAGAAGACATTACAGTAGAATGGGAAGGTGTCTAGGATAACAGGTATGTGCTTTAAAAAGAAATGAGCCTGGAAATACATAAAAAATTACACTTTAAAAGTTACTGGAAGGAAAACAAGCCCAATCAAAAAAAATTAAGATAGAAAGTCACAAGGAAGCAAGGACCAATAACACAGTGGGACTAGGTTATTTATAGCTGTCATGACATATAAGTCATACCTTAATTTGCATTTAATATTTAAAAAAGTAGTGCTAGTTTCTAACCCACAATAATTTCTTCCTTGGTTTTGGGGGTGGTGGTGCTGCACTGTTTGGCCATCCATCACCAAAGATCTGAATATTTTCTAAATAGAATGGAAAGCAATTATGAAGTACTTTACAAAATTCAGAGATTTTCTGACATTTCCTTAGTCCTGAGGTAACCTAAAACTATTCTTTGGGTTTAGATTTTACTGTTTCCACACAACTTCTGAACCAAAGGGAAGAGAATCAACATCTCTTTCCAGACCTCACCTACTTTTTGGGCTGCAAATCCCTCAAAGTTTGCTTTTGAGAACTGCAGTGATATGGAAATGAATAATAAATTATTATTATTCATTAGCAATTCTATTACAGCAGCTCTCTGATGGCCCATTCCATGAGGCACTGCATGAACACAGAGCCCTTGTCCTAAACAGCTTCCAACCAAATACAACTAGACATTTGGACTAACCTCAAGTAACAAGGAAATAAAATCACCACTTAGAACACACATTGATTTCACTAATGAAATTCAAGGTGGGCACACTGGGATAGACTCATTATCAGATTTTGCTCCTAAGCCCGCACACATGCCCATATTTGTATTAAGATATTTCTAAATGAGATAAACTTCCAAAAATAAAATCAGACAGAGACTTTTTTTTTTCAAATAAAATTAGGAACCATCCAGTACTGAAACTTCTGGCATGCCTCTTGATAAATCCTTTCTTGATTGGTATACAAAAAAAAGAGGTTTCATCTTATTCAGAACTTCTTAAACAAGAGGGACATCAGAAAATAATAGCAGATTTGTTCAGTATTAGGGCAGAATATATAAACCACAGTATCTCTGTGAGGAAATAGACTTCCTGTCTGCTGTTTTTTGTGTGTCTAATTAAGTACAGATTTTTTGGCTACTAAAGCATTTTTCCAGAACTACCAAGAAATAAAAACTAAACAAGTCAAATAAAGCCATGAAAACATAAAAACTGTGGTACTCTTTCACAATAAACCTGGAAACCTCCACATGCAGGTACACCCAGCTCTTCTAACATGGCCATTGTTCAGCCATCCTATTTCTAGCGAACTGTTAACTAAGTGCTCTGGGAAGACCGTCTCTAAACAAGAGTCATTTTCTCTTTCTTATGCTCAAAGAAATCACTGTAATACATATTCTGATCTTGTCATTGGCTCCATTTAAGAGAAGATGTTTGTATCAAGTGGACCTATCATGCAAATGTCTCCCAGTCCATGCAGCTGCTAAAAGAGGCAGAAGGGACAGGGGCAGAATGAATGAAGGAAGCAGAGAATGAGGACCCACAGTGCTGAAGATTCAGGGTCTACCCCACACTTTATGAATTCCTAGCCAAGGCTCCATGACAGCATATGCTCAAATTTGTTCTCTTTAATTGACTGGCATCACCTAATCAGCTGTACTCCATGGCTCCTAAGAAAGAGCCATCAAGGGTGCAGTGTTTCCTGATAGATCCACACAAGATCCTGTGCACTTTTGACAAGGGGACTTACATTGTGCGCCACATTCGTGCAGCACTTCTGCACATATGGTTTGATCTATAATGAAGGAAGATCACTTAACTTACAGCAGCATCTTCTGCAACTCGTACCCTCCCTGGAGCTTTGCCTGTGTCCTTTTATCCCTATTTGACTTACTGGATGCACAGATTTTCAGTGAAGAGGAAATGGTCACTGTCCTGTATGAGGATATAGGTAGGGTGCTATAAAACTTGGGAACTCTGTTACCGATTCTGACCATCATCTACTGACAGCTTTTCTATTACATTTGTTTAGACACAGAATACTCACACAACACACAAAGACCCCCTTTTCTGGCAAATGAGTAACTACCTTCGTTCCCTTCATACTGTTTGAAATGTTATTTGCACTGTTTTCCTCATACTCTCACCATGAAACAGGGAGAGCCTAAGGTAACAAAAATTTAGTGAACAGGTCTCCAGAAGCTGATTACCACCTTTGTCTGATGGGTGTATTTCTTACGAAAGGAAATGAAGGAGCAAACTGGCTCAGAAGACATTAGCTGACCAGAACCTTTTCTAGGAACTCATATAGAACCCAAAGCAAAAAACTCAAAATACTGGAAATGGCAGTAGAAAGCCCAGTCTTGTGAGATTTTCACTGAGGTTTCCACAACCTGGAAGAGGTTTACCAAAGGGGCTGGGCTTGGTTTTGCAGAGGGATGTGTGAAGTGAAACATACAGAACCTCAGACAGGAGACAGTTTTCTTTAACCCACATGGCAAAATGACTGTTATGCATAATGACATGGCATATGAGAATTTTTGCAAATGGCAAGTCAGGGAGATGCTTAGTGCTTATGTTGAGAAGCAGTTAAAGTATGCTGTCACAAAGAAAGAAGTGATAGTAATAATTTGCACAGCTGTGAAGATCCTTGTCTTGCTAGCTAACCATCTCAAAATGTTGTGGGATGTCCTTGCAAACCATTAGGCATGAACTAGCTACAGTGGCATACTACTTTATCCTGTTACACAGTTTCACAAGGCAGTAACCAACCTTGCTCATTAATGAAATGTAATAACAAGTAGTTTCTTAAGTCTTCCTTTTCCAAAGTAAGTACTGTTTCTTTGGAATACTGTGTATTCTACATGAGGCAATTTCTGACCTTTACAAGATTTTCACAATCGGTTAGAGCAAGTGCTTAGATGAAAGTTTGCCTTGCTTGCTCTGTTGGTGGACTAAAAACTTCATCACGTCTCTAGCTCTCGGTTTTTACAAATAGGAAAACTGTAAATAAATACCCGACCGTGAAATCTGATATTAGCTATGCTGTGTCCAGGGGACATCAGCAGGACAATAACCATAATAGTCAAGCTAGTAATTTAATTTTCAGATAGAAGTAAAAAGATGAGAAACTGGACACAAACACACAGGATTTTGAATATGTGTGGTTAGTACAGAAGTGAAGCTAGATGAAAGATTCATCTTAATAAACACAGGAAAGGCCACAAATACCTTTCTTATATTCTCTTACTTTTGAGGCATGGGCCAAAAGGATATTTTTATGGCATAGGAACTAAATCATGCTTTTCAAATATGTTTTCCATCAGTTTAAAGTTTCATATCACTGTGCACATTTACATGTATTGAATCTTTCTGCAGAATCAAAGATAAGTATCTTTTTGACTGATAGACAATGAGGTTTATGGAATGTGTGAAATGCCAGAGAAACTGTGTAGGTTGAATGCCTAAAACAAAAGCCTAAAAGCAGGGTGGTCCTCTGAGTTCAGTTTTCACTTAAGCTACTGAGTCATTTGGTGACCTTGGACAAGTAATCTGACCTCTGGCACTTCAATAAGACCAACTGTAAAGCAGTGTAAGTGCAACTCTGTCATGGAAGATAAGAAAAAAATGAAAAAAAAGGAGTCATTTGGGTAGCATAATAATGCCCCCTCAACATCTGCTCTCCAAAAATATCCTATATAAGGCAATGTGCTGGTATGTGTTTGCTTGTGTCTGTAGTGATCAAACTTGTTAGAATAGTTATTCTATGAAGGTATTTGCCAAGCCTTACTGAGCTACGTTATTCCCCCTCTCTGCAGTGTTTCTTTTGTAGACTTCTCCATTGCCAGATTGAGTTATAGGCTCAGTGAAAAAAATGATATATATCTGCCACTAGACCTTTGGATGGTTCCAATTTCTCTAAGCTTCGGAATCAGAAAAGCCGTTTCAGAGGAAGGTAATCACTAGGTTCTGAGCCTATTCTGAAATCAAAATTTTGAGGTTTGAAGGGTCCCTTTGGTTTTACTTTTTTAGTTTTTGTTTTTTAATATCTGTGAGGTGAGCCCAAGGCCAGATTGATGATTGCATTGGGAAAACGGAAAGATGAAGAGAAGACAGAAAGAATGGCCTCAGCCCAAAATAGCACTGTAAAGGGCGTTTTACTTGGAACTTTCTTTCAGCTGACATCAGTCAGGGTAAGTGAAAGATTTTAGTTCAAAAGGCTAAAACTAGAACAGAGCATTTACAGCTGGATATAACGCTCTGATCTATTTGGTCTTTTGAAAAAAAAAAAAAGGTTTCCACCTGGACCAGAAGTTTAATCATTTTTTTTAACTTCAGAAACATTGGGCTTGTTTTGATATCTTTGGCCCTGGATAAAAAAAAGAAGTCACACAATTCAAGACATACTGAAAAATAAAATGAACTTCTGAGCAACAGCAGATATTTGGTTCTTTTATTCTTGGTGGATTTCAGGTTTTATTCTTGGGTGGATTTCAGGAAAAACAGTCTGGAAAGGTAGGTATCAGAAACTAAGCTTCTGACAATATCTAATGTTCAATGCCAATGCCACTGGGAATTGCCTAGGGAAAGGCATTTACACTAGGAAAAAAAACAAGGCCAACAATGCTGAAATTTATTAATATAATGTATAGATAGGACACCATTCCTTTTTTGTCCCAAAGCTACAGTGTGCTCCATGGACCTCTTTCAGCCAAACTAGGTTTTTATGTGTACTTTCATTGAGCAAGAAAACAAAGCAAGCCTGGAAGCTATGTAATTATGACTGTGGTTCCTCAGTAGGAAGTATTTTTTTCTCAGTCAATACTTGCAACCTGTATCTTAGGTCTATCCCATGCTCAGAAAATTCAGTGAAACTTTCATGTTACCCAGACCAAGTAATTCCACTTTTCCACCAAATTATCTGTCACAGATTCAAATTGTAGTGCATAAAATTGACAACAAGCAACTTGTACATGAAACTTCACCTAAACATCTAGAGTGAACATCCTTCCTCCAGATGCAAAAAGGGACAGGGAAGACAATGGCAGCATAGAGTACATAATGGGAAGAATACAAGTAGGAGCTTGGGCCAAGTGATGAGACCACAGACTGATGAAGAATAGGAGGATTTGTTACTTATTCATTCCAGTTGCCCATGTCTCTTACACCCTTTTATACAACTGGAGATGTTGTATACCCTAAATGCTTCTCCGTTGGCTAACCACACCAGTAAAGGGATGCTGGAACACATATTCTCAACACATTATCAGACATATATCAGGGTTCCTTATTATAATATTTAATACTATTTCCAAATGATTAGCTTCTTTAATTAAGATGACTTGTGTAGCTGAAGTGGTCCTCTGGCAAGTGAACAGTTTGATGATCTGCTGACCACTTTCCCCAATTCATAATTTTAGCCAGTACACTATGTAAACCATGTTTTATCTTTGTACTAACATTAAATGGAAAAGAAGGTGTGAGGGAAAAGTAAAAACAAGTCTTTTCATCAGGCAGGTTTATACATGCTTAGCCAGCTCTTCTGTTTTGGTTTTAAGGCAGAAGAAGAAGGAAAAAAAAAAAAAACTGAAACATAAAGCAGTGTGGATTGTATGGAAAATTTGACTCAGATCAAGTGCCTAGCCAACACCACAAAATGGACTGGAGACAAATCTGATAATTTGAAAAAGCAGTGAATAACAAAATATTTTTGACTCATGCCATATCAGGCAGGCTCAGAAAATTCTCGGGAGCAACAAAACAGGATTTAATTCCCCACAGTTTATTACAGTTTATTACAGCCATGCCACTGACTTTAGTGGCATTATAGTAGTGTGATATTGGAGTAACACAGTGGGGAATTAAGCCCAAGTGCACCCCATTCTTCCCTGACTGTTCACTTTCACAGCTATTTACTCAGGTTGCACAAACAACCAGGTAAACCAGGAGTGACCACACATGCCAATATTGTACAATTGGCATAAAACAAGATCAGAAGCACTCCTATTGTATTAATCTGATTTACAGCGCCTGGGCTTTGTTTTTGTTTTCTTTTTAGACCAATTGGCCAAGGTAAACATATATGCTGTCAAGTCCACAGCAAGGGTGGGATAAACATCATGACTATCACACGATGGATACCATATAGGGGTAAGTGTGTTTGCTGTCTGTTTTTCATCTACTGCTGCTGCTGCTACTGCCAAGTAGAGCAGGTAGTGGAGGCTGGAAGGCACGGTGATGAAGGCTGGAATAGGGAAAAAAGGTTGCCAGAAAGAAGTCAAATAAGAGCACAGGGAAGAGGAGAATAATGCTTGTGAAGGAGCCAGTGCACACAACAGGGGCAATGGCAGGGAAGAGAACCCAGGAATTAGCTGGACCAAACAGTAAAGTGAAGAGATGAGGAAAGCCTTCAGAAGCCAGGGCCAGGAGAAGATGAAGCAGGAGTAGTGATGAAAGGGGCAAAAAAGCACCTGAATCTGAAAGGAGGTGAGAAGATGCACAGGAAACCCTTGTCACAGCTGTTGCACAATATATTTGACTTCATTCAGAGAAGTGAGATGACAACCCTAACAAGCAAAAGTACCTTCACTATTCCTACCTGATGCTTTAAATGGCTGAAAAAAATTGAAGTCAGTCCTTTGGAAGCTGTTCTATCCGTGATACCTGTTTATGTCTAAAGGGACTCTGAGTTATCAAAAGCATCCACTGTGGTTTCACATGGCCTACATCTTTTGTTTGGAGGCATATGAGAAAAGCTAGGTGAGCAGAGAATCAGCTGGTGTTCTCCCCAGTACGTGGGAGATCCAGAGGAAAAGGGAAGCACACTGTGAGGCGAACTTGTAACCTCCATCACAGAAGGAAGCTTCCCACATGTAACTCTCAAAGAGAAAAAATCCAGGGCCGTTAGGAACTTCACCTTTTCTAAACTACAGTGAGCTTCCCTTGTCTTTGCAATACGTATTTTTATTTTGCCACTTCCTTCTTCATGTCATTTCCTTTAACTCCCTCTCTCTGGCAATACTGATAAATAAAGAAAGGCACCTCATGATGTTACCCACTGTGACTCTGCCCTAAGCAACAGGTTAGCTGAACCAAATAGCCCAAGTATATACAAGCTAACGGAGACAGTGAAAAAGAACACTATCAAAAAGAAAATATAATGCAGAATAATGACAAACACCAAATAAATTCCCCTCCTCTCTTATGGTTTGTGTGCTTAGGCTGTTGGATAAAAGGGAAGGCCTTGTTTCCAAATGAGCTATAACCAGTTACCTCCAAAGAACTAAATACTTACTATTCTCATGTATGCTCCATTGCATAACAAATTAAGCAGATGTATCCATATTCTCAGCTTTCACATGCTATTCTGTCATTTGCATTATACCTAGAAGAAGCAATATGGAATTTGAATAGAGTTTTGGATCAGAAGAAAAAGAAGAATGGGAAAAGTTTGTGTGGAATTCACCAGCATGAAATCAGGTCCTTTTGAAGTCCACCTTAGCTGCCAATGCTGAAGTATTTCTATGAACAATCTTCTCTTGAAAGCCTCAGTAATGCTGAGAAAGTGCCCATAGCAATCATAAAATTCACTCCTTTTAAATTCTTTGATTGCTTGGCGCTGGACCTGTTGTTGGAGTACCAGTCTACTAAAGGCATTTAGAGGCTGAATCTAGTCTCAAACTTATAGCAGGTTTGAACCACCTCCATTTGTCCTACGGATTTTGATTCAGATTCTGTCTACTCTGTCAAGGTTTCAGTTCAGTTCAGAGCATGATATGCCTACAGCCACGTCAGTTTTTTGTACCTGAAGTAACCTGAAGTAGATATCTCTAAGGATTTAACTAATGAGTGAGTGGTTACCATTAAAAAAAAAAAAAAAATCAATGTTTGCCATCAGCTGACATAAGGATATCAGAAATATCCTTCTATTTTTATTTCTCATTATTCTCTTTTGGATGACAATGCTGTTATAAACGATTTGCCAGTGTTGGAGCTCTGCTAGTATTTTAAGTAATGGCTATGGAATACTGAATTATAAATCTAAAGAATGAAAACCATTCAGACCTCCATTTATGAAAATAATTCCCATTTCTTAGTGATACTATTATCAACTAACTCACTTAGATTGTATAAAGTCCTAATAGCTGAAAAAATGATTACCAGAAGAATGCTCCCATGGTTTCCCATTCCCGGGAGGCTATTCTCAAATGTAGTAAACATTTTCTGAAATCTGTAAATTCACTGTCTAGAAGCTGTTCTAATGTAGGCACATTCTAATAATATTTTTATGCCATTTGTCTTTGTTATTAGTGAATTTTGTTAGGATCATTTAACAAGCTAGAAGAATCTGCAAAATAGACACTATGTTAGTTAGAATAAATTTTAAAATTAAAATAATTTGAAAACAACTTTGCAAACAACTATTCCAGCTGCATAGAATCAGTCAACTCCAAAATCAGTGCGGCATCTTTTCCTCATTTGTGCTCCTGCCCTCTTCTGAATCTCTTTCAACTATGATACAGCAGAGGAGCAAAACCTGAGCAAATTTAAATGAACATGAATAAGTTATGTGATCATGTGCTTACATACTGTGCTGAACAGGCATGGGCTTAATGGTGCACTTAAAGATTCAGGGCCCTTGGGTAAATATTCCTCTATATGAGTAGAGCTAAAAAACAAATCAAACATTTTTCTACTTAAAACTCGCCCATGTTTCAAAATCGAAATATGTCATGGAAACAATTGGATTTTGATTTAATGTTCTGTCAGAAACCTGCTTTGTTTACGAACAATGTGACTGCACGGCTCCTTGGCAATCTCTGGGTGAAGAAGAGAGCCTCAGGGAGTGACCAGGGTTTGAGTTCCAGCTTACTATGGGCTACTAACAGACTGTCTTAATGATCAAGGGCTCCAGTGGTTCCCAGATTTACTTATTTAACTATTTTTTATGTAGTCATTTATATGTATACCTATATATCCATATTTCTATAGAAAAAAATACATACATACCTCTGACTTTCCTCTGTGTGTGAAATACAAAGTCTTACAGAAAATAGAGAAACTATGGATTCATACTTTTAATTACTGCCATTTTTAGTGTGTAGTGTACTGCTTCTATAAAATACTTAAAAAGAGCTGAGAAGAGTAACAAAACGGTCAGTCATAGAGATTTTCTTCTCTTTCTTTATGTCAGAAGTAAGAACATATTTCTACAGAAGAAGTGTTTTATTAACATGTGTGAGGCGAAGGCGGAAGCAAAGTTTTTAAAAAGCAAATAAATTGTACTTTCTAGAATCAGAAATTACAGTACAGAAAGTAGTCTCTTTGTGACTGGGTGGACAAAGTGTACTAAAAGTTATAAATAAGATCTATTTCACTGTGAAGAAGCATAGCAAAATCAGATTAAGTACTATTTGTGATTTGGTGCTATGGCACATTTCAGTAACATAGCAGCTTCTGAAAGAGGAAGCATTTGGGAAATATTACTGTAATGCTAATATTCTTGAAATATTAAAGTCTTTTGCTTGTTAGTTTGTATGTTCCCAATGCATGGAGAAAATTTCCAATCTACAGCTACGACCAGGTCAAAAGTAAAGACAGAAGGTAGAAAAAGGTGGCTTTTGTAGACTGCTTCTCCTCAGAAATCCACAACTTGCTGGGATGCATCTAAAGTGTTGGAAGGGCAGCTGCACCTGTAAAAGAGTTCCTCTGTGTTTGAAGGCAGAGAAGAGGTTACTGAAAACGCTGCAGACTTTTACTCATCCTGTCTTGGCTCCCCTCTTCCTCAGCTAACAAATTCCATCCTCATCAGTCCAGTTTTAAATGTTTGTCAGCCAGCAAAGACACTCATCCAGGTTGTCAGCTCTTTGTATCAGCTAATGGCCAGATCCGCTACAATTCCAGTCTATGTGCTGGGGAGGATAATACTTCTCCATCCTGGTCATATGGTCAGAACTGTAAAGAAATTGAAAGGCACTGTTTATAATAATATCTTCTGCAGTAGTTGCTTTAAATAAATTAAGAAAAATATAATCAGCATTAGTGCCCCAAATCTATACTCCAGTACAGTAGAGCCAAGACTTTCCAGAAACATTACTCTTGGAGAGGTTTTATGCCTGTGCTTTTTACAGATCATAATTAATCAGATCAAGAATATTTTGGCTTTTCAAGTTATGTCTAGTATATAAGGAAGATGATGAATTCTGACCTGTGACACCTCTGCTATTCTAATCTTTAATTCTCAAATGACTTTGCTAGAGCATTTTTAACTGGCAGCTACATTAGCTACCGTTAAAGATTTAGTTGCCCCCCTGACTTCACAGATGGCTTGTTCTTATGTTATAAAGCAAAACAATGCACAAACTGTATACATAGGCCACCAGTGTTACTACTGCTACTAATTTGGTGTTCTTTTTTTCTATACTTCATTTTGCTGCTTGGTCTCATTTTGCTCCTGATTCTGTGAACTACTTTATGTGAAAGGTTCCAGGTGCCCAACTGTGGCTTGACTAATCTCAGCAGAGCTTTGTATTACCATGAAGACCTGCCCATCTAGATCATCTTAGAGGAGACGGGGCTGAGAATATATAAGAACTTTGCATGAAGACCTATCTTTTCCTGGAAGTTTTCAAAACACATAACAAGTTAATATCCTGGTCCTACAGGGCCTCTCTGGAAGCTGCAGCAGTGCAAAATCCAAGAGTTACGGAAATGGTACCACACCTCTGTGTGAATACTTCAGATTGATTAGGCATAAAATATTTTTTGCATGCCAGATGTTTGCAAAAAGTCACACTGCCCTCACTTTTTCTCAAAAAATTCACGATTGTCAACTTTTAAAAAGTTGCCAGAAGGTGGAGAGAAGAAAAAAGACTTTAATGTCTCTGTCTCTTCATATTCGGAGATTTAGGATATTAAGATAATAGAGTCAAACTCTTCCAGGTTCATCCCCTTCCTCACTCCTTTAGCTACCATCCTATATCACTAATGTTCAGCATTAACTGAACATGTTATAAATTTATCTAATTACACAATATATAAACATAAGAGCCACCACTTACAGATGATAATTTGACCAGAAGGGACAGAGTTATGATGGTGTGCAAATTAGAGCTGATAAAGTGAACAAGTGAACTGTTGAAAGTTTTTAATATATATTTGAACCATCTTTTTTCCCACCATTTTTTCCGAGTTCCGGTTAAAGCTCCTATTTTTAGTTCCGCTTAAGGCTGGCCTTTTTCTGTACAGAGATTGCCAAATGTGACAAACCGTAAACTGTTTGTCAGCAATTTAGAGCATGGTGAACACAATGCCTCATGCTGAGTTTATGGATGAGTTCTGCTGACTGCTCTATTAAAGAAGTCTGTACTCAATCATTCAATCAATTGAAAAGAGAAACACTTTCAATTTTCACGTGATCAAGCCCACAGTTATGTCAGACTGACAGCAATATTTGGCAAGCAACTTTTCCTTCTCCTTGGAGAACTGTAAAGTGAAAATGCAGTAAGTTAAAAAGCAGGTCTTTTTTTGTGTTGGTGAACAATGGAAAAACGAGAATGAATTCTACTACTAAGACTACATAGGAGTTCTAGATACAGATGCTCTGCTTGTCTCAACTGAAAATGGAAATGAATTCTTAAGTAATAGATTAAAAATTATTTCTGGCACACAGTGTAGAACAATCATAGAAGATACTAGCCCTAAAAGATCACTCTTCAATTTTTATACTGAAGGTGTTGGGACAGGTCTCTAGTTGCCGTTTGTGATCACTCAGCACAGGCACGATCAGTAGCATTTAGAGCTGAAACTCAAGTCCTTGTGTGATGGTTTAAGCAAGCTCTCACAACTGGTACCCTGTGAACAATTTAAGTTCATTTACTGATACAATGCTGCTAGATTACATAAGTAAGTACAGCTGTTTTGCTGTAAGAAACAAAAAAGTCTGGAAAAGTCTTGGAATAAAACACCCTGGAGCTGAAAACTTTTCATTGGTTAGCAGTAATATTTTATACTGATTATTTTTAAGTACTTTTGTTTACCTATCCAGTTCTTCACATTGGTCCAGAATATCCTTACAATTTACTTTCATTTTATGTTTCCAGTTATACTTTGAGGTCAGAGTCTGATTTATTAGCTTGTCCTAAATATAAATTGAAAACGTTTGGCGGCTGGAGCCTCTTGTATTTATGCTCCACGATTATGGTATCAGCTTCTTACTCATATTCAGAAATCAGAATCTGATTTAGTTTTTGAATCAAAACTGAAGAGGCATGTGTTTGATGCTGGTTTTAATTAGATTAGACATGTGAAGTTTATTGGGATTTTTTCTGAATGGTACTGTAGAAGAACTGTTTTGAAAGAGCATTACTTTCTTTAAAAGATCAATGCATTATCAGACCTTTGAAAATATCGACCAGCCCAGAAATCTCAAGCATTTATTTGCATAAAGCTATTTTCATGTGGGAGGAGGTTGTGAAATGAGATACAAGAACTCTAACATATAAAAACTGCATAAAATATAGCCCCATAGTACATAGATGGAAAAATCTCTGCTGTTCTGGGTCATTCTGACACAAAATTATCCTGCCTTTACAAATAAAGGCAATATATCAAACCTTAGCAAAACCTTGCCAGAGATTCTTATCTTCTAATTTGCTACCTCAACACCTACAGACTTTTCTCCTCAGAAGATTTCCTGGCCTCTTATTTTTCTCCTCAACCTTCCTGTTTTTCTCGTGGTGTAGCAGTTGCGTTATATTATTGAACTGCTAGAAAGTCTTGCCTCTGAATCTAATCCACTCAAGCACCGACTTGCAATTTCAGCATAAAATTTTCATCTTAGAATTTAGTACACATGTGATTGGGTTAACATTTTTTTGGAGGATTATTCCATCCTCCCTAGATGATGATCCTCTGTGTAGGAGTAGGTGGGCTTTCAGAGAAAAAGAAAAGAACAGTGGCACTCACATGACCCCAACACTACCTCATGCCATTGGAGAGAGACTGTGTTGTGAAATAAATGTCCAAAAGCTAATTAAAAAGATTCAAGTAATGATATCTAATAATTGCTTTTTCTGCAGTGGAAGGGAATCCCCACCGAGCTTTGCATCTGCTGCCAGGGACTTGCCTCAAGCTTTATCTCTTCTTGTAAGAGAGGAAGTGGAGATGCTGATGACTAATTCCTATATGGTACTTACCTCCATTTCTGCTACCCCATTTCCGGTCATTAAAGCCAAAATGAAATTTGCTTTCAGGGTAATATACTTCTCCCTAGCTCTTTTTCAAAACAGGCTTTTTGGCCCCAGAGAATAAATACCTTAGTGCCTTTCAGAAAGCAATTCCTCCAAAGAAAAGAGTGATTAGACCTGACAGAGTGCAGTGTAAAATAGAAATGCAACATAGAAAAAACAGATGATGAAGGAAACAGCTGCCATTGGCTAGACTAGCTAAATCCTTTCAAAAGGGCCCCAGGCAAGCCAGATTAGGAGTTTGTCAAGGTATAAACTGAGCTCACTGGATTCCCTGAATTGCCCTTTTTTTTTCTGCACGAGAAGCTGTGTCTCTGCCCCTTGCAGTCACCATGCTATGGTGGCAGGTGTTGGGGGTGGGGGGAGAGGCAGAGCAGGAAAGAGCTCCTTCAGAGCATCATGTACTTTTGCTATGATCATGATCTCAGCTTTTCACCCCAGTGCTTTTTTTTCTGTTAAAGAGAGTAAGTCACTTTGTTCCCAGACTCTCATTTAGGCATAGTACAGACCCAAAGACTAAAGTCTGAAGTTTGTATTTTCAGAAGAAGGTTTGAAGTTCTGTAGTTTGTGAGAGAAGAATGAGAGTCTTGAATGTCAAACCCTGTGCTCAGGCAGGATACAACTGCTGCATACTCAACAGAAGTCTAAGCTTTTTCTGGTCCCTATCTCAATTGTCTGCTGTAGGAAGACATCAGCTGCAGAGGTATGAGAGCAAAACTTTTCTCAGACTGCTTTGGTGCTTGGGATTTTTGCCAGAAAAAGGTAAAAATGAATTGAGAGATCCCGTACTGTGAACATTTATGTGCTAGGAAACACCAAGGCCACCAGCTCAATTTACACAAACAATCTTCCTCTGACAAAATGAGCCAAGGCTAAAAACAGGGAAGAAGGAAAAAAAAGTCTCTCACATCCCACTACGAATTTCTGAGACATCCATTCACCCACCAGAAGTGTGTTTATCTTCACCCTCCCATCTCGACAGGACTTATTGGAAAAAGCTGTATGAGACTCTAGGAATGCTGAAAACATTTACTCATGGAAGAACATTGGCAGTAACAATTCACAAGGAGAAAAAAAAAGAAAAGAGCCAATGGGAAAAGCACTAGACTGAAACAGGTTTGGTTTTTTGCTAAGGTCTACATGCAGCTGGACCACGCTGATAAGGTCAGAGATGCAAATGGTGTACAGTGTTGTTCCAAGATGCCAGCAGCAAAGGCAAAAGTACATTTGCCTCCTGAGGATCCATGATAGACACTTCTGACAGGTATTTATGAAAGGTTTTTGGGTGCAATGTGCATGCCCTGTTTCTTAATGACTTAGTGCTGCCAGTCACTCAAGTGCAGCAGAGGGGTCAGCAAAAGGGCAGCAATACAAGTCTGCTGGGATTTATCTTACTTGCTATCATTTTGTGACATACATTTTTGGGGAATGGAAGGGACAGTTTTCATCATCTACTTACCTGCAGCAATGGCGACTCGTTCCCTTTCAGTCATATGGCAATGTTCCACCTAACACTAGTCTCACACCTGACATATGCAAACAGTGTTGAT
Source organism: Apteryx mantelli (assembly GCF_036417845.1). Lineage (NCBI taxonomy): Eukaryota > Metazoa > Chordata > Aves > Apterygiformes > Apterygidae > Apteryx > Apteryx mantelli. Next base: position 140,486,680 of record NC_089978.1, read on the forward strand.
GCCCTGGAAGTTAGTGGGTATATATGTGTTCATATCTATATAGATAGGTAGATAGATATAGATATATTGATGTAAATATGTATAAACATATGAATGTATATAGGTATAGATGTAATATTTAATATATATATGTATGTGTATATATGTGTGTGTAACTGCAGACACAGAATTTTCAGACTGGAGGGAGCTGTGGCAAAGAGCAGAGATATGAAAAACAGCAAGCAGGTCTTTGGTTTGTCTTCTTGATGAAGAAGGAGACAGCAGAGTACTTGATCCCTTTGCCCTTTCTTGCCCTGAGCTCACTCTGTTCCAAAGGGTGTGCAGACTCAGGCATGTTATGATTCATTCTGTATGTGTCATCTGGTAGAATTTAGCTGTAAATGCAGCAGTTGCAGTCCAAATTACCACATAGTTTATAACATGGCCTAAAGTGCTGATCTATACTATTCTTTCTCCCTTTTCTTCCCTCTTGCAGCATGCTATAGATGTTTTCCTGAGTCTGAGCGATCATCAAGCCTACTGGGAGAAAGTAAGCAACTTAAGGTACAGGTATTATCCCACTTGTGACTACCTGGCAAAGGTTCAGTTTCTCTGTTTGTTTCCCATCAAGGACAGCTAAGATATAAAACCAGATCAAAGATTTCTCAAAATAATGAATGAAGGCCCAGCCCTAATTCATCACAGGCAAATTACCCTGTCTAGTGCTTACTTCCTTTCATTCAGTTTCTCAAGATCTTTGGAAAACAGCAGCACTTAGTCTGCCAAAGAAGAGGATGTACATATTGGATAAGGAAGAAAATGGTTCCTCCTAGATCAATCAGATGTCTTATGACTGCTTTTCTTTGTAAACTCACTGTAGCTAGCATACATCATGACCTAGTATTCACAGCCACCCAACAAACCGAGCTCTTAAAGGCCTCATGAACCTGATCCAAAATTCACGAAAAGGAACAAAATCCTTTCCATGACTTCAGTGCTGGATGGGAATACAGGACTGGTATTCAGATTCCCATCAGTATCTGTTTCTTACTGGGGAAACTAGCAAAATACGTGAACATAATTTTGTGCCTCAGCACAGTGCAACTCTCTAGCCCTTGACCCAGCCTTTCAAATTCGGCAGCTTACCTCAAATGCTGGATTAAGCCATGGCCTTAAGCTAGGAGCCTGCTCTGCTGTGGCTTTCTTTCAGGTTATCTGAGTTTGGCCTCAGTTCCTGCTAGCTGGGGCTCATTAGTCAGGATCAAAGAACTGTTCTTTTCAGCTTGAGCTCTGGTAACTACAGCTTAACCACAGGTAACCTTTGGAGCAGCCCACATTGTTCGCTAGCTAGTTGATGCTCTGAGCCTGCAGACTCCATCTGTTGACACCAGACTTATGTGCATGCTGATTCCTGCTTTGCTTGCTCCATTTGCTACTCCTGCCTTGACTCTGACACTAGATTTTGTGAATTAATGGGATGTCCTTCCTTTCTTGATTTAGTTTGTGCCCCTTTTCTTTCAGCTGATGCGAAGGTTTTAATATTTCAAATCATTCCCTCAGTGTTTGCCACAGGTTTCAGAAAAGCACTCCACTTCCAGTGACAGAAGTAGTTCCTTTATGAATGAGCGGAAGCACTCTGGCACAGCAGTGGCTCAAGGCTCAGGATACATTTTTATAGAGTGTCACAAGCCCCTTGAGCAGGCACACTGCAGGATTGTGCCTCAAAGTGACTTAGGAAGAACCTTTCAACACTACTGTCCTCTTTAGGGAGCAGAGATTGGCAAATTAAGCACTGATGTTTATGTGGTTTTCTCTAAAGAAAAATGAAGCTAAGTCCCAGTGAAAGGAGACAAGCAGAGAAATCCCAATAGCGAATACATCTATTGGTTCTCAGGGGGTGCGTGACACGCAGAGCAGCGGCATGCACTCTGTCACTATCATGTTGCCTATGCACCTGAAACTTGCTATGACAGACCACAGCCAAAGAGTGAAAGAATCATTTATTTCCCTAGCTCATTAAGTCCTTGTTTTCTGTGAGGCTGTCAGTGAAGGAACTAGCTGATTTCAACAGGGATCATTTTATTTATGGTACAGACAACCTTGTACAAGAACTTGACTATCTTCTTGCAGAACTTGACTATCTTCTTGACTATCTCCCAAATAGCTGTGAAACAATGTTTGATATGAGAAATGAAGTATCAAGGCAGAGGTGAAAGCTGACTGGTCTTTTGACATCTGTAATAACCCATCATTTTGTAATAGATGTGTTTATATGCTGGATTTAGATTCATTTCCTCCTCATATTGGTGCTGGTTTCTAAATTAGATTGTCCAAATTTGAAACACTTCAGTCCTCTTCTTTAAGTACGCATTACTCACTGTATTTTCAATGGGTTCATGAGCTTCTAGAAAACTGATTTGAATCAGGTTTGCCTTTAAGTTAGAAAATCCTACCTGATTTATCTTGAAATGTGATCTTCTAATCAGATGGACTTAGAGAAAAGTGAGGCACACTCACTACTGAAAATTTTTGCTTATGTTCATTCCAACAGGGAGGAGTTAGGGCTGAGATATAATGTCTCCAGAAACCATGGTAAAAGCCTTTGACTGGTAGGGCTAACTACAACTTTGTAAACAGAACGTGTTCTTTCCTCTTTCATAAATAACTGATATTCTTCCATTCCCTGTCAAACCCTATTTGTATAGCAATACAGAGAAATACTTCCCTGGTATTTCTGGCTGCACACATCAATTTGCCCTTCCATATTAAATCTTTCTATTGATTCTCTGCACAGAATTTTATGGCAGTATTTATTATGGACTCTATATAAAATAAAATGTATTTTTTTAGTCTTTTTAGCTTTAACCTCAAATGATTCTATAATGAAATTGTGGGTTAACATGAATAAGCAAGTCTGGTTATAATTGTTTCTACTGTTGACAATAACTTGTAGTTTATACATCCTGAAATAAAATGGTATATATTGCTTCAAGGATTCATGCCAAGCACAAAAGTAAATTGTGTCACCCCTTTAGCAGCAGGGGTTTCAAGAAAGCACTTTTATGGATTTAAGTTATGTGTCTAATTACCAGAAAAGAGCCCTAAAGGCTTGTGTGTTTAATAATCTCTTACCATTCTGTTTCAGAATTGAGAGTACCATAAAAATGGAACGATACTCCTTACCTAGCATAGACTGTACTTAAAGAATGATTTTATTAACATTTATTTCATATTAGGAGTCTACCTTATGCAAAATAATTTAAAAAATATCCCTGATATTTCTTTCAAAATAAAAGTACTTAAATGTCTATTCAGCTTCACATATGATAAAGGTTTATGTCTATGTCCTGTTCCTGAAAATCCCCAAGCAAGGATGGTACTAACACAACCACAGAGTTTCACTAAGGTCAAAGAGCCGAGCAGATCCAGTAGCACAGTTAAACCATTAACTTCCACATTATAAGCGCACACATTGTTCTTGGAATTCCTGCAACAGATTAAAATGATGACACGGTGCAAGAAAACATGGACAATAGCAGCAAAAACTATTTATTCTACACTATAACTATTCCCTTAGACACTATCTTACCAGTTTGGGAGGGGGATTCTTTCTGAAGTTCACAGGCATATGGGAATTATAAATTCAGTGCTCTAACTGTCCTGGGTCAAATGGGACTAGCTCTGCAAGCTAATTCAAAAGATGAGCAGTATCAGAGCTACCTCTCTGTCTTTCCCCTAGGGAGATGAGTGCCTCACAAAGCAGTCTTGCATTGATTATACTCTTCCCAGTAACCTCCCTCCTTCCCTCCAAACAGCTAAGCACAATCTAGTCCAAATTCCTACAGGTCTGGAGGAATTATTTGATGAAAAAAATTAAAAACTATATAGATTATAAGGCTGGCTAAAATATTTACACAGTAAGAGTCTATGAATAGTTAGAAACTTTCAAATAAAGAAGTCATAGCTCCCATTTCTAGGGTCTGAATGGTGCATGAAATCCCTGATCTGTAATCTCTTCTGGGATCATGACCGATATTTGACCTGTCCAAATGTGAGGTTTATTTGCAGAAGCGGGAAGAGAGGGAGATTCCAGATTTGGAAGCTATAAAGATAGGGAAGTGAAGGAGATGAAATTCTCTAAGAACTATGCAACAGCAATCCATAGTCACTTTTATAGAATCATCAAACAATTAAGTTTGGAAGGGACCTCTGGAATTCTCTGGTCTAACCTCCTGCTCAAAGCAGGGCCTTTTTGGAAGCTAGAGCCAGTTGCTCGGGGCCTTGTCCAATTAAGTTTTGAAAACCTCCAAGGAGATCCAACAGCCTGTCTGGACACCTGTTCCAGTGCTGTTCTGCTCTCATGGGAAGACATTTCCCTTATGTCCAGTTGGAATGTCCCTTGCCGGAATTTGTGTCTCAGTGTTCAAATCTGAGAAGAGTCTAGCTCTATTTTCTGTATAGTCTCCCTTTAGGGTAGCCAAAGATAACAACGAGATTCCCCTCTCTTAGCCTTTTTTTCTCCAAAGTGAACAAATCCAGCTCTCCGGGCCCCTCTCATACATTATGTACTCCTGTCCCCTAACCTCTCCTGGACTCACTCCAGTACGTCAGTGTCTTTCTTGCAAGTGAAGCCCCCACCTCGGCACAGTACTCCAGGAGCAGCCTCACATGTGCTAGATAGAAGAGTAATTACTTCTGTTGACCTGCTGGCTACAATGTTGGTAGTACAGCCCAGGATGTGGTTGACCTTCATCATCACAAGGGCACACTGCTGGCTCAGGTTCAACTTGTTGACCACCAGGATCCCCCAGTCCTTTTCTGCAGAGCTGCTTTCTGGCTAGTGAGTCCCCAGCTATACTGATGCATGGAGTTATTCTGTCCCATGTGCAAGTATCTGCGTTTGCCTTTGTTGAGCTTCATGAGGTTACTGTCAACCAATTTCTCCAGCCTGTTGAGGTCACTTTGAATGGCTCCTTCTAGCATGTTACACACTCTTCCCAGTTTGGTGACATCTATGAACTTTCTGAGAGTGCAGTCCATCCTGACAGCATGGTTGTTGATGATGTTAAACAATATCAGCCCCAGTAACCAGTCATCAGTTGGTCTTCAAGCCCCTGACCACTTCCCTTTAAGCCTGACAGTCCAGGCAGTTTTTCACCCACCTTGTAGTCCATATATCCAGCTGCTATCCCTCCAGTTTGTTTACAAAGCTGCTATGGGAGACCATATCAAACTTGAACAAGTTAAAGTCAAGTTTTCACCTTCTGTTGTCTCCTCTCAGTGTCCTTGAGTTCCCTGTGTGAACTTAGCCACAGTGAGTTCACTCCAGATGCAGTATAGGGGTGTCAGTGCGGGCAGTTTTTAATAAGAGAGAAACATTTGAGCTATTTTATTGCTTAGGAAACTGAGACATTGAAATAACTAATGGTAGGCATTGTCACAGGTCTGGCAGTATACCTTTCTTCTGTATGGCAGAAATATAGGTCTGGATTTCTCCAGTCAAGCCAAACTCTATAGCAATAAAGACAGATGCCTTCTTTGAATTGGAGACACATAGGCATATCTTTCTTGTGAGACTGAAATCTGCTTAAAACAGAGATTCCTCTCCAGTCTCAGAAGGTAACAGTTAAATTCACTAGCTCTCTGCATGAGTTCCCTTTACCCCATCCAGCTGCATATGAATTATTTGTGCCGAGTCTGGTTATTCCATCCAAGTGTAAACCTTAGAATAACTGAAGCTCAGGAAGGATGATTATCTCAGACCACAAAAATAAACATTTCCAGCTTTTTTGTTTTCAAACTCAAAGCTTTTCAAATATAAGCACAATACCCCTGAGAGGCCATATCTGACCTATAAACTAAAGGCTGTAGTGAATTAAATGTATTTGCTTTGTTCTGCAGATGTTAAAAGCATTGCCCCAAAAATATGACAGGTTCAGTTAATTTTATCTTAGACAAATGTAATGAGCATCTGTTTTGATTTTCCAAGCCATTGATATGGTTTCCTTTTAAACCTGATACCGGCTGGTTTATACAAGTGTGCAAAAGTTGTAAACAGCCAAAGATGAAGCTATTACAGTGATGATGAATGTTTATTTATTTCACTGTTATCTTTACACTAATAATAATGAAGAAAGTCAAGAGTATTTCAATACACTTCAGGATATTTACATTTAAATAAGGTCCTATTTACAGAAATACTTTATATATCCAAATAAATATTATATACAGTATATGCACAAATATATGGATGGTGTTATCCTCATGATAAGCTTGGAATCATAGGATAGACTGCAGAGCCTTGCACTAAATAATATTTATTACATGGCTCCACAATTTATTATGTGCTTCTGATCACCTCACCTGGCATTTCCCTACTACCCTGCCTCTTCTGGGACTACTTCTACCATTCTCTGCTTCTCAGCACCTTCAAACAGCTGTTCTTTTCTCTCTGGGCAATGTACCATGACAAAAAATTCTATTCTCCGAAAATCCATCTGTCAAATTCTCATTCTTGTCTCTCAGCTCATTGAGGTGAGATAGGCAGCACCACTAAAGCCTTATGAGATTTTTGAACCCAAGTGCCAGTGTAGCTTCCTTCTCTCCGTACTTTTCCAGTCATATACCAAGATGGAAACTCAGTGTCATCTCCTCCTCTGAGTACTTTTCAGCATTCTGTAGTCCATATACCCAGAAGGAAATGGAAAGGCCCTTCTTCCTGTAGACACAAAATCTGGACTCTGGTAACATGTGATCTGAAACACCACAATAGGGCTTGCTCAGTGATACTGAATGTGAAGGGTTTTGGCATGTTTCTCTCCCCTAAACTCCCCCCTCCCCCCAAGCCTCCTATACTATGCAAACTGTGGGCTGAAAAATGCCTATTCCACAATTATAAATCATCCAAATGTAAACTGACATTTTTGGAATTCATAAAAGGTACCTCCCTAAGTCCAGATTTATCCTTCCAGGAAATTTTCAATCATACTGTGAATGATAGAAATCTTAGGATAATAAAAAAGGACATGTTTATGTGTGCTTGCATGCATGAAGATGCAACAGTAAATGCCACTCTTCTAATGACAAATAAAATGAAAGAAAGGACTAAATAACTTCTCCAATGATTTTTGATGCAACATTAGATCTGGCATCAGATATTATATTTGCTTTCCTAGCATTTCAGAAGCTCCTTCTAGAAATCCTGACCACATGGCCATTTAAAGTTCAACATCTTTGGGGTAAGGAAGGTTCATTCAGCTTGCTTGAAACTGTTTTGAAGAAGTACCATTTTTTCCCCATTCAGATTACAGTGGATCTTGAGTATAGCTCAGAGATAAAAAAAGAGATAAAAGACAGGTAGACAGACATGAAATAGGAAGATTGGAAGAGATGGAGAAAGCTCAAAGTAGCTAAATTGATAATTCTGCTATGCTGCCTACTAAGCTCCTGTATTTTATAGAAAACACAGATACCCTCACTCAACGTTGGTGGAAATACATCACAATGCCACCGTTTTTCACAGAATATATCCACATCTATAATATTATTATTGTTTTTATTGTGATAAAGCCAAAGAACACCTTCAAAGACTGAGGAGCCACTATGCTTGATTTGTACTTATAAAACAGTAGAATTTGACCCAAACTGCATTGCAACACAAGTTTTACAATATACTATCCACTGCCTCAAAAAGCCAATATAAATTGTTTCTTGTGTCCAGTTGTACGCTAAATCTCTTAGCTGGTTTCTCTTTTGTAAAGGTGCTTCTTGGTTTCCTTGCTTAAATAACAAAATATTGTAAGGTGTTAGGATTGTTTTTAAAATTGTCTAGTAATTTGCTTTCTCCTTTGATGCTAATAGGCATAATTGAGACATTATTTACTCAGTGAAATAGCTTTCAGCATACTCTCAGTTTCCTTCAGTTGAGTTAGGTTTTTTTCCACATGTTTATTGCATATGGCAAGGATTTTGTTTATTTGGGGCAAGTACAGTCTCGCATCGGGATGCAATCTTAATGGGAATTGGGTCAGAGGGGAAAGATTGTGCAGTACTTATTTGTGTATTTCTTAGGTCAGATGAGTTTGAAGTCACTTCTCATCTACATGTTTTTTCTTTGCATGAAAGTCAGTATGTAAAGCTGCCACCTATATCAGCCACAATTCAGTACAGTAATAATGTTTATTGTTTTGGAACAAGATATATGTAAGTTGAATGATCAATGGATTGAATGGCACAGTTTAACTACCTGGAAAGACTGTGGTTCTGTCTTCTGCTTTAAGCACACATGGGACAACTGTAATATATAATATAAACCTACAATAATATATAATTATAATATATAATAAATATTGCATAAGGTATAATATATAATGTCTAATATATCATATATAATCCTCTCCATATGGTGTAATACAAGCCATAACAATCACAGCACTTGATTGTATGTGTCAATATAACCAATTTAGATTCTAAGAGAGAAAACTAGTATTTGTGATTATGTCCCAAGTGATAATTTTGAAGAAGTTTTAAAGAAATGATAAAAACATTTCTTTGCTCCCTGCCTATTTTCACTAGCTTTTTATAACAAGGCAAGTCTTGTAACTAACTGGTCTGAACTTATTACAAGCTGATATACCCATTAACATGTTTTATAGTCAAGGAGAATTTGAAAACTTTGGAATGCGAGACATCAAACACTCAGTTAAAACGTGAATAGCTGAACCAAGATGCCAGTCCTGCAATCAGATCTATGCAGGCAGTCACATGCTCTTGATGTGCTTCTATGGGGTTAAAAAGAAAAAAAAGGTGCTCTTGCCATTCAGGATAACAGGGCTCTCCAGGTGAAGGAAGCACTGATAAAGGATACAATTATATGATCAGATCTTCTACTTGAACAGAGCAAGACAGTTTTAAAGTACGTTTCATATGTCATCTCGATAGTCTGTGGATAAGATATGGTGCATAAGAATATATCTGGATTCCATTTGGACCAATCTTAACATTAATAAATGCTACTCTGATGGAAAAATCTATCATATGTGATCTAGAGGCATAATCCTTTACTGTTATAGGATGAAAGCATTTTGAAATAATTCTGACTAATGAAAAATTTCAAGTTAACAATCAGATTAGTGAAAATGATGGCATCATAAAAATCCCTCCATTTTAATCACTAGCTAATGTTACCTGTAAACACTGTAAAACTTAAGAGCTGTTGAAACAGACTAATGTTACTAGGGTTTTTTATGATTTATAACTGTAACAGTCCCATTCCCAAGACAATCAACTTGTTTTAATGAAATGTAGCTTTCAGTTTCATACTGTAAAGCAATCAGCCAAACTGAATCTTTTCTATAAATTACAAATTTTTAGAGTAGAGACTTAAATTTCCTATAGGGGGTGTACTGAAGGAAATATATCTGGAAAAGGCATTCTCTTCCCATTAGTGGCACTACTTATGTGAAGTCAATAAGAACATAAATCTTTGGACAACTTTAGTAAGCAAATTCCATTTCTTTGTATTGTACTTCAGAGGTTGATAAGGACAGAAATGCTATAATCTTGGTATTTAGAATAGTCACCTGAAATGAGGAATATGATAGCAATAGCCATCTCTCTCTCTCTGTCTCTCTCTCTTTAAGAGCTTTTAACTGATTATCTGAATTACACGATTCCATCCACAGAAGTCTTTGATATGCTGTTTCAAAAATTCATCCTCAGCTTCCATTCTGAATTCATATTCAGCTTCGTCACATTAAAATGCTATCTCCCGGAGCAAGTTCTTTCCATTACCAAATTTCTGTCCTCCATGTAGATGCATATAACCTTTTCACAAGTCTCTCCGTATCATTCTTTTTGTATAACTATGCAACATGAGATCATTTCTAATTACTGGTCATCATTCTTATGGATCCTCTCTGAACCATCTGATTTAACATCATAATTTTTGATTTGTGTTCTGGGCCCAGTGACTGTGTCTAGCCTTCTCTGCTAGAATCACCTTAGTGAGTGTGTCCAGTCTGCCTCTGGTGGTGTCTGATCTCCAGTGAGCCTCTGGCATGACAACACTGCATCAAATCTGAGCTGTCTTTGGGAATATCCACTGCCCTGTAAGTCCCTGCAATACGCTGAACACAGATCTTCTGGCACTCATACTTAGTAGTCTGCTTTGTGTTCAGCTGCTAGACCTACCACACAGCCTTTTATAAGAAGCACCATCCAGTGTTGTCTTTCAACATTCACAATGCTCTTGATTTCTCAGTTTACTGCAACAGGATGCTATTCACAGGCACCAAGAAACCTCAGTGAAGAAGTCAGAGGCTTCACAGGAGACCAGAACAAGCATCATGGTTCCATATCAAATGCTACGCTGCCCTGGCCTGCTCCTAGTAGGCCAGTCTGTCACATCTCAAAAGCATAGGCAAAATTTCAAAGTACTACCACCAGGCTGATGTTCACTGTGTCCCAGTGGTTGTGGCTAAATATTTAGCACATATGGATAGAACCCCATAGACATGTTCATACAGATCAGTGCCACAGCAGCTGGGCATTGGCAGTCCTGTGTCACTCTAGTGATTATGGAAGCTTCTTTGATCACATGTGGGCAGGCCTGCTCTTGAGTGGCTGCTTCTCAAGAAATCATCTTGCCATTCAGCGTACTTAGCTGTGCATTGGCCTTAAGCAACTCATATTTGGTGTATATCAGAAGGGACCCCAGTTATTCTAACCATCACAGGTATCATACTCCATCTTACTTCAGAGTCTCGATCTAGGCATCTTAACAATCTGTGCATCTCAACATCAGCAAGTTGGCTTACTTCATATGTGGCATATGCTGTTTCAAAAATCTAGTATCTACTTCCCAACAAAATCCAGCCCCTGATGTCCCTTTCATATGTTTTCACCCCTATGGTAAGAGGCAACTACTTGCACCTCTGCCAATCCCTTGCTGCCTTTTGTTTGTGGGCTTACTGTGACAATGCTGACAACAACAGGCAGTTCACCTTTGTCCTCAACTTCTATCTGTTGACTACTGAGTACAACCATGAAGTCTTCAAAATGGCTGTTGCTTCCTACTCAGTGAACTGGACATCAGAATGGAGGATCACAGTGACCTCCTGTTTATCTTCTCTTCAAAATCCATGTGAGGAGAGCAGCAAACCTGTCCAACCTGGGCAAATACTGGAAGTCTGAGTGCTCTGGAGAGTCCTTGCCTAACTGGCAGTACCCCTGGGTATGTTGTTCTCAGTGAATGTGGCTCTGTCTCAAGAAAGAGTTTTGCAACGTGTTCTGTATGTACTGGTGGGCTTACCTCTGCCTTCCTGTCATGGCAGCATAACTCAGCTCTGCCTCACCTCTAGAGTCTTAACCCTTCTCTCTTTCCTCTTCCTCTCCCAAGAAAATTTCCTTAAGCCTTCCATATACACCCTTCTCTTCCTTTGCACCCCCCAGACTCCCTCCTTCATTGCCATGATGATGGGAAGCAGGTTAGTTGCACTGGGCTGCTCAAACCACAGTTCCAGGCTACCTCCCCTTGAAATTCCTCCTGCTCTGAAAAACTTTTGCCCTCTCCTAGACTATTTATTATTTGGCTAAAACTGGAAAAAAAGATTTGCTTCTCACTGCCATCCCCAGCTCAGAAAACATGCCTGACAACCCATCACATTGACACACCGTTGGTATGATTCTTTTGGACATTCCTTCTTGCAAGTCTTAACTGTGTATCAAGGAAGGAGGAGCTATGCTTCTGTTCAAAGTCCAACATACCATCAAATGGGTATCATCTTACATATCTGCCAGATATGTTCCCCCAGCTCGTGTGCCTCTCACATACAAACAGCAAAGGGATTCCCCCTTACCCCAGTGCTAGTATCACAGGGTAAAGGGGAGACTGCATCAGACTTTATATTCACCAGTGTGGCTGCCCACTGCTTAAATGACATGGAACAAGGAAGTTTCCTAAGACTTCTAGAACATTTTAATTCACAATAGAGCTAGCATATCAGATTAAATGAAAAGAATTTGAGCTGTGAACTCAGAAATCCAGATTACCATTCCTTAATAACAACATCCCACTGGAGTGTGTAAGAAAGCCTGTGATATCTCTGCGAATTCAGTTAAGATACATATTATTAACTTTCCCTACATAACACCTGCAGCCTCAGGGATTCAGTTTTATCTCATTCAGCAGTTGCTAAATTCTTTAATGAGTTAAGTAAATAATTCCACAAATAAATGAAGTTCTATATATGGTCTGATGAAACCACCACTAAGGCAAGGTCATGTGTTCCATGAAAATCTGTTCTATGAAAACTTTTTTTCTAGTTGCTACCAATTCTGCTTGAATAATTGGACAGTTTAATGCTTTGCCGTTAGGCCAAACTCATACTCTGTTTCATATAAATGAAGTCTTGCTCTTTCTTCATATGGTAGGTCAGCACACAAAATAGATATGTCTAGGATTCCTTTTATTTACACAGCCTTTGTAGAGTATAAAGAGTCCAGTTTCAGCAATTTGAAGAGCTGCTTCATTTACAGGAAACATCATGTGTGCTTATATTTGAGTTTAATGTTATTTTATCTTTATTTCTCATTTGAAGAGAGGTGTGATAAAAGGGGATACATTAAATGTATTGCTCTATCATACAATGAAACTTACAATCAATGTGTATATTGTTTTTGTGAAGCATATAGTTATGCTCAGTTTTATAAACTGCTGCTGCACAATGAAGTTCTGCTAAGTCTAAGAAGCTTAATCAGTTGTGGGACAGATCCTTGCTTCAAGCCCCATTCTGGATGACAATATAAACATTTCCAAAGAAAAACACATTTTGTAAGAGTAAATACTATTCCATTGCCATTAAGGAAAACAATAATTATTATAATAAAGAGTGTCTTACACTAAGTGATCTTGTGGTTCTTAAATGTCTCAGTCTTGCTTTAGTAGTCAGGGCCAAATTCTGCTTCCACTCAAATCAATGGGGAATTCTATAAACTTCAGTGAGGAAGAGATTAGATCCTTCATGAGTTGCAAAAGCCATCTATTTCATTGTGTATGATAACTCTTCTACTTTCATCCCTTTCAATTATACACTTAAGCAAACTTTAGCTTTCCCAGCCTTAGTCAAGCAAGATACTACCTTAGAGGACTTAAAGATGTCTAGTAATTATCTGTGCTGTAATTTTACTGCTGTAGTATATTTTAACCCCTCTGTGGCACATAATGCAGCCTTGGAGCCTTTTACTGTGGGTCAGTGAAAAACAGCAATATCTAACCATTGGTTCTTATATGTTGCATTTCGCTGATTATGTTTCTAGCATTCAATTATTCATTGAAAGAATTAAACTTTTATGATCTACCTGCTGTAAAACAGAGGAGACTTTATGTCTGGAGAGATGGCTCAAATTCAACTATCTCAATAGCAGCTCCTCTTTGCTGCCCTCCTTAAGGAATGGTGATGAAACACACTTCTACTCATCAGTGTTGAGTTACACAACAGAAGCCTGATAAACCTTTCTACGTTCTGTGCTTTTCATACATTAATGAGAGGGTGATGATAAGGTATTACAACATAAGTGCACAAGACTGGGCACTGTGTGTTACGACAGGAGGACTGACTTGATTCTTTAGAAGCAATTTAACCTCTCCTTACAAGAAGAGCTAACACTTAATTAGCACAATGTGCCCAAGTATCAGTCACCACCTTGTAGATTTACAGAGTTCAATGCTTGTGCAGGTACAGCAGTAATTAAAAAGCCAGGCTTGCAAGCTGGGTGATGTAACAAAGCCATACCACCTGCATATTGGCCAAAAAAGGAAATATCTAATACAAAATAACAAGAATTACTTACAGATCCACTTTTTTTTCATGGTCTGGAAGTAAAGTCTGTGTGCCCATGGGCCCAATGGCCCTTGCCTTTGAGATCGACAGGAATTGAAAAGTGAACTGAAGTGCTGTTCAGCTGGAATAAGATGTGTGGACAGACTAGAGAACTTTATTCTTCCCTACTCTTCACAGGATTAGACAGACAGTAGCATCTGTACAACTGTACTAGTGTCCTCAGTAGAACAACTCAGAGTTGGCTTTTCAAAAACCAGCACTTACTAACAGGTGCCACTTTGGAGATATATTATGCCTATGACACTAAAGTTTGCTTTGATTTCCCACTGTGATTAGTATTGCTAAATGTCTGACTCCTTAATGCGAATCATTGTGTTTTTACTGTTTTCAAGGAGCTGATCAGCCCCTTTATGGATGTGAAACATGCTTCAGAGGCTGCTGCAGACATCAGATAGTCTAAACAGAGCACTAGTACTTAGCATGAAGTACCTCAAAGTCTCTTCTCTGGTGGAGGTGCCATTGTACCACAAGGTCACCTCAGTAAACTTGTCATCTGCTCCTTCCACTGGTGTATTGCTGGTGTTCATGGCATACAAATGAAGAGAAGTGGAAGCTAGCTCAAGAATGAAAAATCTCTTGAGGAACGGGGACTAGACTCATTGCTGAACCAAAAAGGCTTTGTGTGAAGGAGGAAGCAGGGAGCAAGAGAGGGGAGGAGCATCAAATCCAGACGTTACTTCAGGCATTAATTCCCTAAGGGTTAACTAGAGATATATTAGCATGATTATAGAGACAGATTGAAATCAGATTTCACACACAGATATGTAGCACACCAAGGGTTATGAAAATCTTCCTTGGCTGGTGAAAGCACAATAGTGTAGCCGTTCATTGCCCAGCAAACCTGAGGAAGCTTGGCTCTGATTCATGTCCACAGACAATAAAGAAATCACACAATGAACAATTACTTTCATACAGAACTCAGACCTTTTCCTCTTTGAGGAATTCTTCTCAAGTGAAGGAGGACATGATCTAAAGGGTGAGCTTGTAGTTACATAAATCCACCCTATCTTTTAGGTACACCTCAGTACACTATTACTCAGACTGTGAGGCCATTCACTTTCTACACCTTTTCGCAGCAAGTATTAGATATAGTTAACCACTTCTTTAAGCTTTTGAGCAATCATTCTTTCTTGGTGCCCTAGCCTGACATGGTGGGAATGCTGACATAACATTAGTAAGCAGATGAGAGCCAGGATTGCATGTGCCTTGACCAACTGCCAGCTCAGTCTGCTTGTTCTCTGAGCTGCCCAGACCAGAAGCAGTCAGTGACCAGAATGTGGTCAGCCCTGAGCTGGAGCTAATGTTGCCGTGCCAAAGCAAATACAGCTTGTCTCCTAGCAGAGCTAATGGAAGCTTCATGGTGGCTCACGAATAGCTCAAGCAGGCTCTCATCAGCCTGGAAAATACCACGTAGATAAATCTAGTGTAGCTTTCAAAGAAGGCAAGAAATTAATGTGCTTATAGGTGGAAGAACTGGGCCTTTACACACTGCCTATACCTCTGCAGAGTTTAGCTAATGTGAGGCAAACAAAGTAGCTCTGGCTATCTGAACAGCAGTCATGCGTTTCTTATTATTGATTGGGTTTAAAACATTCTAACCTGGGCTCTTTCAGGGAAACAGTGACTTTTTGGCAGTCTGGATATCAGTTATACAGACTGCCTACACTCACAGCTTCTGCTCTAAAAAAAAAAAAGAGGGACCCTGTTAAGACATGATGCCATGTTAAGACTTGATACCATGTTAAGACATGATACCAGAAAGACATTCTCACGTGAAAAAAAATTAGGAAAGAAATTAGGAAAGAAAGAGATCTTAGTATTTCTTCTTGCTCCCATGCTACAGGAGTGGAACACGTACACCTTTTATTTTTCAGTCCTAGAAACTTAGCCAACACTAGCTATTTCATTGCATCTCCAAAAGGAACACATTTGGATATTTTCTTTAAAGAAAATGAAAAGCTAATATTTCTCATTTATATTTTTATGTCATCCCAGATCAGGGAAACTCATAATCATGAGTCTCATTGAGGTTAAACTAAAGGTATGACAATGTCTCAAACTGGTTAGGGACAGTATTCATGTCCCATAGGCAAGGAAAAAGTGCATGTTACTATTAAATTACAGAGTATTAACAAAACCATGCATGTATGCAGTCATGTTTAGAGACAGTCATATCATGAGGCTTTGCTCAGCTGAAGTTTAGGGGAAGCATCTGTGAAATCAGTGGAACAACTTACGGTTGGATGCACAAGGAACATTGTTGTGTTGGAGCTATAAAAGATCTGACTACAATTTAGTTAAAATTTTGTCACTAAGACCACATCTTCAGATGATTTTCCTTCCTCTTTCTGTGCTTTGTACGTAGAAATGATTAAGGATATTTATTAAACCCATTCTACACCATCTTAGAGTACAGTGAATCTTCTGTAAAGAAAATGCTATGGGGCAATAATAGGCCTGTGCATGAAAACCTACATAGCTTATTAAAAATAAATGATAAATGAGTGACTCTTCCCACAGGCTCCTTGCACTACCTGGGACTATTCACTGTAAAACACTCTCTAAAGAAATTTACAGGGGATTATATGTCAAAACCATTCATAAAATCATACAAAAATAATCCTGGAAGAGGTTTCAAGGGATTATAGTCTATCCTGTTGCCCAAGACAAGACCAACTAACTTTCTTGTTTGAGGTCTGTCCAGTCTATAACCTCCACAAGCAACCTCTTCATTGCATTGCAAAGATTTTTCCTCCTGTCCAAATTAAACCTTCCCTCCTCCAATCTGGCCTGTTACTTTTAGTTCTATCTCCCATAGACATAAAAGAACAAATTATTCCCTTTGTCTTTGCAGGATCCCTTTATGTATTTATATGAACTGCCTCAGTCTTTTCTGTAGACTAATCAGCCTCAATTCATTCATTTTTTCCTTGTTTGACACGTTTTCTAGACCTCTGATCATTGTTGCTGCTCTCTGTTGACTTTCCCTGCCTGTGCAGACAGAGAGCAGACGTAACGCACCTGTTTGTACAGCCTAGTAGGACTTTTGCCTATCTTGTGACTAGATTATTATTGGCTCATTTTCAGTCTGTAACTTATGATCTATAGTCCCTCTATGACCCTTTCAAAAGGCAGCTTTATTTCATTCTTCAGAAAAGAGAACATTCTCCAATATGCTGAATGGTGTTGCAGTCTGAAGTTGTTCTAATAACTCATGCACCTAAACATGTACAAAGGCAAACACACTCTGTGAATGTGAATATTATGTCTGCCTAATAAATAGCTATACTATTTAATTTCAGCCACACAATTTGCTCCCAGCACATTAATCCACCTTCCTAGAGCTTAAAATAGGACAAAGAAACTCGAACAAATTCTGATATTCTTGCAGGAGACTCAGTATGGGCAAGGTTCTGGCCCAGGCCACAGCTTTTACATATATTTATATATACATTTATATATATATAAACATTTCATTATCTTAAAGTTTGATAAATTAAAGCCCTGCAGGGTTAGATAAGGGAACTTTATATCTTTTGGAAGAGGGAAATTCCCAGCATCCCAGTGAAACACACAACTGTTGCTTCTAGCTATGTAAGGACCCAAAATAAAACTAATTAATTAAACACTAAAATTAATATATGTAAAATTCCTCTAAAATAACCAAAAATAGCCTTGCCTGAGTGAGCTGTGATATTTTATTCTGCTCCTGAGTTTTACATGTATTTACAATAGCTAGGGTCTTATATGTTCAAAATAGAAGAAGGAAGTATTTCAAAGCTTTTAAATTTATTTTCATAATTTGTTGACATATTTATACATTACTGTAAGTACACAGTTGGGGTTATTTATAATCATACTGTTGTTCTTCATGCTGATCCTACCTTATACCTACCCATAGATGCATGTACTTGGTCATACCATATGTACAAATACAATGTCTACATGTCCATACATACTGTTGATTTATAGGAAATTGATATGCCATGGATGAGATTTTTCCAAAGTGCTGAAACATGAAACTTTGAGTACGTTTTGCAAACATAATCCAATAAGGTTCTACATGTGCAAACTCAAGTAGCATGTCTCTGAGAACTGATTCTTCTGGGAACTGTACAACTAAACGTATGAAATTTTTAATCAGCCTCTTGCCAGACTAGGTGTAAAACGTATTCCATTTCTCTGGTATATCACCTTCATGACCACCATTTGCAAGCTTGCAGTTTAGTACAGCCTGTATCACTTTTGCACAAGCACTTCGTATACATCAACATAGAAAAATAATTAATAATTTCATTCCAGCTTAGCACTGATCAGATCTTGTCCTCTGAGATATTCTAGGCCTTTACATTCAATTTCTCTTTCCTTCCATGGTACTTTTACCAACTTCTACAGCAGAATTAAGGACTTCCAACTGCATTGTATTAGAATGAGTTATTAAATTATACTAAAGAGTGTTTATTTTAAACATCAAAGGATTTTTTTAGAATAGTGCATCTCCACCTTTAGGAAGTACAGACTGTATCAAAGTATCTACTGTAATTTTGCTTCTAGTTAGTGGCCACAGATTGCAATATGCAAGTGAATGTATTTCACAATCCTAAAATAAATATTCATGAACTGTAAGTCATTTTAGACAACTGGTTATTCTCTCTCTCTCTCTCTCTCTCTCTCTCTCTTTTTTTTTTTTTTGGCTTAGACATAAGAAGGAAAGGATGTGAGGAGAAAGCAGGACAGGTAAGAGTAAATCAAACCTTATACATGAGGAGAATGTACTGAATCGCTTGTAACTTATAGTGACAAAATAAAGAATAAAACAAAAATAGCGAGTTTAACAAATATTCTTTAAGCCCCGATGACTCCACTTTCTATGTTTGAGGAGCCAGTACTAAAGTTATTAAAGAATTTCTATTCACTACACTCTTTCAGAGACTGGGAAAACTGATAGGCTGGTGGTTTTGTTTTCAGATTATTTGAGATGATGCAATGCACAGAAAGGTGAAAATAAAAAATAAAAAAACTCATGAGGACAATTTGTCTGAACTTTGGCAAATACTAATGATTCAAATTAGCTGTTTTGTCTTGAAAAGTGTTTTAGTACAGTGTTGTTAAAGGGATTCTGACATGGTTTGCTCCTTTCAGTACAAAAAAAGGACATTTAGAGCCAATAAAAGGAGAAGTTAATCATAATAGATCAAGTTCATCAGAAAGTTGCAAAAAAGGCATCTCCAGAAACCTTCCAGGCAGAAAAGAAGTGCACAGCAGAAATGTACTACCTTACTTTTGTCTCTCCTAAAATATATCATATTTGAGATGTGGCTTCATTCACTCCTAGAAAACAGACCTGACCTCAGACGGTGATATGGAAGGTGAGAAGAGTGGGATTCAAGAAAATTGGACAGAAACCTGTCACACATGTTATGGCTCCAAGTATAACCCCTACTGAGAGATACTTGCATATAGAGCAAGTAGGGTAAGAAACTGCTAATCTGTCCTGCAAATCAATCGGTCTTCCTTTTTGCTTCCCTCCCTTCCTCACTCACTCCTTGCCTTCCTCTAGTGTTCCAGTTTTCACTAGGAGGGAGCTCAGAATTTCTCAAACATATTTTGAAAACAAACTCCTTTGCTCAGTGATCACAGATCCAGGAAGAGGTCCCTGTTCTGCCTGATCCAGACCAAGCTCTTGAGCCTGGGTTACCTAAGTCTCAGGTGAGAGCTCTATTAGCCATGCTGTCCTCTGAATCTTTCACCCCCCCCCACTCCCTTTTTCCTTTCCTCTTTCAGTTTCTGAGATATCTTTCCTGACTCAGATTCCCTCACAACTGATGTAGTTTCATGGGAAGATCAGCTTCAGCAGGTCAGCATTTTCCAAAAAACAACAAAATAAGTAGTGTCAGATAATTCTCAGCTAGCTCTGTATCTGTTTCTCCTGAAATCTCTTCTTGGGTACAAGATATTCTCCTTGTGAGTCCACAGAGAGAGGCTTTGCATTCAGTTCATACATTTAGTTGGAGTATGATAACAAAATTTGGACCTTGCAGCTGAATGGAAAGGAAGTCTGCAGCAAAGTACCTGCTTGTCTGGAATAATACGACTATAGCTCAGAATTAGTGTATTCATTAACCAACAGGCTGAGCCCCGAATATTTCTTCATTGTCCTCAGACATGAACACTTGCTCAAACCTCCCTTATTAGGTTCTGCCTGTAAACTGTCATGCAAAAAGGTGAGATAGTAACAAATGGTGAACAGACAAGTGATGAGAGGTGGAGGATTTTTTTTTTTTTTAAGGACAGGCTGACATGGAGGACTGGCAATGTCTGAGGAGGAAGAGTAGGAGATCTGGGAAGGACACCAAATCCTAGGGAGTGTATTCATCTTATTCCAGGCATGACTTGCCTCATAATACAGGAAATGCATTATCTAGAAATCCCATTTATTACACATACCAAAGTGAAATTGCATCAGTTATGAATTTTTTCCATACTACTATCCTTTACTCATTCAGAATAGCAATGACTTCAGCCATGTCTTAAGAAATAGCCATCATGATGTTTAAAAACTGACAAGAGGTTTTTGAAGTGGCAAATTTAAAGGGAAACTAGATTATTTCAGAACTTTCCAACCTTTCAATATAGATTAAAGTACAGCCAGCCGAACATTGAGAAAGCTGTAGAACAAAAAGTGTTTTTCAACCTTTATTTTAATGGTTGGCCATAGCACTAGCTATATTCCTCCAGTTATCAAGTCCTAGGAAATGCCCATACATGTTGTTACTCAATTGTCAGTATCTCAGCTACTTAGCTTGCTAAACTGTTTCCTACAGAAAAAATGTGCTCTAAGTTTCAGTTCCTACAACCGGTTGCTTATTTGATACTGCACAGGAGTATGCTTAATGAATTAGTGTGATTTTATCCATTCAAAGAAATCGACAATTCCATCTGCTCTGACTGAGGTCAAGTGATAGAAATAGTAAATAATAACAGCAAACCCATAGTGCTAGCCCTTTTATATACATATATATGGATGGTGGGAAACAGAAAACAAAATACACAAAGTATAACAAGCCTGTAATAAATCAGAACAGTTCTGAATTCTACCTAATAGCAGCATTCGTTATGTCTTTTTCTTCCAGTCTTTTGAGTTCACCATGTAGCAGGTCAATGAAGCCTGCACATTTATTATTATTATTTTATCCACACATTCTCACAGAGGAAAAATAAAAAGACAGGGGGCATGAAACAACAATAAGTTTACTACTTTGTTTATCTCTATTATACAGTTCAATTAGGATACTTTTTTGTTTTAAGGAATTAAAAGGTTTATATATATACATATATATATATATATATAAACATACTTAATGCATAAGGAAATAACTTATTTGATTGAACTACCTTGAAATACGATAGATGGCAATTAGATGTATTCTAGCCTACAGGATGATGTGTTTTATTCATTCCCTACCAAACAAACTCAAGAGTTGAAAAGATATGAAAGAATACATTTCGCAAAGCAAGCACAATCCTAGGTGAACCTAATCTTTTCTAACAACCTAACAATGTTATCCAAATTGCCTACGGTAAAAGAATGAATATAAAGGGAGAATGCACATTATGTTTCACTAAAGAGAATAAATGTTAATTTAATTAAATAGAAAGGCTTCATAGTGCTTTCAAAGTAACCACAAATGTAAACACTTAATCCCCGAGAAAGTGTCTATAACAGTAGATGGTACATCTCAGCTAGTGAAACTGCAATGGAAACATGACTGGAGCCTTCACATGGAAGCAATACTGACCCATATCCCTCTTTTCAATGTGAGGAGATACTCTAATCAATCACCTCTTAAGTAAGGCTTTGTTTTGGCCCCAATTTCTGGAGTTTAAAATGATAACATTGACAATTCTGCCATGACTTTTGAGCACTGCCTTTGTAATGTTTGACAAAAGCAAAATTTTAAAAGTTATTTTGAATTTACCCATTTGTGTCTGAGAGCAAAATCTGACAGTATAGCTGTAATGATTAGTTTGAGCCTGTCTCACAGAGTCAAAATAATACCCACCAGTCTGGAAACCTGGAAAAGGTCTTTCAAAATATATTCCTGTTCAGCAAAAATGACACAACAAAGCTTGGGCGAAATTCATTCTTGTGCATTCCTTATTAGTAAATTAAACATGAAGTACTACGGCAAACCACTGAAGGAAATATAAACTTGACTTGGACAATCACCCGCACCTTTTGCTTCGGTGTTCCCTTTCCCTTCTTTTTCCAAAACATTTTAAGGTAACTAGGAAAGACCAGATACCATTAACTTTATTACTGTTTCCTGTAACTTGGTGGGTTCTACTGCTTCTTTTAACTTCAGAAAATAAATATTTGATTTCACAAGGTGCTCCATACAGCCCTAGAGTCACAGTTGTAGCATTATACCTGTCTCCACCCTTGCAGACAGCTTTCAGAGCATAGGGTGGAAGTGGGTGCGTATATGCGCTTGTATATGAACACACATATGGACATACGCATCACTGAAACTGTTCATTTCCTGTCTCCTTTGTTGTAGTAGACTATAAGACAAAGAGTCATTTCTCCCTCTCTTCTTTAAATTAAATCAGTAATGTCACATATGTGTACGGCATCTTAAGAAGAGATATATGGTGTATGAAGGAAAAATAATTTCAAAGGTGTGAGAATTAAACCAGTAAAACTGGTCAAATGGCACCTAACAAGACATTTTAACAATGGGAAAAATCCATTAAGAGTTAATTACAATTAGCAATAACAACCATGTTGAAATTTCTAGGACCTCCTGAATTGCAAAAAATGAAAGGCAGCTCTAGATGATATTCAGCACTTTCCCAGGAAATCTAAGCATTAACTAGAGAAAAGCTTCCAGTCAAAAATACTTAAATAAA
Source organism: Apteryx mantelli (assembly GCF_036417845.1). NCBI lineage: Eukaryota > Metazoa > Chordata > Aves > Apterygiformes > Apterygidae > Apteryx > Apteryx mantelli. The sequence continues at coordinate 140,509,473 of NC_089978.1, forward strand.
TTGTAAATGCTTGGTTTTTTTTCTCTTCCTGTCTCAAAAGATACACACACACATATGCACATTCTCCCTTACTCTTTATCATTAAAAGTCAACATTTACCAAAATGGATGCAAACCTGATCTGATGGATAATACTGCATTAGTAACTTCTGCATTGCACAGCTTACAGTGGATGATTTATGCAGGAGGACATTGAGGGGTAGTGGACAGCCCCCTTAGTACCCTCAGTAAATCTGCTGCTGTTTATGCACCACTCTGAGATATCAAATATACTTCCTTATAAGTATAACTTACTTACTTACTTACTTAACTACTGCAGTGTTTTGGACTCCTACATTGTCATAAGTTGGGTGATGTACTAAGGAACTTTTCCGCTACTACACATGAACAGTAGTAAAAAGTATGTGGTTATGTAAATTTCTCTGCTTTATCTTCTAGACTCAAAATAGACAACAACTTTTTCACAGAAGATATCTGCAAGTAGTTCTGTTTCATGCTTCTCAGCAGTGCAGCATGTTCACTGAAGGGGGTGAACTCAGCAGTTGCAGAGATTTTCTAGGAACCAAGAAAACTGAGCAGGCCACTTTTCCAGCATCCTAAAATCTTACATTTGATAATGCTCTGACCTGAAACACTGTTGCTTCAACCTTCTCCTGGGGCAGAGAATTAAATCCTTTCTTTTGTAAAGTTTGTTAATGTGGACTATAAATCACAGTGGATCCCAGCACCATGAGGGAAACATCCACTGTCCAATTGCTTTGAATTCTAACATTTCATGCTCTGCTGTAAAAGTAAAGCTTTGTAGCAACAAGGGTAAAATAGCATGTCTTCCTGAGGACTTCAGAGTCAAATATGTGTGAAGTCATGCTGGACTTTACAAAACTGTGAAAAAAGGAAAGGAAAAAAGGTGATAAAAAGAAAAATAAATGAAAAGGAGAGGAATAAGAGGGAGAAAGCAGGTGGATAAGGAGAAAAAGGGGAAAAAGGAGGGAAGGGTGAGAAAAGAGTGAGAAAAAAAGACGGAATGGTGGGAGAGGCAGAAGGGGGAAGCAGCAAATGTGGGAAGGAAGAAAAGTTGGAGGGGAAAAGGACGGAAAAGAAGTGAAAGGGAAAGAGGGAGAAATACTGGAGAAAGTGGGAAAAAAGAAGCAAAGGCATGACCACAGTTCCAGTTGACAGGTGATGTAAATCTGCACAGCTTCAGGTCTCACCTCTTTTAATGCTCTGACTATGCCTTATGCATGTCTATCTGTAGATACTAGCTGTTCTTTTCTTTAGCAAACCACTTTCTTATCCTTTTAAATCAGTGTACATACTAAGGTATAGCACTGTTTGAGGGTCAAAATGAAACATAAAGCCCTTATGGCCAGCAAGGAAAGGGGATTCTTCTTGCTGTGAAAAAAGAGGCCATTTTGATAGCAGAGCTGCTGCCTAGAATACAAATAGCACATAGGAATCTTCTTCCTTTTTCCTCAGTCAATTAAGTATCATATATAGATTTACTGATGAAGGGTGGTCATGGGGAGGAGTCTGCATTTAGCTTTCCATGGCGTGGTAAAAGAAATCATTTCTTTCATCATATTGATCTGCAAACAAAGCGTTGGCTTAGAACAGAGCCTGAAAGAAAATTTAGAGTGAGTTCTGATTAGACCAGTACCACTAATTGCAAATAAGAAAATATTACTGTATTTGTATTATATATTCATATTGTTAAATCCTAAATTGCATTTTAAGCCTATTTATTAGACTTAGGTTGCATGAGCCTCATTCTGATTTCATGATATGAATTCTTTTCTCAGTGCTATCAGTTCTATTCGTTACTGTTTAAGTGTAAGATATTATTTATAAAATGTTTCCCTCATGTGTTTATGTTCACATATGCATGCAAATACACACACATTTATAACCTTAGCAAGTGCTTAACATTAAAGGAAATGTTCATTAATTCTTGAGTGTGGCAACAAAGCAGAGTTTTAAGAGCAATTAGATGATGCAAAGATTAAGACTTGAGAGGACAATAACAGAATTCAGAAGATGTGTGGCAAAAGGGAATAAATAAAATAATTCTCCTGGACTTTCATGTGGGTGGATCATGGCCAGAGGCGCCCCATTTCCACCTTCTCCAAAAAGAAATAATAATTTCTCCTGAAAACAAATAAATACCTTGACAGAAATCAAGACTCAGCATGTTTACATTAACCTAGCCATGAAAACTTCAGCAATAGTATGGTTTAACAAGACTATCACGTTGTGTGAATGTTAAAAGAAATTATAATTGAAATTTCAAGATGATTCTTTATGAATTAACCATCTAAAGAAATGAGAGGACAGGAAGGAATTGGGGAAGTGAGGAGAACTATACAGCTAAGATCAAGGAATTGCTGTCTCTTGTTGCTACTAATTTCCTTTTGTTCAAAGTGTGGGGAGCAGCAGTCATATCAAAAGTAAATGTGCAATGTGCTCTAGGTGACCCTGCTTGAGCAGGGGGGTTGGACTAGATGATCTCCAGAGGTCCCTTCCAACCTCAGCGATTCTGTGATTCTGTGATTCTGTGAAATGAAGCTAGCAACTGGCGGGTACTTCTATGCTGAAATGGTTATGGCAACCTTCACTGGAAGTTTATGATTCTGCATTGCACTGAGAAGACAAAATCGTTGTGCAGACTTGGCATAATTATGACAATGGTGTCTTTTCAGCCAAGCATTATTTCTGAGGACTTTCACAAGACCTCTTCCCCCCCTCCCCCTCTCCTCTCCTTCCCTTCCTGATGCTTTCCTTCCCTTCCCTCCCCTCTCCCTTCCCCCTTTTCCCCCTTCCTCCCTTGCCTCCTTCCCCGTTCTCCCTTCCCCCTTCCCCATTCTCCCTTCCTCCTTTTACTTTCCCTCTCCCTTTCCCCTTCCCTTTCATTTTTCTGAAGAGTGAATAATGTCCCAGACCATACAAATCCTCTGTCTCCATCATCTCTTCAGATCAAGATTTCTGTTAGGACACAGGTTATATTTAGCAATAATGATGTATGTTTTCACAAGTATCCATGAGTGAATGTGGGCTCACAACGCTTTCCCCGACAATCATGCTTGACTGGGCAAAGCACCTGGATGTAATACAGCCATGCAGAATTCTTGCACTACATGTTGCCTGAATGTCATCTTTTTTCAATAAAAAGGAGATGGCACATGTGCTGGGTAGATATTTTCAAACATTCCCTCTTTAGGACACCAGGTGTTAGTTTGAAATGTTTTATCTCCTCTTACTTACTATCCATTATCATAGCATTTCCATAATGGAAAGCCCAGGTGACTGAGGAATACTGCTAGAAAATTCCCCTCCCCATGAAGGTGTAGATTTCACTCCTTGCCAAATAAAATAACAACAGCAACAAAAAAGCAGCAGCTTCAGATCTCACCTCGTACATCTGGATTGAGAGTACTGGCTGATACTTCACAGGGATACGGAGCACCAGTAGCCTCCTATATTACATTCAGAATAGCTGAATTTGCAGACCCTAATTTGCAGTAATAATGCAATACCTATAGAAACAAATGCTTAAAAAAAGAGTTTGATTACATTGCTTCAGCTTTCACAATATCCGATGCCACCCACGCAAAGAGACTTTCATCTTACAAAAATGGAGGTAAGCCCTACTACCTGTATAATTGTGTCTGTATGGCATTGCATGTGTCTTTACGCAATTGCATGGCTTTCACTTCCAGTTAACGTTCTGGTAATAGTCTTCCTAGGCTAAGCCCTGTCCCCTCCAAGTTTGACTGTAACTTCAGTAACTTGCCTGTCAGCTGTCTTCTTAGACTGTCCCTCTTCTTCTCAGGACAGCTCATTTCCTTTGTGTCATGCCCTCTCTGTGGGCTCCAAACCCCTATCATCATTTTGCTTTGCTGTCCTCCCTTATGGTTTCCTCTGCATCAATACTAACTCCTTCCATGGTAACGGTAGAACGCTTGGTCCTCCATCATGGAGACCATGTTTAAAATGGCAAAGAAAATCCTTCTGATTTCATCATCACTTTCTTAACAAGGGGCCCTTTAGCACTTGAAAAACACCCTGACATTAAAAACAAACAAACAGACAAACATCTTCCTTGAGATTTTAATAGCTCACTTTAGTGCTGGTGACAGATGTCAGAATGACACCCTTTGAGAAGACAGTCTTCAGGGAAGACAGGTGGTGGTTAGGCACTGATGGCCCATTCTGCCTGCTATCCCACCCCCAGACCTCCCCTCATGAATATAACATGGTGCCGAAGCCGTCACCTGGAGAGACCACCTTGAAGAACAGTGTAATCCTCATGCCAAATTAATGCTTAGGTTCCTAGCTGACACTGCCAAGAGAGGTGCCAGTCGTGATGGTCTTTGTAATGTAGATACCTACCACCCACTGAGAGCCAGACTGAGAGACCATCAATTCATAAATTTATTCTATTTATTTTATGACATCACATCAATTAAACTTCTATTCCAAAACCTCGTGTTGTAGCTGAAAATACCTCCAGGCAATACCCTTCACATTTAAACTGAAAAAATATCTCACTTCATCTGGCTTCTTCTGTTCCTCCTCCCCCCCCCCCCCATTGTAACTTGGAAATGACATAGAACAGATGAAGGAGTATGGAAACAAACTTAAAATCACTATTTTAGAAGCTATTGGCAGGTGTGCATGTTTTACTTGGAATTTATGAGGAGCAGCAAATATTGCTAACTCAGCCCATCTTGCAATGGACTCTTGCTGGCTAACTTCTATGCAGCATCCAATCACCACTGATGGCACTGGAATATTGCTGTCAGATCCCACTACAGCAGACTCTAAAGGGCTAAAACTTTCTAGTATTGCCACCCAGTAATGCTCTAGAGTTGCTTTAAGTGCTTTTATATTTCTATCTGTTTGGATGCATATCAGCAACAAGCAGAACAAATCCCTTGGTAAAGTAGTGGACTGAGTCCTTTCCTGTTCAGATGCAAATCACTTGGCCTAAATGAGCAACCTGTCAATGCTGAACTTCATTATTCATTTCCTGTCATAAAATTAGATGATACTACATAAGTAAAAATTGACAGACAGCCAAATTTGGCTCTCCTATGGAACGCGTCCCCAAAGGAAACTCTGAACAGAGAGTCTGGTCAGTCACCATCTGTAGTTCATTGTGGAGATGATCAAGTACAGTGGAACTGTTTTCCTAACCTCTAAACTCCATTTATCCCAGACAGGCATCCCAGTCTTATAGCTGGTAGGAAGTACTCCTAGACAGCAGTCAGGTTTTGAAATAAATGAGAAGGGAATCCAGCAAAAGCAAGACAAAGTAATGACATTTCAGTGAAACACAATATTCACCTTCTACTAAGGAGGCCAAGGAGGAGAAAACAAAGAGAGAAGTACCAGGAAGCTTACACTATCTTTAAAGCAGTTTCCTCCACAAGGATATCCTATTCCACATGCCCCACTTGCAGCCTATTCTTCTGAGGTGCTGACCTGGAAGTGTCCCCCACATCTCTGTCTCCCCAGTTTCTTCCCCCAAGATTAGATCACCTGGTGAAGAAAAGTAAGAGTGTAAGAAAAGCTGAAAGACAAATAGAAATCAGACTTGAAGCTGCCACTTTGCCCTGAATCTGATCCTACGGAGCCTAGGTGATACAGAGAAGACTGTTATTGTAGTGGGAGTTGGCACCTACTGCTATATTTAAGTTGCCTAATGCTTTCCATTATAAGATTATTGCAATCAATTTTCAAATAATGTTAACACCTCCATTGTTCATCTTTGAAATCTGGCAGAAGAGGGGATTGCCTCAGGGCCAGTGACATGCCTTTTGCTGGTGCTATACTAATAGGTTCAAGTTTGGCCAAGTAATAGAGGCGTTGAAAATCACCATTTCTTATTGTATTTTCCAGAGCCCCAAACCATTTTGGCAACTAGCTAAAACCCCCACAGATTCAATGTGTCTGCCTCCGTGTTGCACCCATAGCATCTCCATGAACAACCATGTCTTGGGTTGGCACAGACAAAACAGCTCTGCCAGTCCACCAAGGGGACTTAATATAATAGGCACAGGATCACAAAGGCCGGTGTCAGTACATGGCATGGCAGCAGCTACATCAGAAAACAAGGCAAGGAAGAGCAAGCCACTGGGATGAGATATACAGAGCATAGGAGCAGCTGACAAAGAAAAGAACTATTGGGATGAAGGGAAAAGGGAGACTTATGGACAAAGATGCCATGGAGACATCACTTTGAAGGAAAATTAACTTAAAGAAATAGAACTCACAATATATCTCCCTCAAATGTCCAGTTCACACAGAGAATGGCCTTTTTTTAAAATGAATGGAATAGCCTGCTTCTATTTGATGTAGCTCAACTGGAAATTGCTTGTGGTGTTGTACCAAGAGATTAAATGTTATCAATGGGGAAAGATAAATGACTGTTAGAGTAAAACTTTTTTGCTTTGTTTATTAATTAAGAGTCCCCTACTAATAGGAAATTGCATACACAATAATAGAAGACTATTATTTCACTTGCCATCTGAAGGCTTCCAAAGGTAGAAAAATGACAAGCTTAAAATTGCCTTATGTAACCTTGACTTGGTGACCTGTGCATACAGTGCAGACTTAATAACATGATCATATTTAATGTTTTCTCACAGAAATCCTGTGTCAATCTGGAAAACAAGTTATCCAGCTCCTAGTCATCCTGAGGAGGTGACAACTTAAGTTGGACTTGATACACCAAATGATGACAGAAAAAAAGCAAATGTATTAAGGAAATACAATATCATCTCCTTAGGTTGCGTATGTGGTGGTAGTTCCCTTCATTGAATAAATTTTTGTGCTTAAAGGAAGGCGCTAGACCAGGAAGAGACAGTGCTGGGGAGGAAGAGAGCAGCACAAAGTTTCTCAAACTCTGTGAGGTAGTCACATCACTATGGGAAGGTGGAAGCAGCCACAAACCCTCAAGTCATCATGAACTAGACACAACGCCGATGCTTAAGAAGATGTAAAGCAGGATTGAAATATGGTCTGTGCTGACCTGTGCAGAACTGTTGCTTTTAACTGCAACTAGCCATGTAACTGAGCATTGCCCTGGGGACTCACACCCAACCTCAGACTTCATGCAGTTTTCCAGCGTTTGTCTTTCTAACATCCAGACAACACTGCTGTTGCATTTGGACTGCTCCCAGGCCCAGCAGTCTGGCACATGCTGTTTGTCTGCTACTGTCTTCAACATTTGGGAGCTCCAGGATTTCACCGTATGTCTCCAACTGTGGAATCAGTTATGGAGTTATTATAACAGAAGTTATAGCAATTGAGTGCTACATCTGGCTTAGCTGAGATTTCTAGATACGATGATAGCCTGCAGGAAGATTTTGCAGTTGTTCAGCAGAGGTTGAACACAAAGCATTCCAACAACTCACAAATAACAGCAGCCTAATTCTTCAAGGGAAAAAAGAACCCATTCCTACAGTTTCCGTGTAGATTTTCAAGTCACCTCTAGATTCATTTTTATAAAAATCTCAAACTCAGCATGCTGTTTGAGTACAGATTCAAACAAATTTTGCTAGGCCTTCTGAACTTCCTCAGCCCGTCTAACAAAACGGAGAAAAATATTGTAAATAGAATAATATTGCAAATAGAGTGTGGAAACTAGGAATTCTGGTTCCAGCTGAGACTATTAGGATTACCTCTACGATTACTGTTTACTCATTTCCAAGCAATGCTTATATATTAATTGTTTCAAGGCAATGTTCCAAACTTTTTTCACAAGGGGCCATGTTAATATGGCCTTGCTGAACTACTCTTTAAGTCGGTATGCACTGAACAAAAGCTGCACAAAGATTGGGCAATGTAGAGGTAAGCTTTTTTGCCATATAAAATCCATGACATCTGGGAGTAGACTGGGAGAAGATAATGGTCATGTCCCACTCAAACTTCACTTGAGGTATTGCATTTCTGCAGTTTTTAGTGGATACAATGTTCTTCTGTATGTGTGTATTTCCTGGAAATATTGCCTGGTACTGCTGTGCAGTGTTAAAATATTTTTCTGTTTCATCCCATTATATCAACGAGTGAAGATATAGTATCTGAGACAAAGCCATTAATGCCAATGGAAGTCATTCCTTGGGCTTTAAATCAAGCTCACATTAAGATTTTCAAGTCATATTTTAAGTCTGCGCAGTATTTTGAAAATTTCTGGAAAAAGTGTGTTCTGGGAAGAGGAAATATCATTGTAAGGTGGAGCTGTACTACTCCAATGGTGTAAAATATACAAAGTAATTCTTATACAATTGTTTAAAAAAAATCAAACTCAAGAACGACAAAATCCAAAATTGAATGAACCAATTTGTTAGAATATACATTAATTGCATTTCCATAGCAGGACATAACAAAACAGTCATTTTCAAAATTTGAAATGCATTCTTTCCATTTAGCAGTCAGAATGTCTGGGGGGAACCTGAATCGGTTATGACATGGAAATAATGCTCAATAAAATTATGTTTAATTTTAGGAAAAAGGCTTGGTCATGTCTACATTAAACTTAGAATGATTAATCTTTCAGCTATTGTTTTAATACCTAAAGGGCAACAACTACTATTTTCCCATTAAACATTAGCACTGACTCAGCGTGTGGTAATACAAGGTGTTCCTTTCACACAGTCAGAACTTGACGATGATGGTAACCTACCCATTACTTCTCAGTTTTTGTTTTAAGATCTTATTCTTTAATCATACATTACAGACATACCTGTTAATCTTTTAACTCACCAGTATGATATACTGCTAGGTATGTGGTATACGGGGACAAACAAGAAAAACATCAGGATGGATACTTTTTAGATACAGACATGCAGTTTGGCATTTTGGATAGTGAAAGCTAAAGTTCATTCACACATGGATTTACCAAGAGGAAGGAGAGAAGGGGAAAAGGCTTTTAGTTCCCTCCAGTACACGTTGGTTGGTGTGGTAAATGCCTCTCCACCACAAGATGCAGTCCCAGACATGAGGTTTCATAAGCCCTTGCCAACCCTTTCTCCCTAACCAGATCAGTCCCGAATCCGCTCCTTTTATACACATTTTTTAATCTTAGATTTTCAGTTGCTTACAACTTTCCCAAACCAGTTCATTTTGGATTGAGACACCCTATGCCTGCATTCTACCAGAAAGTGATTTATTCTTTAGCTTAGTTTTAGTCTGAGCAAATCTCATTTACATATATTTGCACTCTCCACTTGCATGCTTCCCATATGTTCCAAGTTTTGCACTCACTAGAACTTAAAAATCACAACCAAAGCTGTAACTTTTACATGTAGGCACATGTAAACACTCCTGCTTTGCCTACTGACATGACTAATGCTACCAAATAACGTTACCAAATTTCATGGGACAACCCAAGTAAATAATGTAACCAATATCCACCCTAACCAACCAGAAGCAGCAAATGAAAAAATACCCTAAAAAAAAAAAACACTAAAAATAGTCAGCAGAAAGAATGAAGATAGTCCAGGACTGTAATGCACCCAGCACCAATCCATAACTCTGTAGAGAAATACATGAATTGATCTCAGGTTATCAGGAGTGGATTTCTGAATGAGCATTTATGTTGTATCTCAGTTGTTTGTCTTGCAGAGGGTCTTCCCATACAGAAGAACTTCCTGTTACTTCTCAGCCTTATTGTTGCATGCAAATAGATATGTCTATATAAATATATAAAGTATATGTATACATATGTACATATATTTTCTATATGTGCATATGAGAAATACATCTAAAATATTATTACTATTATATATAAAATGTGATCTATCTAGACATACGTATGTGCATATGTGGATAAATGCATTGCCTTTTATTACACATTGATCCCATAAATTCAGAGGTTTAGGACTGAGCAACCTGAAGGTTTCCATGTCCAGAACTCCCTGTGAAAAGTGGGGTCCTCAGGAAAGTTGAGCTTTTCCCCAGCAAGAGACAGCTTAAAAATGCTGAATATGTCTTTTTTCCCCAGCCAGACCACAAAACTCTTTCTCAAGAAAGAATGACCTCATATCTTATTAACCCAAGCACAAAGTGAATGAGCTCACACACACACACACACACTAGCATGCACATGCACACACACATGCACACACACACACACTAGCACACATAGACACACACAACCAAACAGCCAAGCAAACACTAAGACACAGACTTTTAGGAACAGGACATCCAAAGAAAGGCAACTAAATATGGATTCTGGAATCTGAATTCTTTTCTAAGGGCCATGCCTGCTGGTGGTTCTTCAAAAGCTCTCAAAACCAGACAGGTAGTTACATAAAGAATTTTCAGACTTATTTTAGATTTTTTCTTTTTCTTTTTCTTAAATTCAAGTGAGCCTTACAGACAAATAAAGAAAAAATCCACCTCTGCTGTCTCTTTGGGTTGCTTAGAGGGGAAAAGTAACTTGATATTTTCTTTGCAAATACTCCAGTAGAACAGAATACGCAGAAGTCATTCAGGACAAGCAACACTACAGCTGCGTAGAGAAGCTGCAGGACAACAGTGAGTAACTGGACGTTAGCACGGAAAAGGAAGACTGTAAATGTGTGAGTGAAAAGAAACGTGAATTCTGCATATTCTTACATGGTGTGTTTGCACCCTTTTGAATAATTGTGTAATTCTGGTTGTCCTATGACAAAAAAACAATACAGTAGAAGTAGAAAAAATACAGAGCATGACTATTAAGAGAAAGATGACTTGAATTAAGGAAAGGCTTGCACAGGAAGAAAAATGAAAACTACAACTGCCCTGCTGGAAAAAGGGATGACAGAGGGGAAATATAATAGGGGTCTACAAAGTTATGAAAGGCAAAGAGAGGATGAGCAGAAAATGACTATTCACTAGTTCTAGTAACACAAAAAATAAGGGAGAATTCTGTTCACTCCACATTAAAAACGAATAAAAGGAAGTACTTTTTCACACAACGTAATAATTAAACTGTGGAAATCTGCCACAGGATGTTGTGGAGGCCAGCACTGTAACTGAGGTCACAAAAGACTTAACTAAAATTCATGAAGAATAAATCGATTGGTGGCTATTAAAAATGATGGTACAAATGCAGCCTCTAGTCATCTTCTAAACTGATGATTACTGAGAGATGGGGGAATTTAACTGGAGATGATTCACTTTGTATTGGCCTGTATATCTGCTACTGACCACTGCCAGAGACAATCCAATGGACTGACTGCACCTTGTTTCTGACTTAATATGGTTGTTCTTATGCTCTCTAAAACCTTTAGATATCAAGGTCTGTATAAAGGTACGTCCTATGAAAAAATATATGTGAACAAAGTACTATGATGTTTTTTCTTTCATTACTATGTCATATTGTTAATCTGATAAAGGCATGTATAAGTCAGGAAATGAGTTTCCAGTTCCCCTGTTGACAAGTGTTCCCAGCCTATGATTTGGGGTCATTTTTCCCCTTAAGCTCCATATAGTTTTATAGTTTCCTTACTTTTGATACATGCGCATGTTTTAATCAGTGAATTTTGGTTTCAAAAGAACTGCTTGCAGGTTTAAGTTAAGCATATGCTTAGGCTATTCTGTTTCATTGATTTCCTAACTATACCCTTGTGAAATAGTTGGGGGTTTTTTATGTGTATAAAATTAACAAATGTCACTTAGTGTATAAACTGAAATAAATTGAAATAGGGCACTGTGTGACCTTAGTGTTCATTGAAGAGGCTAATACTGCCTAAAGCCAGGCATGCAGCAGCAATTTTTCCATGTAGCTCTGCAATGCCTCTTAATCCTGACATGGGTTCCAGCATCCTTGGTATTTTAGTCCCTGTTGTCCTTGGTTCTGAACCAAAAAAGCACAGCAGCCTGTGCTTAACTTTAAGCACTTGAGTAGTCTCTGTGAAGTCAGTTTGGCTATTTGTACTTCCTACATGCTTTGTTTTCTCATGGCTCTAATGCACCAGTCTGGCTTTCAGCACCCCTTCTGTTCCACTTCTCTGGACTACTTCAAAGTGTGGATTTTGTAGCAGCTCTATCTTTATTATTCATTAGGTAACAGGATGAAGAAACCAAACTCATATCAACTTATTCAGGATGTTAGCCCAAGTCTAATGAGATGAAAAGTCCGTCAGGGCATAACTAAAAGGGCACTGTCCCAAATTCATAATTTATTCCTAACAAATTCTACTGCAGTTTCTTAGGACTGCCATAAATTTTCAAGGATCAACATTACTTTTGGAGTACAGACTACCTAAGCAAGGGTCTTATATGAAAACCAGGAAGGATAAGTAGTAACTTGGCTTCCTTTGAACTTCTGAAAGCACATTCTTCTGTTTACATTCTTCCCATTTTTATTGTTGTTTGAAATGTTTGGTGAGTTTTCTGCCAGCCTGTAATCCATAGTAGTTGCTTAAATTTAAAACATGTCACACCCCTGACATGTTGGGAAGTATCACAGACCAGTATAATATTTAGCTTTCAAATTTTTATTTTGCAACAAGAGGACCAACAGCCTAGATCAGCAACGGCGACTTTGGTTATTAGAGTTCAGACATGAACTTGGCTTGCCAATGCCAGAGAAATACAAGTGTGTCCTTTCATGCTTTTAATGAAATCGTTAATTATGTCAGCAGCTCAAACGATAGATCTGCAAACACTTTACATTGCTTTGCAAATGGGTAGTCACATAGAAGTCTTAGAAAAAAATATTCTCAAATTCTAAATTCATAAATCCTAATCATAAATAGACTTCTGGTTGCAGGGATTTGTCCATTTCCTCTCATTTTCTTATTCTGTCATACCATAACAGAAAATTTTGTTATTGCTTGTGGGGAAAAAAGTGAACTGAATAATATATCTATATACTGTTGCCTTGCTGCAACCTAGATGAACTTCCTGAATATGAATATTTGCCGTGCTTTTGATTAGCAAGGAAACTGTCTCAATGGGCTGCTTTCTTTTTACCTAAGTATTTACAGTACTTGTGATTCTTACTCTATTTCATGTAATTACTAAATAGTTTGTTTTGATTAAATAATCAACCTGTTGATAATGACACAAATAATAATTAAATCATGTATCTTTCCTGATTTAAGTATACATAGCTTCATCCTCTAAAATAGCCTCCACTACAGAAATGAGCTTTTATATGTAATAAAAACAAACAGATGTCACCCTTTAAAAGCAAAAGGTAATCTTGGGGATAACTGTTTCTAATCACAGAGCTAGAATAATGCTGTCTGTGCTTTACACTGTACTACACTTAGGAAGACAAAGAACTTGTAAAGTGAAGCAAGGGCTCACGTAGGACTGATTTTGTTTATCTTCTGCATAAAGTATTTGATCTAATTCTTTATTCCAAGAAGGCCTATTCCATCTTTGTTTCAGTAAACAGCCGTTCATTGTCTTTTCCACATCACTGAAAGACAAGTTTGTCTGTTCTGTGGTGGTATAAAAAAAGAACAAAAAAAATAGCAGTATGACAGGATAAAGCAAAATAAATAAGACTTGGTGTACATAAATCAAAACTAAGACATTTTGTTACAAAGTCCATCATTCTGTTTATGCCTGAGCACACTGTATTCACATGCTGTATCACAACGTAATGAAACTTCTGTAAAAGAGACTGGAAAGAAATCAACATTTCTTCTCACAGAAGTGCTTTTATGGAACTCTGTACACGGAATTTTTGGACCTAAAGGTGTGATTACATAAGTTATAAAATGCTTCCAGCAAAACTCTGGAAATAATGACAAAAACACAGAGAAACTTCAGATATCTCCCCTGTCCAATATTCTGAGGGAACCTTACAGTATAGAGTATAAATTAAACAAGCAGTTTCAGCTGATATTTGAGAGAATGATCAATGAACCAGTTGGCTTGGTTTGGTTCTTTGGAGCAACTTTAAAGACTCGGTAACTTCCGTATGAATTACTAAGGAATGAGTATAAAACTCAAGATGTTTGTGAAATAGATAGGAAAGCAGAGGGGTATAATCAAACTGTACACAAAAAGAAACAGGCCAGGAAAAATTTTAAAAAGCTTGAGGATCAGGGTACATATGGAATATAGGAGACAAACTCATTACAGAAGTGAGACATCCACAAAGAACACTGATGGGCCTAAAGGATTTAAAAAAAAAAAAAAGAGAGAGAGAGAGAAGAAACATACTTTTCATACTCAGGTAAAAAACCTAGGGAAACTGGAATACACAAAGTTCTGCCCTTGGTTGCATGGTTATAATTCCACTGAAGCTGATCAAAGTTCCTTACAAGAACTACATTATACAAATAGAATTACATACCTGTGAACTTTGCACTCAGCAAAATATTAGTCCTAGACTAAAAAGAGGAAAAAAGATAGAAAGACCCACAGCACTGTTTTAAGCATGCTGTAGTTCTTCCTATCTTCAAACAACCCATACTTGACAATATTCCCATTCTCTTTCTTACCCCATATGAGGAGGCAAGCCTTTTATAACAAATAACCCAGACTCCTTCTCACTGATTCTATTCACAGCTGTCTCTAGTTTAACTTTTAACCTCTTCTTTCGACTAAAACGGTTCTCAGATAAGTTTTCAACCTCTTTGGCTGAATCCCATGGCTCCTCCTCTATCCGCATCCTCGTTAAACTGCTCCTGAAGTCCTTCTGTTCAGCAGCACTCTAAGTATCACGTTGCACTGGGCATCGTGTTTCATCACATTTCTTTATTTAGGCATTTAGAGCCTTATCCAGATGATCTTTCTTGTTTTGCCTCTTTCCCTTTCATTGGGCTTCACCCTGTGCTCTGTCATTGAACCTACCTTTATGATTGATTATTGTGCGTTTGCATTACCATAACATCTAGGAGTCTGAATTATGGTTCAAGATCTACAGGCCCTCCTAAACACAGTACCTCTAACCACTCTCAAACTATCTTAATGACACATGAAATTTCCTCCATCTAATCCCATTTTTTATTCCATCTCTCACCTGAATAGTCTTAAATTGATAGCGGCTTAAGCTAAGCTCAGTTAAGATATCAGTTCAGCTCAGCTACAGTCCCACACTCTTCTTTTATTCTTGTTGCCTGGACCCAAGTGACTCTCAGTCACTTGTGTCCATGGGAATGGATATTGATTTTTTTGGAAGGATGTTGATACTTCCAACATTTGACCTGTGTTAAAATATTTTCCTCTTGCAACAGCTCCAGAATGCATCCTGAATAAAAAAGCTTTCACCTAGGTGCTTCACTCTCGCATCTTAACCTTCAGCCATTGCAAGCTGTTTGCTGCCTGGTCTGTTCAAAAAACTGCCTCGATCATTTTCCCTGCTAGTTACTTCAGTCATACTATGTATACCACCCATGACCTTCTGCTAGCTCCCCGCCTTCTTTCCTAAAACAAACAAAAAAAACCCTCTCTTTTTTCGCTCCCTTTAATTCCTTTCACAATTTCACTGCGCCTTACCTGGCTGTTCAGTTCCTGCTGCATCGCCTTCTTCACTCTACTAGTACTGCCAGCTTTCTCTGTCTGTCACCCAATTTGCCTCCCATCCTCTGTGCTTTCTCTCCTTGTGTCCCTTACGCCATTAAGCCACTTCCTCACATACCTTTAAATTCCACCTGAAACTTTACTTCTGTCTTGATGTCTAATAATTACTGCCTGGTAGACAGTGAACTGAACTGATACAAGGCTGACTGAAGCAGATTTATTACCCATTTGTCATCTCTCTACTTTCTTGCTTCATTTCTCTATTGCAGTTTGTAAGTAAACTGGATGGTGAGGCAGAAGCTGTCTCTGTACCACAGGACAGCATAGCACCAAACACAGCAGAACACTTGTGCTCGTTTCCAGCCTGCAGAAACTACCTATTGTGCAAAAGCTACAGAATATACATGGGACCTCTGAGGCAAGAATGCTTGGCAGAATGACAATGGCAGAACTTTTGTATGTCAGCTTTTTTATGTTTATGAAAAAGGGCCCTTAAATTTAACAAAGATGCTGTTCCCTGAATTCTTGTGTGCACGTTGTTCCTTTTTTTGGTAAATGCATTTTGAGACACAACAAGTAAACAGCTTACACAAGCCCGGCCCGAGGCTGAGCACCTGCAGCTCAAATAAGATCATCATTATTTCAGTAGGGTTTAAATAATTTAGTACAAATTGGCTTCCCTATAGATGTTGACAAGCCCATCATCACTACTTACTAATGAGTACAGGATTCCAGAGGACTACACAGATATCACACTTCTCCTTACACTGTGCATGTGTCCCTTGAAACAAGGTATTTCATAAACAAGCACCTGGAGACCTTGATTAAAAACACCTGCTCTGAATTTGTTTGGAGGACAGATTGCACAGTATACAGATGGCCTTTGCAGCATGGCTTGCTGATCTTTGCGGTGTCTGTAGTCATTGAAATGAAATAAAATTTGTTTCCTTTCCTCCCCCACACTGACCCAACCCTCTATGCTGGCTGCATAGTGGTTGGTTTCATAAAAGAACCTTATGAGTATATCCTCAAAGAGATGGTTGAGGGAGAGCCTGACATGATCTGACAATGACTGCAGCCACATAAATTAAGAGGTCTCACAAACCCTGCCTTTGTGACAGGACAGGCTGTTGTTATCACTGATTACCTTTTGGCCTGATACTGCAAAAATAGTGATATTTGGTGAAAACAGGATAAAAGCATCTCATGAGGTAATTAGTGACAAGCACCATCTGTCTCACCACCTGTTGCACAATTTTTTTTCCCTATTCATGCCTGTGTGGACTCCATGGATTGTTAATGAAAAGCCATATAGATTTAATCAGGTCTGACATTTCCCCTCCCCCGAGCCCTGCAAACTCTTTCTTTTCCTACAAGAGGGATTCCCTGAATTTGAATGTCAGATTTTCTGTTCCGCTGGTCCTGGTGCAAGGTTTCTGTAAGAGTTTCAGTGCTGTGTTTTCAAAGACATAAAGGAATGGGGTGAGGAAAAGTTCTGCCAGGTTGGGGCATATGTGAGGAATTTCTGCAATGAGTAGGGTCTGAGAAGGTCTTGGTAAAAAAGACTGGAGTGCCCACATGCCCTGAGTGACTTAAATCTTCATGGGAAGCCCAGGAGGCTTTTCTGTAGGAATGTACACATGACTTCAAAACTGATACCTCACTCAGGGCTGGAAGTGAGAAGCTCGTCACATCTAAAGGCTCAGCCACTGGCCCTTTCCAGAAAACAACCTCAAGCAAGCCTATGTTAGGCACTTCTAGATGTGCTTGTACTGCAGGGACAAGTCTTATTCAAGAAGGTTCAGCGAGCACAATACTCTGATAGGATCAAGACAGAAAAGTGAGATCCACGGCATGAAGGATTTTGTTTCTCATGTGGTAATCTACAAAAAAAATTAAGGAAGTCAATTATTTCTTATAAAACAGAAACCAGCCCTGGCTGCTACTGTGATCTACAGGTTGGAATAATGACTACAGCCTCCTTTTATCAGGGATGTGTATTACAACCTTGGATCTTAGTCTTGCCTGCGTAACAAACTGCAGATCATTCCTAGGGCTGTCCTCAGCCTGCACTAAGTATAGCTTGCTTTGTTGTTGGATGTGCTATGACTACAGAAGCCACTCCTGAGTCATATGGGCTGCTCTCAGAAAACTCTCTCATGTATCATTCCCTCATTTGCCAGCTCAAGAACCTGGATAAGGCTAAAGTAATCTCAAGGGCTTGGAAGACTGAATGATTTCAATGAGGGTAGCAGGGCCCAGGAAGTCTGACTATCAAGGTCCAATCCTGATCAGAACCAAAATCCTTACTACTTTTCTATTTTTAGCAGAAAATTAAGGACCTTCCAACCTTGGCTTGGCTAAAGTCAAATATGGCTTTACCATTGTTTTGGCATGCTTCAACTTCCATTTTCCACAGTCATTGAAATAACTGCTTCAAGTATTTGGCAGAAGTAATTCCTAAGAAACAAAAATCAGCTTTTAGACTGATTAGGAGAGTACAAGGGATAGGTCACTCCAAACACACAGTGTATTGTTTCTGTTTGAAGAGATGAAAGCTGGAGATGGATGGAGCAATTAACTTAATCTCAGTGTCAGACAAAGTGTTAAAATGATGTAAGAAGCAGTTTAATCATCTTGGGATAAACAAGTAACAGCTAATATACCAATTTTGTAGCTGATCTTTATTTATTTTGTTGGGTTAATTGAATTTCACGTTTGATAAGCTAGTAAATTTAGAACCCTAACTTACAGGAGTTAATTGAAGCTCCTTTAAAAATGTGCTTGCTCACATCTCCTGCTGTTCAAGCTGATTATGCAGAGTGTCATTGGCAACTCTACAGGCTACATTTCACTGTGCACAGACTGTTTAAAGCAAGTCAGATGGTCATTCAACTTTGTTTATTACAGCTTATTCACAGCCTATGGAATATCATGTCAAACCAACCACACTACAAGATCAGAGAACATTCAAAATCTGAATAAGTGTTAGCCGTGTAAGAAGCTGACCTCTGTCCAAATAAAGTGAATGAAGAGAATCAGCTTGACTTTTGTGAGGGCTGGATGAGATCCAATGACTTATGGGAAAAGCTTAAGGATGCAATTTGTTCCAATGGTAATTAAGGATACAAAAATGGATAATTAATGTAATATGAAAGGAGTGGATGTGGCATCATTTTACATGTCCAGAGAAGGAGCAAAGCACATTTGAGTCAAAGCAAAGGAAGTACCTGACAGTTCTAGTCATTTGTATGTTTTAAAAAGAACAGCAGGAAGAAACACAGTTCCTGTAAGGTAGATTGGAGAAGAACAACAATAATTCTAAAAATAAAAAAAAGTATTTGTAGCAAAGATAAATGTTTAAGAAATCTTAACCAATAAAGGCTATGCTCGTGGTAGAGCATGTGGTACCTTGCTGTCCAGATCCATAAGCAGAACTTCAAGCTTCACACAAGCAACTCAGTTCCATTAGTATGGACTTCTAAGCTGGGAAATCAAATGAGGCACAACTTTCTCTTGTGTTTCATTTGCTAAAGAAATTAAAAATTAGAACTAAAGCAAGCATGCCTTAACCACACTAGTGCTGCAGGCCTCTGGGGAAGGACAGAGTCCTGCCTTTTTCATAGCACACTCCTTTCTTTTCACTTTTTGCAATTCCTTTCCATTATTGTCTGACGGCAGCACTGAGTTCTCCTTGTTTAACCAAAAATTCCAGGCTGCTCAGTGTAACTAACTGTTAGATGGGAATTTTTCCTTGACTAAATGTTTGATTTTCTCCCTTTGGAAAATATCAATTCCTCACTAATGTCATCAGGAAGGTTTTTCAGGTCTGGGATGGAACTGAAAGAAGCCAACAGTCCAGGGATTAGGGGTCTGAATCAGAGAAGGGTAAGGACTTGAACTCTGGTGTCCCACATCCCAGACGATTACACTAACCACCAAGCTATTCCAGGGCAAGAGGTGAGTCTGTCTCCTCTCAAAAAAAATGGTCTGAAGGGCTGGATTTTGTTCCAACATAGAGAAAAAGAAATGAAAAACTTCTCTCCCCACTCCTCCTTTCCTTTAAATTGAATTCTTGTTCTCCAGCCAGCCCAGCTTGGTAATAGTTTTGTGTAAGTTGAACAGACCAGACACGTTTGTTCCTGTTGTTGTTTAATAGATATTCAGTCAGAAAATAGAACAAATAAAACAGCCCAGTCTATGTTAAGAGACATTTAAAGCTGAAGTCAAGACCAGACCTAGATAGGTACAGCTTAACAGCTTAAGGTTTCAAGGCACTAAATGAAAATACATGCATCACTGTAAGTATGGTTGCTGTTAGCAGTTCAAGTATCATGAATATTTGGTGTGGGGATGTTTGTAAGCCTTCCTTGAACAGGGGTCTAAAATAAATGCCTGTAACTTTCTGGTTACTTACCTGGAGTTTATGATATAAGTAGAAGCATTAGAAATAGAAATGGAAAAGATCTATTAGATCGCTATAATCACCATCCCCTTGTAAGAAGTCAGGATTAGAGAGCCATTAATGCAGGATGTGGTAATATCTTTAAAATGGCCTGTGGGTACATTCTTCAGTGAGCAGAAATGCCTTTTGTACTTCAAAACCACCAGAGAGGCACCCTTCTGATGATATTTGCAGAAGGGCACCTAGGGGAAGGTGGTCTGTGACTTGCTGTGACAGGAGGAAAACTAAATCAAAAGTCTTTAACCACCATGGACAGCTCACTGGGGCTAACCAGTCCCAGGCACTTTGCAAACTCCATCCGACTCATAATTTGATTTGCTTCTTTATCCTCTGGAGTTTTTCCATATTCCACAGTCTACACCACCACAGGATGCCAGCTACATTCACCATGGAACTATATATAGTAGGAACAGGCTTTATGAATTAATAACTGACTCTTTGCCCTCAAATTTGAAAATTATTCCTTTTGGTGTCTACTAGATTCTAGGAATCAGACAGAAGATTTGGCAAAACTGTATCCAGTTCCACACAACTTTTTTTTTTTTTTCTTGAACGTGTTAAATTAAATGCACATTGTCTAAATAAACCGTGCATTGTGTCAATAGCTGAACTGGGGAGCTCCAGCTGCCTCTCGGGTGGAAGAGAGCTCTGCTCAGCTAGTCTATCATTGTTTAATAAAGGAGATTGGAGTGCACAAATCCAGTGCCACAAGACGTCTAGGTCTTGCTGATGGGGGTGAAAAAAAGGTTTTCTCCCGAAGCAATCTCTTCACCCAGTTAGAAGAATACCCCATATCAGACAGGAGTTTCTCTTACCTGACAGGAGAGCCAGAGTGGAGGAAGACAGCTGCTATGAGAGCTGGGGACACCAGAGAACTACAGGGGTAGGTTGCCGGCAAGAGTGAGTATATGGAAGAAAATCTGCCTCAATCTGCAATCAATTCTGTTCACTACTAGCTGTATAACAGGCTTGCCCTCAAGACCACCCTGCAAGCTTTAAAAAAAACGCTGGGACTTTGCACCTCGCCTCCAGAAAGCTGCACTCACTCACTGTGAAGCACGTCAGATCTGGGGTTGTGTAAATCTCGGAGGATTTCTGGTCCTCGCAGGACGAGACCAGCAGTCGCTCCCTTCCCTTCCCCTCCAAACTCTCAAGCAGTCAGCACGGCAGTGTTTTTTTGCTTGAACACTTTTTTTTTTCACCCTGGGAAGAATGGAGAGATTAATCTCCTCGTCTGAGCCGAAGCCCTGGACGAGTGCAACTGAGATTATAGAAATCTGGGAGGGGAAATGACGAAAATGCCTTATTGTGAATAAAACAAGCGGGAGGAGAGAGAGGCGGAACTTCGCAAAGGTGAAGGATGGGAAGTTTGCGGAGCTCAGGATCTCGCCTGCCCCTGAGCACCGGACGGGGGGTTAGTCATTATTTCCTTCTTTCTCTCCCTCTGAGGCTACACTTACAGCTCCTCCCCGGTTAGCTGAACCTGTCCCACTTCTCTGCTTTTGTTTCAGAGGAAGGTTTCGCTCCTGAGCTGCGTTTGGGAGAAGCCGGTCCCTCACCCACCCGCAGCCCCTGGCCATACTCCCCGCTCGGGAATTAACGTGCCAGACCTGGAACGGGGACTTATCTTCCTAGCCAAGCTCCCAGGTCAACTTCATCGTAGGAAAGCTGATTTATGCCTGTTTACACGTATGGAAAAAGGAGGCAGAAGCCAAGCGCGGCATCCCTCCAAATTCTCATTGTCTTTGCGACGGGAAAGGGGGAGCAGCAGAAAATATAGAACGATAAGGTGTGTCTGCGAGAAAAAGGGTCGTGGTAGGGACGGCTCGCCCAGAAAGACAAACCCAGGGTTTTGCTTCACCTTCCCGCGGCTGAAGCCTCTTTCAGGTCCGACAAACGACCCGTCCCTCCGTGCGCCCCGACTGGGAAAACAACCAGCCACCGCAAGCGCCTCGTCTGGCGGGGAGCCCTGCTGTAACCGAGGCTCAGGCAGGTGAAACCTAAATAAATCTATATCCTTCCCCCCGCTCCTACAGGCCAGTCGCGCCGGGGGTGCCCCATGCGTGGAGCGATGCTTTGGCACAGGTGTGGGGACGAGGCAATTCCCGTCCCCATACCTCTGCCAAAGCCTGGCTCCACCGCCTCTTCCCCTTGTCCTGCCTCATCGCGTCTCCACACGACGCAAGTGGAGCGAAGCATGACCCCGGGCCGCTGCCCGGGGCTGGCGGGGAAGAGAGTCGGGGCAGAGCAAGGCAAGGTGCGGCAGGTGGCGGCGGCGGCGGAGCCGCTTCCCCGGCGGCGCCTCCTGCCCGGCTCCAGCCGGCAGGGAAGGATACAAAGTGGGGGTAGGACCCGAGGAGTTTCGCCCCGTCCTGCCACGGGGAGAGTGCTTAGGCTTGCGGTGATGCTAGGTACCAGGAGCAGTTTGCTCACAGGTTAAGCATGTGTGTAGGTGGCGGGAGAAAAGCGCTGCGCCAGTTGTGCGGGTGACAAACAGTATTTGGGGGGGGGGGGGCATGTTATCATGGTATGATAGTAAGTCTTCGCAACGGGCTTGGCACTGCTTAGTTCCTGCCATATTAGTAAAGCCATAGATTTTTTTTTTCCAAGCCCACTGAGGCAGAGATGCGGCAAACTCAGCCATAGGAAGGTGGTTAGTGATGTCACAAGTTTGGTCTTTTCAATAAAAGCAATAGAGAAGGGTCTCCCTCACTATATATATTAGGAGAAGCTTCTGTTCTTCACAATAAAAAGAGCAGCAAGGGAGAAAAGCACCTGCTTTTAAAACCCTTTATTTAACACTAACCTGTTGCACGTGAACAAAAACTCTTTAGGGCTGGATTTCTTTTAAAAAGTATTTCTTTTTTTTTTGATTTATTTCACTTCTTTTTTTCTTTTTCTTAAGGATAGAGAATAGTTTTGGAAGCGGCTGCTGAGAAGATCAGCCAGGGTGATCTCTGAGAGGCACAGAGGGCTGTAACTCAAGGAAAAGGTGAAGTAATAAATTGTGAAGAAATCTCAGTATTCCAAGTTTATAAAGGCTATTTATTTTTCCTGAGTCTGTAAGGGTGTCGTTTGTTGTTTGTTTTTTTTTTAATTTCTGGGGGAAAGGAAATTCTAAAAATATTTGATGGACGTTTTACCATTAACACCAGCAATAGAGCTATGAGTGTTTGGGGGGCTGTTTTCAGGGGATGTCACAATTATTTTTAATTAGACGAAAGGGCAATGTAAATCAAAGAAGCCTATTAGCTATACATTTTAATTTATAGGTGCGCAGGTGATTTATTTACAGTATAAACGATTTAATGTTTTCAACATGATTTCTATTTCAGTTCTTATGTTTTCGGTTTTATTTGCCTGTGTGGTATGAAATTTGGCTAACTAGCTGGGTTTTTTTAATTGTGGCAGCAAGTATCGTTTAACGCAAAATAACCTGCAGGTATGAAAACAGTTCGCTCGCAACTAAACTTTCTTCAGAAAGCGTTCTGTAAAACGGGGCGAGGATGAGAAGGAGCCGCCACCCACCACACCTCAGTGTTTTGTTGCGGCTTGTGAGGGTGCTGGGAAAGGGTTTGCTGTAAACCAGGCTGTCGGTGGCAGGAACCGATGACTCCTGCGTACCTGCTGGCGGTGGGGACGGCGGCGGCAGCGGACGGGTCCCACCCGCGGAGGTGTCCGCGGGGCACGGAGCGGGGCTGTGTGCGCAGCCGGGGGTGCGCTGGCCGGGATGATGCCGAGGGGGAGTCTGTGTCCCCCAGGCGTTTATTCCTGCCGGAAAACACCTGGGAAGGGCCAAGGAGTGCAGAAAAAACCATCTTCTGTTGTTACATAGTTTCTCAGAAGATTGGCTTACAAATTATTTCCCTTGGGGGGAAAAAAAAAAAAAAAAAAGCTGGCCGCGGGGGAGAGGGAGGGAGGCATCAAAAAAACACAGGCTTTTCTCCCCATACGTTACTTCATAATAGCCCGGGGCAGTTTCTTGCGCAAGCAGGCTGTATAAAGGGGCGGATTGTGTTACCTTTGGTTTTTTACATAAGTGTTTTCCTGTGATGGAAAATTCGGCCGTTTCTTCGACGGGGGAGAAGCGCGGGGCTGCGGGGCGCGGAGGAGGCGGGGTGCGCGGCGGAGGGGCAGCGGGGCGCACGGGGCTACCGGCGGGGCCTCCCGGCACCCCCCGCCGCCGCGCATTCCGCAGCCCCTCCGTCGCCGCCCTCCTCGCGTAATCCGACGCAGGTATTCGCAACGCCCCGGCCCCGATAGACTTTCGCGGAGGGGAGAAGTTGAAGGGAGCGCAAGAGGGAGAGGAGGAGGAAAACTTTCCACTGATTTATTTTTTTGGCCAGCAGCGCCTGTGTTCACAGACTGCGAGTCCTTCCCCCCAGCCCTCCCCTTTAGCCCCCCCCCCCGCCTCCCCTTTACTAGCATACAATTAATATCATTAGGAATCAACCCTGCAGCTAATAGGTGAACTCGCGACGATCAACGGTAGGTGTGTGAAAGGAAAGGCGGCCACGATCCCAGGCTAGGCTTTTGGGCTTGATCTGAAAAGTGCCCCGCTGATGGTGGATCGCCCTTTTCACTGTGCTGCGACAGGGGAGGCGCTGACCTAGGGGTAAACACGAAGAGGGAGAGGGAGAAGATCCTGGCTGCAGAAGATGCGAAGAGCTTGGCGGGATTCCTTGGGGTCTGCTACCTGCATGTGCTGCCGCGGGTGTTTCCCTTTCTTCGCTCCGTTTTGATTCCGGTCCTGGGAAGCGCTGATTTCTAGTCTCCTTTTCGGCTGCGGGTATCCCGCGCTGGGCTCTCGCTCGCTCCGCACATGTTCCTAGGGCGCCATCTCTTTGCAAAACCCTCCGTCCTCCTGCAGGTCTCCCAGAGGCTGCTCCGGAGCATGTGAACATTGCAGGCTCCAGCCCAATCCAACCTGCACAGCCAAGCATGCTTCCCAGCCTCTGAGCTTCCCCGGGCTACTGCTCATCTTAGACTTCTCTGGCTTTTCAGCTTCACAACACACTTTTGCTTGAGTTCACTTTCCTTTGACACAGTGTGGACCCAATTTTGCGGAAGCGACGGACGCAAACCTGATTTTTTCAGAGGTACAGACAGATGTATAGATGCATTTCTCCCTGCCTCTATGTGTGTGTGTGTGTGTGTGTGTGTGTGTGTGTGTATGTGTGCGCCTGTTTAGGGAAGAGGATAGCTGAGCTTACTTTTGGGAACCTTTCCTTATCTGAAAAGAGGTTTACCTTGTAACACAAAGCCAGCCGCTTTCCAGACTGAAGTTGAACACGGCTCAGGGAGACAAACGCACACGCGCTTTAATCCGATGCAAATGTGAGCTCGATATATATATATATATTTTAACAATATTAAGAGAGATCTTGCCTCCGAATAGCTTGAGAGAGAGAGAGAGAGACAGAGAAAGAGAGAGAGAGAGGCAGGCAGGCAGCAAGGAAGGGAGAGGACGGAACCAAGTTTGGGAGGAGGGAGCCGCTGCCGAGAGTTGAGAAAGTTTGTTTTTTCCTTCACAATCTCGGAGCCGGTGCAGCCGAAAGCAGGGACCGTTTGGGGACGGCGCTGGCGAATGTGTCGCTCGGGACTGATCTTCCTTTCCTTGCAGGTTTTAAGACCCGGAGGATACAATGTTCACTAAACTTTTCCAGCAGTGGAGTTTCGCAGTGTTTCTGCTGAGCTATTCTGTGCCCTCTTACGGGAGATCAGTGGAGGGGATCAGCCGCAGACTGTGAGTTTCCCTTTTCTCGCTTTGATTCTTATGTAAATGGGGAGGAAAGTCGGTGGGAACACACACCGGTGGGCCCGCAAGGCGAGGGCTTGCAGCGGGAGCAGTCCGGTAGGTTTCCTAGCCTCCAGCAGTGTTCCCTAGCGCAGCTCGGCGCGGGAGTGGCTCCGGATTTACCTGCTCCAGGTGCTCTTGTCACTGGTTTTGTCCAAGTAGCTGGTGAAGGGGCTTCTGCGAGCAGCCACTTGCACCAGGCAAAGGGCGCTTTTCAGTTCTCTGACCTTATAAAACTTCTGGACAAGGGAGTGCTAAACTTGAGGGTGCCTTCTTGTGTGGGGAGCAGCAATACAGCTGTACATTTGTCCAGCGTGTGCTGTTGCCTACACCTTTCTGTGCCCTGGGGGAGTCCTAGGAGGGAGCATACTGTTTTATCAAACTTCTGTATATTAGGTACTGTACTATATATCCTTTTACACCCTGGCATGGAGCCATTATTGATAAGGCTAGTGAAAATGCACAGTAGTTAGGGCCATCATGAAACTGAGCAATTTATTTGGATTTCTGCCTTGTTAGCAATAATTTTTCCACCGGGCGTTCAGTATCTGACTTGGAGGCAGAAGGATGTTTTTGATAAATGATAATGTAACTTAAGAGATTCTGTTCAGGAAATGACCTCTTTGCTTCTTCCAAAATAATCAACATGGCTCATACTAACATCCCCTAGGCAAAGTGCAGCAGAGAAAACACTGGGCTGATGTGGGAGCAGTTGTCTCACCCATGTAGCTCACTGGCTGTCTGTGGGCATTTCAGTGGCAGACTTGCATCAGATTCCCTAAGGAAGGAACACTTCAGTCTCTACTGTGGAGGCCTATGTTTTTATTAAGTTCAAAAGGGAGTCAGGAGAAAGAGGATTAGAAAATCCAATCAAACTATACAGGGAAGCATGACAGAGGAAACGTAACTCCAGATAGGTTCTCCAGCAACTGTTTCATTATGTATATAAGGACAAGAGCTCCAGACATCTCCTCCTCTGACATTTAAGAACCAAAAATTCCCCTAGGTGAAGTGACTTCAGACATGCCTGAACTTTGGCACCAAGTGGAAAGCTATTATAAATCTCCTACAGCAAATTGTGTAGAGCATTGTATTGATGATAATGCTACAGTGTATTTTTCCCAGTCCGTTAATGTTTGTACTCCTGTAAACTACCCTTGAACTATTTGTTTTCTCTGAGACTGTTTTCTTCTCTTTGGCTGTACAGAGAACCCAAACTTCAGTTTTGTAAATAAAAAAATGAAAATAATTGAAGTACAGTCAAATACTGTATTTCCTTGGCTAAGAAACTGTGAATTGGAGTTAAGCCAAATTTGTTAGAAAGTTTAGATTTGCAAAGAAATATTCTTTCTCCTTTTTAAGTTAGGGTTGTTCTAACACTTGTTTTTAAAGGTCAAGATTAGAGGTCTTTCCACTATCCCTATTCTATCCTGACAGAGGGAAAAAAAGTGGAAGCTAAATAGTCAAAAATACATTTCTCAACTCCCTCTTTGCCATGGCATGTAAAACACACACAAGAAACCAGTTAGCTGTCAGTTAGTGGCATTCACGTAGTTTTGTTTGTGGGTACAGCACAAACACAGACACCACACTCAAACATGTGTCCTGTTTTAATATCACCACAAACCATTCCCAGAGTTAATGGTTAATAACTCACTTAGGCCTAGAGATTTTTTTTTTTCAGTCAAAGAAAGGCTTAAACCAGTAATGGATGAAAATACTGAAGCACAGTATTATAGTCATTAAAAAAAAAAAAAAAAAAAGGGCATAGGCCCAGTTTTACAGACCTTACTAATGCAAATCTCCTATGGAAAGCTATCTACTATTGTAAACTGGCCCCAGAAAATATTGCCAGACACACTATTTGTTATAGAAATGCTTTAGTTGCTAAAGAACTTTTGAGAAACCCAGTAATGCCTCAAAGTGAAATTAGATATTTTTATCAGCGTGCCCAGACACTGCAACATTATGTCCCCGAATCTGCTGAAAATATTTTTCCTAATCCTGAGATAGGCTGAGCAGCTTTCATTTCCTTTGGAGCCAGTGCAAGGCAAGGGCACTCAGAGTCTTGCGAAGTCCAGACAGAAAGCTCACTGAAGCCTTTCCACTTATTTTGCTGACCTTATGATCAGACCCAACATGAATATTCAAGGATAATAACAGTAAAATAAGAACAATTCTGAGATAGAAAGCTGATGCTTGAACAATGTTAGTTCTCAGTGACACCAGATAGCTAGCAGAAAAAAAATGAACAAAGAATGTGTCTGAAAAGAACAAGTTATTAGGAAGTAAGCGTTTAAAAGTCAGAATGGCCAGAAGTCCTGGATATGTACTAAGTGTTTTTTTCTTATAAGGAGACATTAAGTCTCATATGTGCATAACATACTGGGATACAATAATTGATTTGGGCACTTCGGTCAAATACAAACCATCACCATCGTCCTGCTCTCAGAAATACCTACCACATGTAAGCTTAGCATTTACTGCACTTGGTTTGGGGTCAGACTCTTTTTCCTTGAATGAGAAGTGTATTTTATAGAAGGATGGAAGGGACCTCTAGTGGGTCATCTTAACCCTAACAGCCTAATATTTCTTACATATCATACCCAAAATGCAAATACAATCGTTTTGGTTTCCTTTGCCTCCCTACTGTATGTGGGGGTGAGATGTTGTTTGTATCTCTATTATGAAGCACTTCTTACATCAACCTCCTTGGGCAAGCTTTTTTCTCTGGTTTACAAACATATGAGCTGTTTGAATGACTGAGCTGAGGGAGGGAAAAGGTCAGAGAGATATGCATCTACCACATCTTCTTCATTTTAGGGAGATTTTTGATCTACAGTATACAAAGGAAATTGGTAGGCAAAATGTAATCCTCAAGTCTGGCTGAGTAATAAAAGTCATGTGAAATGTAACACTACGTAATGTTATACAATCATCTGGAATAGCAGAATGTTATTTGGGGCCAGACTTGATGCTAAATATCATACAGACATTTAAACAGAAACCCACCCTCTTTGGCATACTAACCTTCACACGTCAATCCCTGCATTATTTTGGAAATGCATACTCACACAAGATGTATGTCCTGTAATGCTGTTTGACTGTCTTGTGTGTACTGGAACCAAATCTTTAGGTTTCAGCTCTGTAAAATGGAATAACTTTTCAATCAAGAATCCTTTAATAACAGGCTTTGGAGAGTCAGGATTTTGTAACAGTGGGTAAATTGACCAAATACATATTACTGGATTAAGGCAGCTTTAGGTTGTCTGTGATAAAAGGAATTATCCTTGATAGTTTACAAGAGGTGGTAGGAAAGCTTTGCTCATCACATGAGACATACTATTTTAAACTCAGTAAAGCACTAAGATTTTGTGTGCTTTTTATAAAGTAGAAGAGTGAAAGGAGAAACCTTTCCCATTTCCCATGGAAATATCCTGGGAAAATAGGGTTCTGAAGCTAGGAATGTAATTTGAGTCACAAAGGATAGATTGAAGAACAGCACAAAAGTATGCCATGCAGAAGAGTCCAAGGTGCCAGTTTTATTAACATACTTGCAAATTAGACTGACCTTAAAACAAAGGTGGTTAGAGATGGCTGTTGGAGAGCTTCAGTGAGTGTACAGGTCAAAACAGTTCTCCTGGGGGAGATCCTGAGCTTGTGTTAATGGTCACAGCTGCACTGAAGAGAATGAAACAATATGGATTCAGCTCAGTATTATCACATTGTATTTTTGCTTAGAGTCACTGAGTTGAAGAGCATATGCTTGCCCTAAAGCCTGAAGTCATCTGAAACTCATCTGTTTTGGGGATACATAAAAGATGGACAATGTTTGGCCAGATGTGCGCTCACAAACCTTTCGAGTATATCTAGGCCTGATTTTGAGCAAGTATGCTCACTGTATCATTTTATGTGAAAAACTACAGTCATCTTTCAGTCTCATTTTGGAGTGAGGGAAAGTTGGGGTTTCCATCTGATTTTCACACTAAGTTACAACCGCTTTAACCTGATACTCACAAAGTGCAGATTTACAAAGACAAAAAGTAAAGGGGACACTCTTAAACCAGTGCTACATGAAGTTGCCAATTTCAAACAGCTCAACCGTTGATCAAATCACGAATCTAAAGTGTTTAGCTGAAGGGATTGAGAACGATAAATTACAGAACACTTCCAAACATTTGGCATACCGTCTTTGTCCACCATATTTTGAAACCTGGTAGTACAGCAGGATAATTAGAGATGGGATGGAAGGAAGAAATATTCACTCACACCTTTATGTGTCATCTCCCATTTCATCCACATTCAGAAACAACTGTGTATCCAGCTAACTGACCAAATTATTATACGACAGACAAGGCACTGAACTCATTTTCTTTGACTAGTAAGGATCCAGTCATATGCAGTACCCTGATGCAAGATGAGAGGATACATAGCCAGTCTCAGCACAATGAAGTAGGACAATTGGAAGCATAAATTGTATTATAGCATTCATGGGAACATAACTAAAATCCCAGCTTGCACTCTTGCTATAGTTCACAGTGCAGCTGTACATCTATCCCACAGCAAGGAAAAAGCATGTATTTTCTCATGGCTATTTATTATCCAGGTGCCAATTTTATCTTCTTTCCTTAAAAGTTTCACACCTTGTTTGCCAGTACAACTTCTCTGAAAGACAGATAGCTAAGCCATCTCCCAATTTCCTCAAGAACAAGACAGATGTTAGTGAATCAAAATGTCATAGTAGCAACAGTGAGTAAATGAACTCTGGAAGAGTACCAGAAATTTATTCAAACAAACCAAGATGCTCTGGAGGAAGATCCAGTGAGGAGGGCTAATGTAAGACCCTGAGAGCACAGAAGACAAGGAATTCAGCTCCAAAAGAGGAGTATCAGGAAGGCATCTGAAACCATAATTAGACACAGGTGGCCAAGCAGTAAAATCAACAGGAGTGGCTGAAGCTCATCACTGCTGGTGCTCAGGCTGCCTGTCTGGATATCTCATTATGGACTGAAGTGCCTATGTTTTAGGCACTCAAATTTGAACATTTTTCCATTACACCCCAGCAATTGCACTTATTTAAATTTAGAACTGAAATGCACTTTTCTGTATTTATTTATATATTTTAAGTACATGACTGAGCAGAAGAAAATTGTTGGAATGATGCTGTATAAACACTGCTTCCGGCTTCAGTATTTATTCTCTCTCTTGTTTAATTGCAGTGCTCCATTATCTGACCCCCTAGTTCTGTTGTGTCTGGCAACTGCCTTCCTGGTTTTACTGCCTGAAGTGTGACATATTAAGAGTTTTAGTGCTTTCCTAGAACAGAGCGGTGACTAATCCAGCTACAGGTCTGGTGGTGTATGATCAGTCAGCTGTGAATTGTTAGTGGCTTAGGTCTTTCCCTTCTCTGCAGGGAGCAGCTACTCCAAGAAGCAGAACTTGCTCCAACAGTCTGACTTAGCTTGATGTCTCCAAGCTGGAGAGCCGGTACATGGTCACCAAGGCCACCGCTGCCCAAGGAAAGAGGAGCTGTTCCAAACACTAGCAATAACCAAATTCTAAATATCTTTTTTCTCTTCTGCTCTTCTCTTTCTTTAGCAAAAGGGCTGTATCAGAGCACCAGCTGTTGCACGACAAAGGCAAGTCAATCCAAGATTTACGAAGAAGAATCTTCCTTCAAAATTTAATCGAAGGTGTCAACACTGCAGAAATCCGTGCGACTTCAGAGGTTTCACCTAACCCTAAGCCTGCTACCAACACAAAGAACTACCCTGTCCGATTTGGCAGTGACGATGAGGGCAGATACCTAACTCAGGAGACAAACAAATCGCAGACCTACAAGGAGCAGCCCCTGAAGGTATCAGGAAAGAAAAAGAAAGCAAAGCCTGGAAAACGTAAGGAACAAGAGAAGAAAAAGAGGCGAGCCCGTTCAGCTTGGATAAATCCTGGCATGTATGGAAGTGGCATGACAGAGAGCCCACTCTTGGACACCTCTGCTACTACACATGATCACACTTTAAGGTAATTCTGCTATATCTTTTCCAGAGGAATACCGTATATTTACTGAAATTGTTACACTCCTGTGCGTGAGGTCAAGACCTCACTCAGTCCTGGAGTATTAGCACACCTTTACGCTAATAACTGGACATACAGCTTTTATACATACAGTGTACAGTCTCAAAGTGCTTTCTGAAGGTAAGTATCCTTTCCATTTTGCACTGCAAATTTTCATGCCAGAAAATAAACACTTTACCTCTGGCCACATAGCCACTCACTGCCACAGCAGGGTAAACCTCACGGCCCTCCCTCCTCCAAGACTATCTTGTCCTCCTTTTCTATGACCAACAATCAGAGTAAACGACTTATGGCCAAAATGAGCTTCTTGAAACTGAGTTTTTACACAAAATAAAGTTATTTCTGCTAAAAGAATGCACATCATAGCCATTAAAATCTCCTAAACTGTTTTTATGTAGTATCTTTCACTTCAGATCTTGGTCCCATGTTTGGGCCTCAGCAGATTGAGAGCTTTGAGTTTTATTTAAAGCTTTTTAAAGCTCTGCATCTATAAAATGGCAAAGTTTTTTTTCCTCCCTCTCAACACCCCCCTTTTTGGCAACTTTCCTACCCTTACTTTACAGTTTTTCATTTTACTGTTTAACCTTAGGGGAGAACATGGAAATTTTCTCTCTTAGTAATATCTGCAAACAGCACAGACCAGCCTTTTGCCATAAAATTTTCCCTGCCATTAGGACTTTTTAATTCAGCTCCATCTTTTTGCCAGCTCATGAAACAATTACGTTGCTGCTGAAAAATGTTGAGCATTGCTTTTGGAGAGAGACGTGCTTTCCTCCTGTATGACAATGAAGGGTTTTCAGGGCAGCGGCGAGCTGGAGTCTGAAGACTAGGTGCCCCTAGCGACTTGTTCACTTGCAGTCATCTCAATTTGAATGGAAGTCTGAACACCTGGAGACAAAACCAAGCAGTCCATCCCTCAATTCTCAAAAGTTTTCATTTCCGACAGCAGCCCCTCACCCCCTTATCTCTCCTTCCTTCCACTTTGGCTGAATAGAGTCTTAACAGAAGGGCCGCTTGCTCACAGGAAATCCCTTAGGAAGAGATGCCCGCTGTGGGATTTACTAAAATTCTTCCTTAGGTTAAGGTTTATGGGCCCACAGGTTGCTATGTGCTCCATTGCCTCAACTTCTGCTGGCATCTACAGGAGTTTCTGGCACTGACCTCTTGGCCTCACTGGAAGGCATTCAGCATTCCTGACCATAAACCAGTTAGCATAACTTTAGCAGTGAGCAGTAAGGTAACAGAGGCTGGTTTTGATTCAGCGCCTTAGGAAAGGCACGTTTAGGGACTTCTGTCAGGAGTTGCCTCAAGTTTCAACAGATGTTAAGAAACCGTGGTGGTGAACAAATAGCTCCTGTCTTTAGCATGCAGAAATCTTAAATCTAGGGAAAAAAACATCCAAGAGAGAGTTATTTGTTTTATGACTATTTCTTTTGTTGTATATCCAGTGGGATCTGTAAATGAGCTACAAATACAATCCTCTAGATTTTCCTCATTTAGACTTAATGTTTCAAACACATTTGGATGGCTAAAAGCAGTCAGCCTTACAGTCCAGTCCAGACTTAAGTTTACCTTCCCGACATTACTGCCCAAGTTGCAGTTTTATTCCAGGGGGGGAGACAGTTTCCTAAGGGGCCATGTGTGTATTTCAGATACTTAACTGAAGATGATTAAACAAAGAGAAACTGTAAAACAGGAATAAAAAAGTCCTCCTTCCCAAGTACAGAGCATAATGCACAGACTCAGCTCTTAGGAAATGGCCAGTATATCAGACTATACATATCCCAGTAAGCTGGCAAAAAGGTATTGTTTCTAAAATTAAGACAAGTGCCAGGTCCCCATGTGTTTTAGATAGGAGGAGTAAGGTTCAATGCAGTTTTCCATGCTATTGTTGGGACAAGGTGGCAAGCACATTTTAGCTGGGATGACCACATCTGAGTGAGGTTCATTCCACAGCTGTATGGAGCTGAATCAGGAACTTCTGCTCTATCTGCTGGCTGGGGGCAAGGAAGACATATCCAGTCAGGATATCCATATGTTACATCAACAGAAGTTGCTTTTGTAGCACCTCTAAAGCTAGCTGCAGCTCAGAAGAAGCATCACTGCATTACGGTGGAGAAACAGATATGTGTAATGTAGCAAGGCAGATGTTGAGGAAGTGCAAAGATAAACTTTGAGTCTGCTTTTGACAGTATCACTCTGCTTCCTTCCTGTTCAACAGGCTGAACTGAAATACTCATGCCAGTTCCCTCTGTCATCCCAAAATCTTGGGCTCAGGTCAGAAGAAAGACTGAAAATGACTTGCTCTGTAGATCTTTTGACTTACTACAGGAAGTATCTCATAAAAGTAGCTGATCTTGCAGTATCTGGGAGCAAAATCACAGAAGTAAGCTTGCAAGTTATTGGTGATATAGAGGCCATTCTCAAGCTGTGTTTTAGCTCAAACTCTAAAAGAAAGCCTTAATCCAAACCAGAGTGAAAATGTCATTGTCTTGAAAATAGGCCTTTGTAGTGCAGACTCACATATACAGTTCTGCTGCATGAATTATGTGACCATCATTATGCATATTGTAATATACCCTGAATATCAGTATTGCTAGTTAATTACTAAGGAGTTTCATGCTAACATTTCCATTCTAGGCACTTAAAAAATTCTTTCTCACGGACATTCCAAGTATATTCCCATTCCAATTGAATTTAACTGTTATTACCTAATTTCCTGAAAAATCTTTCAAATGAGTAGACTGCCTAATGTTAAATGTAATCCCACTTTCAATGTGTACATTAAGAAATCCTTAAATTTTCAAGCATTTGGCTTTTTTGTGTCTCACACCCACACACGTCTGCAATGTGGACCACCACCTACAGCTTTGCTGACCAATCCAGCAACATAGCAAATCATACTGTATTCTGTAATTTCACATTCCACACCACAGCTGTTTCCAAGGAAACCAACATACATACATTACAAAAATGTACTGCACACAGTGACAGAAGGGGAAAAAGCCCAACCCTTCAGTATTTCCTACAGTGCAGCTAGAAAATAATTTAAAATATAATATTGTAATGTAAGTAATATATTGACAGGATGGGAGCAGATCCTGCTTTTGTTCACAAGGAAGGAAGGATTACAGAATTTACACCAGTCTGTCAGCAACCCTTAGAAAATTTCCAAATTTTAGGAGTGTATACAGGAAGATGCTGAATGTTTCAGCTTTGGTTGAATGCCACAGGAGTTGTGAATACTCAGAACTTAACATGAGATGCTCATTTTCTTTCAGGATCAAGCTCTTTGGCTGACAAAAACAAAGTTACAAGACTATAGGTTTTTCATTCAATCAAGCAATAAGAGAAACATTCAATCAAGCATTAGTCCAAGACCTGAACAGACTTTACTGAAGAAAAATTCATGAACAAGTCAGGACAGTATATCTCTAAAAAACCAACCTTTTGTTTAATGGGTGATCTATACTAGGGAAGATAGCCCAAAGGACCACCATGGGACAGGACCTCACATCCAGACAACTAACACAACAGGGTTGTGTAATACCTGAGTGCCACAAAGAGGAAATAAGGATTTTCATTTTTCTACCTTAAAACCAAATTTCTCATTTTTTCCACTATATTTTTCTTTTTGGAGCTTGGCCTATTTGTTACAGATTGATATAATCTTTCTACCCATAGCATTCAGTAATCTTCTTGCATAAGGTCTTAAGGAAAGCCAAAGCCTCTTCCTATTTCTCTGAGAGGAAAAAGTAGTGGAATATATGGCCTCAGTTTCATGACAGACTGCAGATCTTCTTACTGCTAGCTGTATTTAATTGAAAGGAATATAGTAGAGACTTTAGAAATATGTCTAATACCTTATTGCTGTTAAACGAGACTTGTTAGTGCAAAAGTTTAATAGTGAAGCATACCTCTTATCTGTGGCAGTCTTACCATTATTTTATGTCCATGTATTTGAAGTGAAAATTAATTTTTCTACTTTTCCTGTCCTTTTCTTTTCTTTGCAGGAGGCGCTGACATTTACAGCAGGAGATCTTTGGAAGACATATTGCAGTATTCTGTAATAGTGAACATATGGGAAGTATTAAAATATTTATTACCTGTAAATATTGTAAATGCTAAGAATAAAACCTTTTTCCCTCATTGCTCTCTGAAACTGCACATTTGGTTATTGTGAATTTTCTTTTTTTTTTTTTTTTGGCTAAGGCTAAGACAATTATTATTGTCACATTTACCATAATTTATTTTTTTGACTGGTGTATTTATTTTGTGAAAGTATCTTGGTGCTGCTGACTTTCTATATTTTTTGTAACATAATGCACTTTAGATATACATATTGAGTACATTGATAACTGACATAAAATGTTCCTGTTTTGTGGTTGACTTCAATGAATGCCTACACACAATTGTTCAAATTGATTTCCTTTGTGCATGTAAAATAGCAGTATTTTAAAATTTGTAAAGAATGTCTAATAAAATATAATCTAATTAAATCATGACTCAGAAGGAGAAGTGTGTCCTTTAGGAATATCAGGAGCAGGAACACTGTTTTTTTCTTCACTACATTTTAAAATGGTTTTAAATTTAATATGTTCACCTTGGTTCAAACTCCCACATTTTCACATTAGCCTTTAGTCAAAAATCACTATATAAACATATTTTGTACCAGTGTTCTATTTCAGGGCAGATCAGTTGCTGAACAACCTAGGGTACTGCCATGTAGCTTAGACCCCATTGCAGGAAAAACACGACTCCCAGCCTTTCCAGCCCCCAACCATGCAAAGGCTGAAGTGTTACACTCTCCAAATGAGACGATGTGAAAACCAGTCCGAGGGTCTGCATCACTTACTGCACTCTTGGAAGGTGTTCACATGTCACACCGCATCGTCTTGTGCAGAAACAGACAGATGCTCAGTATCCTCAGCTCCCACCAACTTCACTAGGAGATGAAAATGTCTACCATATGAGCAGAGAGTCTCAGCTCTTTGTACTTTGGGACCACCTTATGTTAATGTGAGGAAAAAAAAGAGAGCATCTACTGGGTGAATATATAAAGAGAAAAAAGATCAGAAATTGCAACAGGTACCAGTAGGTACTGTTACATTGTGTGAATTACCTTTCCCCTCTCCCACTCCCAAGATGCATCATATTGCTCTGTTTCTGAAAAACATCTGCATTAATTTTAATTCTGCCCTTACATACACAGTTAATGGCAGTTAAGGAGGAGACTGTCTTCATTATTTAATGGCCACTGGCTGAAGAAAACAATAGAAGAAAATTATGATTGCCTACCATTTTTTAAGGTGAACATGAGCCCTACTTCCTACCCACTATCCTGACACACATTCTCCTTGGCTACTGCCCACATATTAATCACAATGGCTGCTGGGGGGGCATGATCTGAGGAAAGGAGATTGTTTCACAAAGATATCTGTACCTGGTAAAGTCCTACAGAACTTCCTCCCTCTCACTCCTTCAACATCAACAACATTAGAAAAATGCATGCGTAGAAAAATGCAAGCGTGGAAAAATACATTATGAATCCTGGGAATTTTAAGATAGTTCTTGTAATTGTTGCTCCATTCTGTAGTTGCCAAGTTTCTCTTTTTATTCTTCATTCCTTTTTTTTAAGTGCCCTCTTTTTTCCATTGCCAAAGTACAGCCATCATATAATATGAAACAGATGTCTTTCTGCTCTCTCTACCCAATCTTGCAGAAAACTACCTCCAAGAAAACATCTGAAGAAACAAAATTTGAGAAAAACTTACCCATCCTCCCTCATCCACTTCTCTGAAGTGTGAAATTCAATGCTTCATTATGTCCAGTTAATTATTATAACCACCAAGCACATGCATACTTTTTGTTTCCTTTTCAGATCAAAAATACTATACGTGACAAAATGTAGCACAACTTCAGGGTTGCATTAAAGAAAAAGCAGTAGTTGCTGCACATTTTCAACTTGGCCTCCTTGCACATCCTGCCTATTTATAGCATCCAGCTACTTCTTGGATTTATACAACTGAAGTTAACTGCAATATGTTCAGAAGATGAGTTTGCATCGCAGGATTACCAGTATATCCCAACTGCAATGAAAATCTAAAGCTGCAATGGGCAGAGGCAGTTTATCTTAATCAAAAAAAGATGATTCTTGGCAGAAAGAAGCACAGAGAGCATAAACCAAAAGCACATACCCAGATGCTAACCCTTGGCTCTATAAAACCAGCCACTTCATAAAACAAGGCCCAATTCTGAAGTGCCTCCAGTCTCCCCCAAATCTGTATGCTGTCCATTAAGGGCTTGCAATTATTTTTCTCACTTACAGGCTTTTATAAAGTTTGCTATCACAGCAAATTTAAACAACAGTCCTGTTTTTCTTATAGAACATTACAGGCCTCATAAAAGCTACCTATGGATCCTGTAGTTAACAGACTATGGTTTGAAAGACACTGCTGCAGACCACTGGCTTTTACTCTGCAAAGCTGAATGCAAGTTTTTTTGAGCTCTCAGTTTGCAGGAAAATAAATCCTGAAGACCTCTGTTTCTGAGACAAGCTACGTCAGCTTTGCCTTCCTAACTGTGGGAGACAAAAATGTTTCAGAGAATTCAATTCCCCAAACAGCTCAAACCCAACTATTTAACTTGATCTGTAAGATGTCTCAGAGATCCTGCACTAATCTGGACTTATCCTGATATTTTCTTATATACATCACATCACACATCAAATCACACACAAAAAAGTGTGTGCTAGATGAGTGGACAGTGAGGTGGCTTGAGAACTGGCTGAATGGCAGAGCTCAGAGGGTTGTGATCAGCAGTGCAGTCTAGTTGGAGGACTGTAGCTAGCAGTGTCCGCCAGGGGTCAGTACTGGGTCCAGTCTTGTTCAACTTCTTCATCAATGACCTGGGTGAAGGGACAGAGCACACCCTCAGCAAGTTTGCTGATGATACCAAACTGGGAGGAGTGGCTGATACGCCAGAGGGCTGTGCTGCCATTCAGAGAGACCTGGAGAGGCTGGAGAGGTGGGCGGAGAGGAACCTCCTGAAGTTCAACAAAGGCAAGTGCAGGGTCCTGCACCTGGGGAGGAATGACCCCATGCACCAGTACAGGTTGGGGGTTGACCTGCTGGAAAGCAGCTCTGCTGAGAAGGACCTGGGAGTGCTGGTGGACACCAAGTTAAGCATGAGGCAGCAATGTGCCCTTGTGGCCAAGAAGGCCAATGGGGTGCATTAGGAAGATTGTTGCCAGCAGGTCGAGGGAGGTGATCCTGCCCCTCTACTCAGCCCTGCTGAGGCCACATCTGGAGTACTGCGTCCAGTTCTGGGCTCCCCAGTACAAGAGGGATGTGGCACTACTGGAGCAAGTCCAGTGAAGGGCTACAGAGATGATGAGGGCACTGGAGCATCTCTCTTATGAGGAAAGACTGAGAGAGCTGGGCCTGTTTAGCCTGAGGGGGGATCTTATTAATGTATACAAATATCTAAAGGGAGGGTGTCAAGAGGATGGAGCCAGATTCTTTTCAGTGGTGGCCAGCAACAGGACATGAGGCAACGGGCACAAACTGAAACACAGGCAGTTCCATCTGAATATGAGGAAACGCTTCTTGACTGTAAGGGTGACAGAGCACTGGAACAGGTTGCCCAGAGAGATTGTGGAGTCTTCTTCTCTGGAGATATTCAAAACCTGCCTGGATGCGATCCTGTGCAACGTGCTCTAGGTGACCCTGCTTGAGCAGGGGAGCTGGACTAGATGATCTCCTGAGGTCCCTTCCAACCTCAACCATTCTGTGATTCTGTGATTCTGTGTGAAATGTAAGGTATGTTCATTCCATTGGAGAAAAATATGGTGCTAGAACTTCAACTTATGACACCTTGAAAGAGGTAAGACCTGCGCTTTACACTAGTGCATCTCTTCACACCTGATGTTGTATGTTGCACATGTACCCATCTAAGCACACTTAAAATGGACAGCCTCAGGGTTACAAAGGCAAGACAAGAGTTTGGAAGTACCAGAAGGAAGGTTGCTCATGAAACTTTCATCTGACCTCTGCTTATGCATTACAGTCAGGGCTAAGATTACATGATCACATGTTACCGTTCCTATTTCTCCCACCTATTTTCTCTTCCCTCTCCCTCCACACACTTTCTCTCAACCTCTGGCTCCCCATCTCTGCCTCAGTCCTTCTTCTCTGTCAAAAGCAAATCCAGCTCTTGCATTTCAAGCCTCCCTGCCTACTCTCTTTGGTTCACTGTCTCTGCTCTCACCATTCCTGCCATGGTTTCTCTCCTCCTCCTCCTTCTCTCTCCATACCCAAAGTCCTTTGAGCTCTGTTTCTCCTGCTCCTCGCCATCCCTGGTCACACTCTAGCTTTTCTTCCCTTTGCCCAGCTGATCCCAGGCCCTACTTTACCCACTTCAGTGTCCTTTGCCAGTCTCCTGGCCCAACAAGTCTCTTCTCCCCAAACTGGCTCACAGGCACTGCTTTTGTCTTTCTCCAAACTCTTCACCCCAGCTTTTCTCCTACTTGGTTATCCTCTTCTCTCAGCATTCACACCAGCTTCCTTCTGCACTCTACCCACCTGTCAGCAAGAGAACAAGCCAGAGCACAGCAAGGAGACTTCCTGCTTGCAGTTGCTATGCACAGGCCTACTGATGTTCCTTTTCCCAAACTCCCAGCTAGGCAGGCATTATGGGGAAAGTTGGGCTCCACCCTTGTAGCCTTTGTGCATGAACCTGCTCAGATAGCAGGGCAGATGCATAGCCTAGCAGGACAAGGGAGCTGGAAGGCAATGGGATATGTTTGGTCATTTGGTAAGGCATGTGCACTCATAGTCCAGTCGTGCATGACAGTCTAACCTTGCTCAGTGATAAATGTTTTTGCTGATAAAACAATAAAAGAGCCTCCATTGAAGGAGTGTGATATTTCAGAGAATTACAATGTGGCCAGGTTTTCTTCAAGGTGATAAAAGAGCTTTCTCAATGCAGAGGGCATATCCTTCCAAATTTCCATTTTCTTTCCCAAGTCACAGAGGTGCTAAAGCTTCTCAGAAGAGTTTCCAGAATATTTTTAACATGGTCAAAACAGTGCCTTCTTTTTTATTTTGTTTTATTTTTTAAAATGATAGGACTGTTTTGGCTGAAATTTTCCAGAAGATAGTTCGCAAATTTTCCTCTGGAGAGGTTCAAAGTGAGGCAGAATTTCAAAGAAATGACACCAGGTTGTCATACTAGGAGATAGGGAACTGCCTCAGAAAAGCACTGTTAAGTTGTCTGCCTCTCAGCTCCAGCTGACACGTTCAGAAACATTGTAACAGCCCATTTCAAGATTGGCCAACACCTCAAAGGGGAACCTATACTTGGCACCCCACAGGTGTTCTGGTCCTAAAGTAATCGCCACACTTACTACAGAACTTAAAAGTTGTTAAGAAACACCAGCTGATTACAGTTCTTCGCAGTAACTGCTCTGTTGCTGAACCTCAATAATGGGCCTTTTTCAAGGTCTGTGCGCTTGGCAGTAGCAGTTCGGTAGCAGTAGAATTCCACTTGCAGAGTTTGTTTCATGATTCTTTGTAAATAAAGACATTCATTGGCAGTCAAGACACACACACAAAAAGGCCAACATAGTTTATATCTATAACATGAAATGACTGAAGCTCCATGCTCTCAAGGAAGGGATTTCAAGCACAGGATCTATTTGGCTTAGTTTTAGGCACTCACGATCTCAACATGTAGACAACACTGTTCCCAATACAATGTACCTGCAGTGTAGTAAGCATGTACATTCCCCTACGAGTAAGAGCCCGTGATCTCCTGAGCCACCACGAAGAACTTGACTGTCTTGCAGTAATTCAGAAAGTAGGGGAATGTTATCTGTATTTAGCTACAGTATTTGAAAGTTTAAAACTTTTTGTTATTTGGTCATAATGTTGTGCTAAGGAAAGGTTCTGGAATAATACCTCTGGAGACTGAAGATCTTTATTTAATTGCAGAACAGATACAACACAAGTAGAAGCAGTACAAACTACCTTTCAAGCATCGTACCATCACCCTGTTATAAAATGGAAACCACCAGCATGAGGAATCCGGTCATGTGAACAACATACTCGTTACAGAGTACACAAAGACCATCAGAGTATTGAGACCATCACCCATGCTGATTAAGGGCTTCATGAACAAACATTGGAAGAGGCACTTGTTCTCCCCCAATTTGGACACTAGCAACACTGCAACATCTTGGGCAAGTCACTTTGCATCTTCATTCCAGTTATTACTCAAAACAAGTCGGACCTGCCCCCATTTCTAAAATGTTCTGAGATCTACCACTGAAAGGTTGCAGTGGAAGGGCAAAGCATTATTGCAATGTCCTTTTTTTGCATGGTTGCTTATTCCAGTTCTTTTGCTTAGGCTATGAGTGCAGTCATCAGATAGTAAGTCATCGGTTTCAGTCTTCACCCAGGCAAAGGTGACCATGCTGAAAGACAGTTTCTCATCACCCATCCACCAAGATGCCTCTCTAGACATTGACTCCAGTGGAAGTTGTGCACAGAACTTCCCATGCAATTCTTTGAAAATATACCCCCTAGAGTCCTCTCTATTAATCAGTTTCCTGGACTCTTCTCCTCACAACTAAAATAATTTTTCCTATAGTTAATGTTAACTAATTTACTGTGGAAAATATCTATGATCTAACCTTCTCCATGCCCCTCCTTCCAAATGAGTTAGCAATCCAACAACTAATCAACTAATCAACTAATTCCTCATTCAGGCTCTCAGAGCAGTCTGCTTTTGCAGTTTTGAGACAAAACAGGAAAGATCTGGTACTTTGTTGTACTCACTTAAAATGTCTACAGCTTTCAATACCAGCAGGTAAAAACTGTCTGTAAATAGAATATTTTTCTTGCATTGCTCTATTTCCTGTTTCAGTAATAACCTAGAGATTTAGCAGGAAAACTTATAGACTTCTTAATAAAATTTTCTTAAGATAAATTGGGCTTATCATGCTCTTGGGAAAATAGATGGGTCTTCTCATTACATAGTGATGACATTCCATTCATGTATATGA
This sequence comes from Apteryx mantelli, assembly GCF_036417845.1. Taxonomy (NCBI): domain Eukaryota; kingdom Metazoa; phylum Chordata; class Aves; order Apterygiformes; family Apterygidae; genus Apteryx; species Apteryx mantelli. Next base: position 140,552,345 of record NC_089978.1, read on the forward strand.
AAATACAAGAGATGAAAGACAAATCTCCTTGTAAGTCAGTAGCTATAGAGTAAAGACTAACTTGGACATAACTTGGCTTGACATGCTTGTTTTTCAGCATCACACAGTTTGAATTTAATAAACCAGCATAAGTCCCACATGATTGTTTACTGTCGTTAAGTAAGCAAGGATTACATGGTCTCCTCAACCCCAGAGGGACTGTTCACATGCATGAGCTCTTGGTATTGCAGGCATGGTCACAGATAGGTCCTACATGTTTGCTGACACTCTGGATATAGCACCTGCCTGTTGCATGCAGCAAAGGCACAGCAATGCACTCACTGCAAAGCTGCGGTACCACTGGGAGGAGTAGGGGCAGAGTCACCAGCAGCAGCTGGGAAGATTTGAAGGGGCATCTTTCAGTATAAACAAGCAGCATAGGAGGGCATTAACGGCAATAAGCTGGATGACAGTCAGTTCCAGCTGAGATGCCATGAGAAACTGGCACCAGTACAAAAACTTGACAAAATACTGTTTTTGTTTTTTGTGTGTGTGTGTGAATGATACACAAAGGGTGTTCTATAAAAGGCCTTTTCTCAAGCAGCCTGCCTGTTGTGCAATGGCCGAAGGGAGCTCCTTACAGACCAGAGTAGTTTTGTTTATGTTTGAAACACCAGATCATGAAACAAGATACAGAAAATGCTATCTACATTAATGAAATGCAGCTGAATCAGTTAAAGGTTTTTTTTACATTGCACTTATTCTCACTTCAGGACTCCATACAATAGTAGGGCTAAGCAGATCCAGATCTCTCAGCTTTGCTCAGTTTCAGAGGCTCACCATTGGCAGAGGAAGTGAACAAAGGCTTAAAATAAATATAGCACAATCACTGTGACTGCATTCGAGTTACTCAAATAATGATAAGATCACATTGGGTAAATAGTTTGAGTTAAAAGCTGCTCTAACAACAGATGATCCGTCATTTATATTTAATCCATATAAGAGACATTTTTATCAGACAAAGATCAACCCACTGGAACCATTAATAGTTACACTTAGAAAAAAAGCTAGCAGCCACAGACCAGCAGAGACAGACAAAACAAGAGTTAGTCTCACAGTCCAAAAACACTAGTAAATTTAGAACACACTTACATCAACAATTTGCTGTGCATGTAATTATTTAAACAGTATTATAGTAATAACATATGCACACATAATGAAAAACAACTACAAGGATCTAATTAAAATTCTTTGAAAAAGACCTCAGGAAAATGTGCTGCTCATCCTAGGTGATTTTAATATATTAAGAGGAAAGAGAGTAAGGTTGGCAAGCTGCCTGAAGCTGGAAAAGAGCAGTCTGTGATGCGACTATTCATCAGAGTCTAGGTAGGATTATATGAAACAATCTACAGTGCTATACACAGTGTCTGTTAGGTATTGTGAAAAGAATGCTTGTCTGGGTGCACTATAAATAACGGGCCGAGCTTTTGTTGATGTTAACAGGAGCAACCTCCGAGAGCACTGCACAAGCACGAGACACCCTGCTGTAGATTGCTTGCACTCACTCATCATGCATACTCGCACATGCAGATGCATTCAGCTTGTCTGAGGGCAGCCTCTTCGTGCAATTGGAAAAAAATATATTAATAGTTGACACACAGACCAGAAGTTGATCTCACACCAGCTTCTAGGGAGCAGTCCTGCATTTCACCACCGTTTTCCTTTCTGCCACTGAGCAGTGCTAGCAAGAACCAGGAAGATCTCTCAGAAGATCAGATGCACAGCGATTGCAGAACAAAAGGGAAGACTACTGATATTTCCAAGCAAAAAAATTTATGTGTTAAGTATCCTGATACAGTTTTCAGCAACAGACTAGGAATTCAATTCATGGACTTTTTTTTTTAACACACAGGCTTCTGCTTTTGTTGAATTTGGTGAAATTAGGTACCACAAGGAACAAAGTTGTCCTCAGACTGTATACATCTATTGGGAGGGCTAGAGGATGTAGCCATTCATTTCCAGTTTTGATGCCTTTTGATAGGTTTGGAGGGAGAAGGAGAAGGATGCACTAGGGCTATATTCAACTGCCCTTCATCAGGCAAACTTTCCGTTGAAATTCACCAGTAGCTTTGCCAGTGTAAAAAATATTCTCAGAGGGCCATTAGAATTTGTGGTGCATTTTCAACACAGTTCCACTTTCAATCTATACTGATCTGTCTCCTCTATAGAGGTGTCTCAGTTCTAGCCCTTCCCTTTCATTCCCATCCTCCAGGTCTTGTCCCATCAGCCCTCTTTAGAGTACAGATTTATATGCTGTATGTATAAGGTGAGCAGGCTTATAGCTTCAGAGCTTCTGGCACAATGTACAAAGAAATAGCAACAAAAACACTGACATATGCAGCTGTTTCTTTAAATAAGGGAAGGCCAAGCAAGGTGACCACTGCCAGCCAAGTCTGAATGTATAAAGAGAACCACTTCCAGAAAGAGGGCTCACAAAGTTCTTGAAAGTGGGACCACCTCAGAGATGAAGTTAGTCCCTTCCCCTCCCCCCAGTCCTCCCTGACCTGCTTCAAACTTTAGCAAATCAGTTTTTCCAAGACTGTCACCCCCCTCCCTGCCCTTGAGCAGTCTGATTTTTCTATGTGAACATTCTGGCAGGTCTCAGAGCAGTTTTACTCATTCATTTAATAGTCACAAATGATGGCTCTATTTCACCAGCTAATTATTTCCCCAGCCTCACAGATGCATGCCTTTCTTGCATGCTCAGTGAGGAGGAATCCAGTGCCCATACGAGCACCAATGACAATAGTTTCATTAAAAAACAATAATTTCATTAAAAAAACTGATGTGTTCTCATTTCTTCCCTTCAATATATTTCTGCTAAGAAAAAATTAAGGAATAGGGGGGGGAATTAACCCAATGTCTTTAAAAGGACAGCATACAGGACATAAATGAAGAGAACCACTGGAGGTCACTGTGACAGAAAAGGAGAATGACTCCGAGGCAAGCAAGACCTCCAGTGCACCAGTCCCCCATTTGAGGTGGTGGTGGTAGTGAGGACCAAAAGGGAGAGAGAAGAGACTGCATCCCCGTTCAGACTTTACTGGAACTTGGAGGCACTGGCTGCAGAACCAAGACATGAGACGAGGCCGTATCCACATCAAAAGCTTGAAGTCAGTCCAGGTTTCCCTCCAAAGAATCTCAGACTTTTATCTACTGTATATACTTATGTGTTTACAGGCTTCAGTCTAACTGTGAAGTGTCCTGGCCTGCTCAGAACCTCCCAACTCCATGCCACAGTGAATAGAAGCTTTTTTTAAAAAACAAAGTTGTATTATGTCTTACATATATAATATCATTTGGCTTTTAGAAATACTGCTTTTTACAGCACCAGGGAAAAGCTAACCCAAGGCTGCAAATGCTTCATCTCTGCCTCAGCTGGCAGCAAGGGTTTGATGCCACAATGCTGTACACAGCAAAAGGAATTCTTTCTTAAAAGGAGAGTCGAAAATTGGTTACAGTGCCGCCGACTCTCCATCCTGACAATTTCCAAGAAATGCATAACTTGAAATCCTTATTCACTCTATTAATGCATGTGTAGGAGGGAGAGGAGGAAGTGTGGTGGAGGTGAGGGGACAAGGCAAGAAACATCATGCCTTTCGAATGCAGGGGGTCATTTTCTGCTCTTTCCACTCCTCCCCCCCAACAGCTGCTAAATCCCACGTTTTTCTCCAGCAATGCCTGCTGCCTCCATGACAGAGGTATGCACAGCAATCATCACTTGCAAAGGCTGAAATCACTTGGCTGGACCTGCAATAGAAGAGGTTTGCAAGTTCATTTGGAATAAGAATCCAAAAAGCTACACAAACTTTTCTGCCCTTTAGAGGCCCCCTCTTTAGCCTGCAGCTTCCTTTCCGCCCCATACTCTCTCTCTCTCTCTCTGACTAATTTCTGCTGTGCCCTTAATCCACCCCACTGCACTCCACAAGTCTCTGGTAACTTCATATTCAGCACAGAATACCTTATAAAAGCAGGAGAAAAGTGAAATATCTGCTATCAAATAAAAGCACAAACATGAAGCTGTAAACACTGCATCCTGCAAATGATGTTCCTTCAGCAGCAATTTTGCCTTTCTGCCTTGTTTTTGTGTATGCCTGCATGTATTTTTGACTAATAACTATGCATACATGCGTATGCACGTACGAGTGTGTGTGGGAGTGAGAGCCAGAGAGCATATAAAGGGTATTTGGCGATTATTTGGTTTTGGACTCTTGCACATATTTGGGGGAGGCAAGTTATAAACATATAGGTAGATCCAAGAATGAATACTTTAATATTTGCAGATCTCAAGAGCTGCCAAACGCTAGCATTTCAGGGATGCATATTCACATGCAGCTGGCAACACACTTTGGAAGATACTCAAAATTTTGCCAGTTAGGTTCCAGCCTTGACATATCTCAGCAGACCCGCATATGTATCTTAACACCGAGTAGAGAATGTTTCCCCTTATTCTCCATGCTCATTAACTAATAAGCAAGCAAAATGGCTTGCTGGGAATAGGAGAGGAGAAATAAATCTCTCATTAGAAAAAAACAGCCTTTTAGAAAAAAAAAAGTCCTTCCCAGGGCCTCCAAGTCAACCCGATAGCTCCCTAACCTGGAAAAAGATGGTAAAGCTTATTAGGCTTAATGAAAATCAATGCACAGTCATCCCCTTTGGGATGCCTCACCATCATGATACTTCCTAGGCATTTAAGTGGTTCAGTGCAGCTGGGTTTTTTTTATTTAATTTCATTTTCTTAATGCTATCACACAGCTCTAACTTTCCCCAGCTTGTTTACTGCAAGTCTCACCAGCAAGTTGAGTTGCAGTTTTATTTAACTTGTTTTTTCCAGTGGCAGCAACAATCTGTGTGGAAAGCATAAGCAGAGGGGAAGAATCTGGAATCAGCAAATGGTGTGCACAGCTGCACACCATAATTTCTGCAAGTGAAAGTTTTAATTCAGTTCATCAGAAGAAGAGCAGAAGAGTTGGAGGTGAAGAAGAGATGGAGTAATGGAAGAAATACAGCAAGAGGAAATAGTAAAATCCAAGGCAGCTGGAGAATCTTGGAGGCACTATAATTAAGGCCCAACAGGTTACAATTCCTCTGAAAAAGAAGTCAAAACCAGAAACCAGCCAATAGAGCTTCAGGAGGGACTGCTCAAAGATGGGATTCTAAAATACATTGTAATGGAAACAGAGAAGCAGCGTACTGCTTTCACTTGCAGATAACAACATTCAGTCAAGACACAAAATGAGAAGAAAAAGTCATAAGAAAAACAAAACTATGTAGACCCAAAAAAGGAAGTGAGTAAATTCTAAAACCAGAAGTTAAGAAGTATTATGATTGGAGGTGAAACTGAGGTACTACAACTCTAAAATGACATTTCAAATCACTCTTTAATAAGGAATAGAGGGACAAGTAAATGGTAAATTTACAAGCCATAGCAAAAAGCAGATGTAAATACAGAAATAACTAGAAAATGTACCCATCGCCTGTTCCTCAAAGGCACTGCACAGCAGCTATTACTGGTTGTAAAACAAATTAGCTAGTGAACATACTGAATTGTTAATACCTATACTTTGAAGTAATTAGGAAATGTAAGACTGGGAAAAAATGTAAATTCAATAGTGTTATTTAGAAAAGAGGAAGGAAGGAAAGATCTTGCCAATGAGCACTCAGGAAACATAATTTCAACATAATTAGAACAAAACTACAAATGCTCAGAAAAGCATCCTCAGAATCTAGAGGCTAGTAGATATTTCAGGAATAAGAAGTGTGGTTCCTGATTTGTTTCCTGCTGAATATTTCCTGGTCTCAAGTCTTTCCCTTTAAATGGAAAACAGCTTATGCATTTTCTAGAGTCTTCACATTTTAATCAATCAGTTCATCCAGATGGATTCTGTCACTTGCCTTCCTGAAAGCTTGCCATAGACCACGTTCACTGCTACACAGACATAACTGCTTTTTATGCCCCTATTCACGAGCTATTATTAACCAATGGTGTCCCATGGCAGCAAACGATCATGACGATTTCTATTCTTATTAAGACTAAGCTCCAACAGAGTAATTTAATGCTCTCTAGGTTTGGATGATTTCTCCCTCCCCGGATGACATATCTCACAAGAGCCTGTAGGCTTTCATTTGACTACCCATCCTGTAATTTTTTTATATATGTGTTTGCGTGAGAGAGAAGCAGCTAAGGGAAACTTCTAAAACACTTTGAGTTGCAGTGCCATTTGTATGCCTAGTACATCTAACTCTTCCCCCCCCCCTCAAGTAAGATCTAGTTGCCTCAGTGCTTTCAGATGAGGAGTCCAAAGTAAAGGGTATTAGACCAAATTGGAGATGATGCTGGTGGAAAGATTCTGACTCATTAAAGGGGACATGTTTCGTTCTTCCTTTGTGAGAGACTGCACTTCTGTTTGGTTCAAGGAGTTGACAGCTGCAGCAGTCCTTCTATTTTTCTGTTGAGTTCCGAAGTAGCACCGGTGTACGGACATGCCTTCTTTTCTCCACAGACTGCTGATTGGAAGATGGTAGGCCTTGCTTTCTTTTGGCTGACAAATCTGACAAGAGGCCTCCACCCCTTTGCCTTGTCAGGTGTACGGCTACCAGAGCAGTTAGCAGACGTCAGGGACAATGATGGAGAGAAGGCTATGACCCACAGTTACAACCTCCTAGTACAACATGTGCACATACCAGATTACCAGATGAGAGGCCTTCACTTTCTGTCATCATCTCCTTTCCAGATTGCAGTTGTAACTGGCCTTGCCTGGCTTGGAGTATTGTCTAAATAATGCTTTGGATAGCCTTTTGTCAGCCATTCAAGTGTTTAATTAAATGTAGATATCAGTAAATTGCTTGTTTTGGTGATGGCAATATTACAGAAGTACAGCATATTTGTGCTGCATATACTTCACCATTACTTTCTGTCTGTGGGAGAAATTGGAGACTTTGGCTTTGATCTAGGCTTGACACAGGTCTTCCAAGGCTGGTTCCCATTCATATTTTAAAAACTGCCTCCTTCCTTATACAACCCTGCTCAGCCACCCTCTGCTGAAGTACCAGCCATCTAGGTAAACTACTCAGCACGTGAAACAGGATGGAAGATCCAAGGACTCTGGCGCTGGTTACCTGCTCACTTTAGTCAGATGTTGGGCTTTGCCACACCAGAGAAACAGTCTTGCCCATGCTCAGCTACTTGTTCTCGCCACTTTCTTCATTTCAGTGCTGGAATTTATGCAGCCATATGGTAAAACGATCAGGCTGAAGAGCAGTGCCAGTGCCAGCACAAGACACTTGATGGAAAAGAGAAGTCAATGGTGGGATGGAAGGGAGGAAGGCAGGAATACCCTTTTGGCTGCTGCATAGATTTACACTAAATTAAAGTGACCATTCAATGACTGGGTGGGATCTCAAAGTGGTTGACAGTTGAATATGTTCATGAACTGAACAGTTCATCTGTATCTCTAGCTTTTAACAAATGTTGACAGCCTTTGCAATTTTCTTTTAATTCACTGTCATACAATTAATCAAAGACTTCCCCCTTTACAGCAGTAGATGGCATTTCTTATTAATGGATTTAAAAGAAAGAGAATGAAAAAATATGTAAAAAGCCTGAATACCAACAGACTTCTGCAAAGAGAATTTGTTTAAATACAGATAAATACAATAAATATAAAACCAAAGTCTTTTCAGGTAAACAGTAGATTTTTATTTTGTTATTTAAGAAAAGCTACAGATGAAGAAACACAGTGTATCTATGTTTTAGTAAAGAATTCAATATATTGTTATAAAACCTTACTCAGTTATTTCAAAATTGACTTGAACTTCTATACTGTCAGACTGGAAATTGGCTGAAAGACCATAATAAAGGGCAATAAGAAAGACTGCATTTTTGTCACAGCTGTCTTGTGAGTCATGGGTTTTCATGTGCTTTCAAAGTATCCATGACTTTTGATATTTGGGGATTTTGCATGTGGGCTGGTAAACGTGATGGTTAAAGAGCTGAACCAATTTCTCTGAAAACCTTGAGTTCTGCCAAGTTAAACCCTAGACTGCACGGGAGGCTAATAGAGAGCAGGAGCTCAGCAACAACACTGTGGTTACACAAAGGATCAGACCAGTGAATTCTCACTGAGAGCTTTAATTCCTCCAGGGATAGAGAGATTTCTCTTTCCCCACAACATTTGCAGTTAGGTTGAGTTTGCAAAGGCCAGCTCTGGCAAAACAATGATTGAGGCTAAATGGTTTCTCACAGCAAAACATGAAAAAGAAAAAGAAAAAGAAAAAGAAAAAGAAAAAGAAAAAGAAAAAAGAAAAAGAAAAAGAAAAAGAAAAAGAAAAAGAAAAAGAAAAAGAAAAAGAAAAAGAAAAAGAAAAAGAAAAAGAAAGAAAAAGGAAAGAAAAAGGGAAAGGAAAAAGAGGAAAAAAGGCAAAGGCAAAGGAAAGGGAAAGGCAGGGAAGGGGAAAGAGAAGAAGTAAGTTAGCTGAAACAGAACAAGCACCTCTTCACCTGCATCCCTGCATTTGTCATGTCTTTCTCATGATGCTTCCGTAAAACTGTTGTAACTGTACTGAGTCAGACTGAAGATCTGCCTGGCTCAGTACCCTGTCTCCCACACTGGCCAGAAGCAGATGCCCAAGGAAAATTATAAGAAAGAGATACAGTGATACTTCCTTGGAACACTCTTTCAACTTCCAGAAATTTGCAGTTTAGGGACTTTCTGGTTTTGTCTTTAATAGCCTTACAAGATTCTTCTGCCATGAATTTGCCCATACACTTTTTGAAGCTGTGTAATTTCTTTTTTTTTTTTTGAAGTCACTGTCACTAAAAATTAATCAAAAAATTCAATACTAAACAGTGATACTAAATAAATATTCAGAAAGCACATGCAAACTTGCCAGAGGAGTTGCCCTTGGTCCTGTGGTAAACATTCCTTAAAAAAAAAAAAAAAAAAAAAAAAAAAGGAGGGGGAAAGAAATCTTGCTATCTCTCCATCAATTGCCTGGCCACATAACCAGTACGAAAAAGTGGCTGACCGTCTCAGGATACAGTAGAGCTAATTATACCCCAGAACTGCTAAATATACAAAATACACAAATGAGAAATTAAGATGGAAAAATAGTGTTTACAGTAAGAGATGCTGTTAATAGTTATTACAGCATGGAGAGAGATTTCAGACAGACAGATGACGGTTTCCTTAAAAAGCAGTGATCAGGCTATTTGCCCCTTTCCAAATGCACTTGTTCAAGTAGAAGATAAGTTTTGCAAAGGGACACTGAGTTTTCTGGCCTACGTTTTTTCATACTCAGCTAGGACACACAGGGCTTCACCAATGCAGCTTAAAGTCATGAGACCTGTAGTTCCTCCTTTACCCTCTGTGCTAAAAGTGAGGTGGCCAGGAGCTGGAGTATGCTTGATCAATATTCACTTTTGAAAATTCTAACTCCTCAAGGCTTTCCACAATAATTCATTCATTTATCATAAGACTGATAAAAAGGTCTCAGAGCTTTCTTACAGAGCTCTCCCCTTTTGTCAGAACTGGAATCCTCTGCATATGCATCAGGACATAAAACTGTCATGTTTTCTGTTCTAACATGCCAAGTTCCTTGGGGTAGAGATTATGCTTTCCACTGCCATACACTAGTGAACATATCAACTCTGATCTTAAACCAATTAGAAGCACAATAAGAACTTCTTTCTTCTTTTTTTTTAAGGGGACAATTTAATTTCATAAATACAAGTGGGGAAAAATTTATGACAATCAAAACCTTAAGTTGCAAAAAAATTCTCATAGACACTGGAGGAAAATGTGTTGTACAGACTTTTAAAAACAGATTGAATATAATGGGCAAAATAAAATTCTGCACTGAGACTTAGTTTTTGAAAATGCCAAAGCAATTATGTCCTTAATTTGCATGGACAATTACAACATTGATGCATACAAAGGAACGGTTGTAAGGGAAATTATTGCAATGACATACCAAAATAAGGCATTCAGTAGGACATTAAGTACTGTGAAAAATCCAACCTAACACAGCTTCCTTATTCCCTATATCTGCTAGTCATTGTGGATACAATAAAACTTAGAAATAATCATCATGTGCATTGAGGCAGACATTTAATCTAGAAGATGTCACATCAAATTACTACAATTCAATACATTCAAAATAAATACAAACAGGTAGTGCTGCCAGCTCTGCCTTAGATATATAAAGTGTACATACGCCTTGGAAAGATCTACTGTCTTTCAGATGACGAGTTTCCTTGGACTCCAGAGCCCACATTGGCTCAAGGATGCAGCTTTGCGGTGAAGATGGAAACCAGTCGTAGAGTAGATTTGTCCAGCTTTGCCCACTTCGGCCATGCAAAAATCATTAGTCAAAACAAAGAAAGGTCTTTCTTTTTTTTATGCTGCATTCTGAACACGTTATTTACCTTATGATATGAGATCTTCTATCACATCTTTGATTCATATCTTCTTTCTCTTTAAGCACAAGTCATGGAAGCTTTTGTGTTTTCTGTTCCTGGTCAGAGAAATTTGGTCTTTGAACAAACCATCACATACTGAGAGAACCACCAAAATTATACAGCAATATCAAAATACCATTCCAATGCATGCTCCAAGGAAAGACCATCACGTTAGTCCATATAATTTGCACAGGCAGTAAGCTCCCTGTGACTGGAAGGTGCGCCAGTATTTTCTACCTCTTCTGTTTTCTTATGGTAAAAAAGACAGACAATTTCTGTTGGTGCCTCAAATTTTGACCTGAATTACCATACATTCATTTTCAACACCACATACAAATCACTGAGACCTGCATAATATCTTTAGTTCCTGTATAATAGACAAGAAACCCTGTTCTCTATTCAGTTTCCGTTACTCCCCTTTAAATTATTATTTTTTAGTTTAACTGCATGCTTTTTATTTATCTGTTTGGGGAATTTTTATTGAATTAGGTTAGTTTTTCACTCTTAATGTCCTTGATCACATCCCTTGAAGAGGAAAAGACAGATTTTTAAATTACTCATGCTTCAGTCTCACAAACCATAGTGGCCCATGGGAAATCCACAGTGCCATCTACTGCAAGATACAAGAATAACTGCTGATGCAACTATAATGCAATATTTTGGTTTTCCAGTTTATCTTACCTTCCTGAGTTGTTTCAAGGTCTCTTTTTCTTCTGCTGAGATCCCAGCACATTTTGTTACCATGCCAGTTTCTCTGGTTTTCTTCTGTGCTGTATTTGTGGTCATAGCATTGCACTTATTTCCAACCCTAATTTTACCATTCATATTATTATTTTTTTTTGTGGGTAGGTGTGGTAGAGTCATGTTGGTTTCTGAGGCATGACTACCCCCGTTGCCAGATCACTGGCATCATCTTTTCTTCAAGGAGACCTTGAGAAAATTCCCTTCAGAGCCTGCCATGATGATTGTTCATTGGCTAGGGGGTGAGGTGAGAGGTTCAAACCAAACAAAGCACTAACATCCTTCCTGACGGAGCCAAATATGCTGTCTCTGCAGCTTCTGCTGTCCTTGGAAGCAAAAGATCAGGACAGAGAAATATACTGCTATTCAGTTTGAAAGCATTAGAGCAAAGCCTAAATTGACTGACAATTCTAGCATGGCCTGGCACAGCTATGTATTTAGCAAGCATCAAAGCAACCAAGGTTCATGGGGCTGTGTCTTTTCTCTTTGACATTATGAGCTGTTCCATAAGGTAAAATTCAGAAGCCCAGTGACTAAGTGGGATAAAGTGGGCTGTAGGCCTTGGGTTAATCCCCTCTGATTCTTTTTTGTTTTAGAGAAACTTTAGGGCTTAGTGAGACACAGTAAGAAATGGTTATCAGTTAGCATGATCACCAGCTGACTGAACTTACACCGATATTTGCAATCAAAGTTTCTTCCTTATCTGAACAGTTTATTAGCTGTTAGAATAATAGCTGTCAGCATGTCAGAATAAAAATAATATAAAAGATGAATATTTGATATCATCAGTCTCCACTATACTCAAGCAATTATTATATTCTTCATTCTTCTCCTGATGGGTAGATTAAGGGGACTTCAACTCTGTCCATGGAGTATGTAGCCAAACTGACATTTTCCTAGCACTTGCCCACAATCTGGCTAGCCTGTATTAGACTGAATGCCCTTCACTGCAGCTGCCAGTGGCTGTAGTCTAAAAATCCCTATAGAATAACAAAACAGAAAAGGAATGGAATGGGAAAAATATTAGGCTGCAAATCTGAATATCCCTCCAAGCCAAAGCAAGGTATATTTATTCCCGAGACTAGTTCTCACCTCATATTTGATTGATTACTGCCATATTTGGTCTGAATTACAGAGATAATAATGAACTGCACAAATTAGGTAAACACACAATAGGTAATGAAGTATTGTCATCAATGTATATTTTTCTTTAAACTATAGGCTTCTGTGTATACTGGCTATGTACAAATGTCTGAACATTAGCACATGTTTGACAATCCTAGGCAGGAAAATTTCCTTCATAACTATAAATAGATCTGTAGCCCATTAAGTACTAGCACAGTCATTAGCAAGTTATGTTTATTCTCCGATCAGAAAATAGATCCACCTAGCCATGCCAAACAGACATTGATATTTCTAAAATTAGACAAGAGAGGCCAGTAATCTTTTAATAGCACTGTTAAAAATTGGCATCCTAATTAAGTTATGAATTACAAAAGTCCTTTGAAGCTGGAACTGCTTGCCCAAGGAGCATACAGATATATAAGGAGAAGCTCCTCACCAAGTCTCAAGTCCCTTCTATATATGTAATGCCCAGGAATCTTGAATAAGGATTGATCCCAGAAACATAAATGTCTTGAGAGTTTGTTAGCTTCTTAATAGTTGATCTAAAGAAAGACTAATTGTATGTGTGGTTTCTTTTTATTTCTGTGTGTCTGTTTTGTTAATCTTGGAGTAAGAATAAAGTTGTCCTTTACTTTTACTTATTTTGTTTTCTTTTGTTTTGTTTCACTTCACAGAAAGAGCAGCTGGCAAACCACAGAGGCATTTCAGAGGAATTAGAGTATTCCTCTATATGAAGTACTGGACCATGTCTACAGTGACCAACTTTTCAAAGCAATACCCAAGGTTACCCAGGAGGCAGTGAGATGACTCCGTTCTAAGCAATATGGAGGCCAGTCTGGCAATACTACTATTAGGAACCGCTGCGGAAGCGAGGGCTTACAATGCAGAGCCTTACCAGAGTATCCACAGAGCAGGAGAGTGAGTTCAGCGCCTGAACTTTGAAGGTCACTCACAGGTTTCTGTGCCTGATGAAACTACTGAAACTGAACATGCTTGGCCCCATTCACCACACTCCTAAAATGTTTTTTAAAAAGTCAAAAAAAAAAAATTACAGCTCTCCTCCCCAAAACAAAGGATCCCCTTGGAGTCCTGATGGTGCATTCCTGCAGTTCACCCTAAGTGCTCAGAAAGTCCAACCATCCTCCCAACCTAGCAGAGGAGTGCAACTGTTCATTGGACTGGGGGCTATTTTCCCAGGCAGAAATGATCCCCTGGTCATTGTAACATATGCTCAGTTCATATTTACCTGATCTATTAGAAGCAAAAGCAGTTCTGACAAGAACAGTAATTACAAGAATGTAATGTTCATTTCTACAGAAGGCATGGTGTCTGCATGCCTGGGAAGGGCCCAAGATGCTTACAGCATTTCTATTTTCCATGCTGTGGTGAATTTGGAACCTTTACACAGCTTAAGACAGAATAAATTTCACTCCAGCACAAATCTCTTGATCATTTCTCCTTCAAATGTGGGAAAACAACACTGAGAATGCAGAAAGTGTAGAGCACATCATAAATCCATGGACACAGGAACTCAGAAAGCTGCATAAGGCACATAAGGTCTGCTATAAAAGAAGCACTGTGCTTTCATATTATTTTCTGTTTAAAATCTACATGTGTGGTTTGGGACAAAGGTCTTTTAGTGTGGAAGAAAGAAGGTTCAGTGTTTTTCTTTTTTTTCTTCTTCTTTTTCTGTGTTTTTTTTTTTTTTTTTTTTTTCTTTCCTGAAGAGAGGTATGTCTCTGGAAAGACAGTGGAGAGATGTGCTCCAGTCTCTAGCGTACACTACTGAGGAAAAGGGGAAAATTTTGAAACCACAGAAATAATAATAAGGAGAGCTCAGCACCTAGGATATGGTTCATGCCTGAATAACCAACAGGTGTTTATCCAGAAATAGAGGTCTGAACGCTAGCTGTCATTTACTGAGTTTCAGTATGGATTTCTGATCTTATAATTGGGATTTTTGAGGAATTTTCTACCAGAAAGCATACACTTTTTTTCCCTCTCTTTTCTCAGGTAGGCAGAGTAACCCCAGCAAGCCCACTATGTATCTATTTCAATCTCAGCAGCAGTGCTAGAAATGCCACCTGAATATTCCTACTGTTTCTTTAAAAAACAGATCCCTCACACTGAAGAAGAGCTTACTGCCAGCCAGTATTTGTCTGAAGTTGAGATGATGAGAATATTTGCATGCTGCCTGGCCTGTCAGGGCATTTGTCTCTGTGTTTTACAGAGCCTGGGAAACCTTTTGGTTTCCTTTTTGATTTTTCATATGTTCTACGTAGCTACCCTTTTCCCTGTCACAGATGAAATACATAGTTAAAATCCCCAAAGGACTTCAAACACACATAATCTAGACAATCTAAAAACAAATTGTAGATGAGCCATCTATTTAATAGAAGAAGTCAAATCATCAGCCTCAGCTGTCACAACAAATACTATCAACTCTATTTTTGCCTGTATATGCTCTATATTAGGACAGACATAGAAGGTGAATTATGTAATTGATGTTCATTGGGGCTGTCAATGGTGGATTTATCTCCCCTAACTTTCAAAGTTTAGATTTCATTCTGTAGCCAAATGAGTCCCTCCAAGCTCCCTCAATAATTAGTGAAGAGAAAGTGGCACTTTTAGAGACCTGTTTTAGTTGTCTAGCTTAGGATGGGATAGATCATGCTCTAGAGGCTACTAATTATACTGGCTTGCTAAATGGAGCCCAGTATGACCAGTTCAGGTGTGGTCATCTATATGGTATCCAGCTACACGTAGATGAGCCCAGCCTTTCATGCTTGAAGCAAGGAAGATGTAGTTCTCACAGCATGTGACTGCAGAATCACAAGATTTCTACTCTCTTTATTATGAAGGTAAATGCGGTAACCGGAATATAAAGTTAGTGGGTTTTTCTTAAGTTTCACACATCTTGAAGCCCAAGTTTTGCTCTCATGCACGTTGATCAAACCTCAGAGATAGTTCCCATCGCATCAGTGGAACAGCAGAACCTTGCTACCAATGGAAAAAAAAAAAGTTCTTACTACAAATGCAGTAGGACATCATTATGCTAACAGGTTTTTAGTGCCTTTCCTGAAAACATACCTCAGAATACGTTCTGTCTTCCACCCACCTCATGAAATTGTCAGAGGAGTACGACTAAGACGGTTGAATGTCCTGCATTGTGGAATGACTGAACTGGAACACTGGAGAGCCCACAGGCCTCTAAGGACAAAATAGGCTGAAGCTCAGATTGTTTTAGGAGGAATATGGCCTGCCTTCTTTGAAACAAAGAGTAAGATTCATATTATCTGTGGCATGTTAAAACTTTTTTCCTAATTCACCCAAAATTTTGTTATATTTTCCACCTTTTCTTACATAAATGTACTTTTTGCTCATTGAAAGAAGTGTTTTAAAAACTACACATCTAAGATAAGGTCTCATTAACAAACAAGATTTCTAACCCAAATAAATCTGCACAGTATACATACTTGTTTGTAAATCTTTGTTAAATTGTGATGGAGAGAAAAGGGAAGATATTTTCCTCCAGGGAGGCTTGTTTAGGTGCAATGAATTTCAAAAGTTATTATTATTGCTTTAGGAAAAAAATATTTTTGCTTGTGACATAATCATGCAAAAACCCCTGAGTGCAGCTAGAACTGAACTTACATGAAAGATGAATCAAACTCATGGAAATCACAAGGATTGCTTCACTGTGCTTTATGCACATGTTCTACAACACTGCAAATCACAGAGCAGTGAGGTAGCTTTCATTTGGCTGTTCCTGCTCCTGTAGGCTGCAGTGGGGGAACAATTGTTCTTCCCTGCTCCATAAACATGGGTTTTGACAAAATGGGAGATTGCGGAAAATCCTGGTTCTTTATGCAAGGAGGTATGTCTGTGCTGTCTTTCATGTCTGACCATTTATGACTCAGATTCTAACCATCCCCTAAGCATCTCCCGTTATGAGAGGCAAAGTCCTCAGCAGGCTCCATGGAGGGCCTAAGACAAGCCCCCATGTGCATGGGATTTTGATACCCGTGGCAGCCATGGTACTACCTAAACCCAGGCACCTAATTCCCCCTGGAGTCCTTCTACAGGTTCTGCTGGAGGCAGTTATGATCACAGAGCTTCTTGCTCTGTGTTGGCCTCGGGAGAAACCCATCACCCAATTGTCTATACAAGGAGTCCAAGGATACAGCTAACCTAACCAGCTAATTCAGTTTCTCGAATTGGATGGTATGCATACTTGCCCAGATAATTACATGCAATGTCTCAGCAAGGAGAAGAATAAAAGCTGTTACATAGCTGTAAGGGAGACACCAATTTTTTGGAGATCAAGAAGGATCTGATTTCAAAGATTTCGTCTCTGTTTCAAGAAGTTTGTAGTAGAGTAATCCAGGAAGGCAAGGTCTCACTCCTAATTTCTACATGTCTCTGGATTCTGAAAAAAGAATAGTGGTAGTGCAGAAAACAGGCTTGAATGGATTTATTCATCCTTGATTACAGTGGATTGGAAAGCACTTGTAGAAATCTTAAGATTCACCATTAAGATGATGCTGTTGACATACAGGTAATAAGCAATAAACACAAGAGCAGATAATGAAAGCAGTAAGACAGAGTCCTTGGGATGTCAGACTCTTTATAAGCCGACACTTACGCATGCCCATTTGCCTACATGTATACAAAACCTTCTGTGACAAAACATCCTTAATTCTGTAGAAAATCAACATGGAAATCTGTGACAAACAGATGTCATGGTCTCATATACACACACAGTGTCCTAAATGCTAATAGAAAGCTCCTATTGCTTTGTATGTAAAGAAGAAAACAAGCAAATAACATATTAAAAATTCTACCTTGAAATCTACATGGACTCCAGCAGGTGCCACAAACCTGTATTAGCACTACAAGATGCAGGAGGCAGGGGGTTGTATTGAAAATTTTTGTTCTACCATACCATATAATAAACAGCTCTTTAAAAAAACTCTTCTGGTTACTGGCAGTGTAGGTAGGAGAGCTAACCTCTCACCTACTGGAACTTGCTCAAATCCATGGAAAGAATGTCAGTGATTTTACTTTGGAACTAGCTCTAAAAGCATACATATCTTATGCAAAATCAAAGAATTTCTGTATAACTACATCATAATGCCTTGTCTTTCTGTGAAACAAGAGTATATATTGTCAAAATTTTCTGAATAGAACTGGCTTACTTGTCACTGAAAGCATGTCCATGAAATATCTGATAATATTTGTCACCTGAGGAACTTTTGTTATACTCAGAATCCACATTTAACACCTATTGAAAATTGCTGTATTTCCAATATATTTTCCAAAGTAAATATATTTTTTCCTAAAATTGTTATCAGGTTATCATCATCTACTATCCTCTTCAGTTTTCCAAGGAACCTTTGGGATCCTGTATGGAAAAGTATGGTGTACTAAATACGGAAATATGTTCCTGGTACACATTGGGCTTGGAAACTTCCATGGCTTGGAAACTTCATGACACTGAAGGATTTATTCTATCATCAACAGAAATATTAGATCCTTCATAGAATCTATCTTCAGCCTAAATGCTGAAATAAGTATTGATGTAGGCTCTTTGTATCTATAGAGAGAGTGAATTTTCAACTCAAACAAGTGCCTAGAAATAAAATCTCCATCTTGAAAGGACAGAGTGAGTTTTAAAAGACATTTCAGTGCCAAGACATGTCAGTCGAATTATTATTGGCTCTAGATGCACTCTCTCAAGCTGTTACATTCTTTACCTGCAGCAGAGTGGCACTCAAAAAGGTGCAAAATTCTTTTCTGCTTTTGAAAACACTAATGAAAGGCTTTTTTAAAAAAAAATCCCAAATCCTCCAATCTAATTTACACAAATGAAAACCTCGGATCTACATACAAGAAGGATAGACCCACAAACTCCAACTGGAACTGTCATTTGAAAGCTCAAAGTCCACAAAGCCAAAATATTTAATAATTGATGCAAAATCTGTAATATTATCTAAGTCCTGACACAAACTGAAAGGGACATAAGAGTACACAACATGTTCTAGTCTTATTACTCCTATGCCCACACATGCCCATGTGTGCATGTACATACAGTATTATATAATTTTGCACAAGTCACGATAGTCTCAGGCTTGCTCTTCATTATAATCACAACTTTTAAAGCATTACTGCTCCTCGCAAGCAAAAGCACTCCTACTGAAGTGCTACACAGTTGATATATTTCCAAGGTACTGGTTTTCTTTAGAGAAAAGAAATTATATTGGGAAGAAAGAGAGAGGAGAGAGAGAGAGAGAGAGAGAGAGAGAAAGGGAGGGGGAAATAAGAACTGTTATTTTTAGATTACAATGTTTTGAAATGTAATCCGTCCTTTAAGATTTCCCAGCTGCCCTGTCCTCCTTTTTTCTGCTCCTTTTTCTTTTTTTGGGAGGGAGCAGTTGAGAAGGGAGGGAAAATCATATATACACAAAATAGCTTTGTCTAGAAACTCTGAATGTGCTTCTGGCCTTGCAGAAAAAAAGTGCTATATGAATTTGGGGAGTGGAGGCTAGGGGGTGTTTTGTGGGGAATCACACTGCTATGTAATTATAGATCTTGTATACATATAAACAAACTCCACCTTAAGATCAGCAGTGAAAAGGCTTGCTTACTTTTCTGATGGCCAAGAAAAATTAAATCAGAGCAGGATATAAATAGAATGAAGAAGAAAACTGAGAAAAAGCCCTGATGGCTGAGAGAAAATGTTCTCCCTTGCAAAGGGGACAGAGTTTGCAGAGTTCTGCTTATAAACATTGCTAGATGTGGTAAGATGTGGTAAGCCTCTTTTTCTCTTCTTCTTCTTTTTTTTTTTTGAACTTCATAAGATCTACCGTGACACAAATCTTTCCTGTAGAGCTTTCACACCGTACCTTGGGCATGCCTCCAAAGGAATGTCAAAGAAAATTTCATTTCAAGTCAAGGCTCAAAGTGTATTTCAGATAACGAAAATACAACAACAAGAAATTCCACAAACAAAAACCTGCAACAATTACCCTGCACCAATGTGCACTCACACATGTCTTTTTTTCCTGGTGAGAAAAGTGCAGCCTGCTATAGACACCCAGTTTTCTCCCTCACACAGCTCCAGACTCAGCTCACTGCACTGATCCACACCCACTGTGACAGTCTCTAAGGGATCATCTGCCACCTGAGAACTTCCAGACACAACTACATAATTTATTCATAGCTCTCCCACCTCCTAACTTAGAGCTGGAGCTGGAGCCAGGCAGCAGGAAGCACCTGTAAGCATTTTACATCCACCAGGAGACAACTCCTCCCAACTTGTGGACTTCTCATCTGGCCAAATACAGCCGGGGACCTACCCCTTCTTCTTCAGGTAGCCAGAACCCTGGTCAAGGTGCACGTAAGCAGCTATAGCTCATGAGATGAAGGCATTTCCTGTCTGCCATTAAATCCATCATTTACTATCACAGTCTTTTTCTCCATCAAGTAAGGTTGGCAATGGATATTTGCTCCTCTCACCCTTCCTCCTCTTCTCCCTCCCTTTTCCACCACCCCCACACATGCTAAGCCCCAGGAAGTTTCTCAGGAAGGAAGAAGGAGTTTGTACATTGTCTAAGAATGGTTTATAAGCTGCCCTTCTGGCACAGAACTAGAATCAGGACATTGTTTAGCTACGTGTCTGAACTAGAGGAATAGGCGCAATGAAATTAGATGCCATTGGGTGGTGTGCAACCAGTAAATTAGTCTACAGTACACTAAGCAGCACATCACCACAGCTGCAATTCTTACTCCCTTCCTGTCTTTGACTATGCCAGGTAATATCCCCACAGTTACAGAAAATTGTCAAATGCACTTTGCTTATTTCATCTTTACTGCATAACACAACAGGTTCTGAAGACAGAACTGGAGATAGGGCTAGAGGTAGGAAGCTGCACCATTCTGACTGTTAGGTATCATGTACTAGAGCTTATTCCTAGCTCTTTTTTTGTAATCAGGATAAGCTGTCCCCAACCCTTCATCCTGGGCTTTGAAATCAGCATACTTTACCCCTTGACTGTCTGCTTGAAGCCAAATGGAGAAAAAGCATCACTTGTTTTTGTCTGGGTTCAGCTAGAGCTCTTAGTAACATTGGCGGTTACATTAATCATTCAAAACATCCAGAATGTTCTCCGTTTTTTTAAGCCATGAGATAAGACCATTTGATGGTCCTGGAAGCCTATCTGAAGACACCATATCTTTGCCTGAAGAGAGCCACTTGTGATTCTGTCTTCTGGTGTAACATCTTTAGCAGTAGCACTGTCTCCCTGCTCTCTTGAAGCCCAAACATAGTTTTGCAGTCTAAATAATCTAAACCCAAAGTTCCTCTTTGGTATGACCAGATGAAGACAAACACTTTAAAAATAAAGTCATAACTTTAAGCTTCAAGTCTAAAAAAAAGCCAAAAAACCCTCCCACAACTGGTGCCATTTCCAGTCAGAACCACCCTTGCTGCAGTGTGTTCCATTTTATAAACCCCAGTCCTCGAGGGCAAACAGCTAATTGTTTGAATGGTGCTGCGCAAATATTCCAGAGGTGAACAATCCCCCAAACACCTGCGCTGTACTTAATGCCTGTGCATTTACTTCTAGCCATAACATGCATATGTATAATCTCTCTGTGAAGCGACACTATAGAAAGAGCTAAAAAAGCAGGAATGTTCAAGCCACCTTTTTCTCCTCTTCCTTTTCCTAGTTTTTCTTTACCAAAAAGACAAGAAGAGAATGTGCAGATAAATGTGACAGCAGAGTAAACAGTAACTGGATTTAATTCATATTAAAATATTCATATAGACACAAACACATGTGTAATCAGGGGGGCTTATTTTGTATGGAAAAGTGGCCATGGAGTGTCTGGAGGCTAAATTACTTCCCAGTGTTGACAATTTGCTGCAAACAAAATTTAATATAAAGCAGCCCTCTAACTGCATTATTTGCCTCCCACATGGAGGCAAACCAGAGGGATCAAAATTAGCTTGGGAGCTACTGCTCCACAATAGA
This sequence comes from Apteryx mantelli, assembly GCF_036417845.1. Classification (NCBI taxonomy): domain Eukaryota; kingdom Metazoa; phylum Chordata; class Aves; order Apterygiformes; family Apterygidae; genus Apteryx; species Apteryx mantelli. Next base: position 140,573,744 of record NC_089978.1, read on the forward strand.
CTATTGACCATTCCTGTTTGCTATCCTACCCTCCAGCGGCAACTTACTCAGGTGTCTCACACCCTGTGAAAGAATCCAACAAATGGCTTGGAGCAATAAGAAGGGGCAGCAACAAATTCTTTCACAAGCTCAGCTGGCAGTTTATGCCCAGAAGCAAAAGAACTGATAAACCTCATAATACTTTAACCTCATAAGTTAACTGCAGGTATTATTCCTATTCAAGTGCTTAATCCTACCCTGACTTTCAAAATGTTTGCCTCCATATCCCTCAGCAACAAATTCCACAGGTTGATTAGATTCCACTTTAAAGTACATTGCTTTTTAAGTGCTTTAAACACATAGCCTGCATTTTACCGTGTATGAAAAGATAAATGGAAGTGTCCAGCTAATTACAATCCAGTCAGCCCTCATTCTAGTAGAATGAGAGCAGGTCTAGTAACCAGAAATTCCTACTGGCAAGGATGTTCTTTGGATTGCGACATTAAATCCCAAACTAATAAAATTAGGTTTGAGCTCCCAACCACCTTAGAGATTTCCTAGATGTGTGGAAGGGCAGGGAATGTGAGGCTGCATTTTCTGAAGTGGCCTAGCCTTGTTCCCAGGGAAACTTTATCAATTAGTTTAATGGGAGCACAGTGATATATTGGAGGCATCCTCACTGCAATCAACACATGAAACCTAGAAATTTTCTTTCTCTCTCAAAAACAAATTAGGATATTATCATAAATGTATTTTTTTAGAGGCAAAGCTCACACAGTAATCAGGATAGCAGTACCTATTTGGGTAAGAAGGAGAATTGTAAAGGTGTTTAAAAATTTAGAATCAACAGGTCAAGTTCTTCAGTACAACAACTTCTGCTCCTTTGCTCTGGTCGGGATGTTCACCTCTTGTGAGTCTGCAGAAAAACACAAACATCTGTCAGGATTCTTCTTACTGTATGTTTTAATGTCAAAAACACTAGTTCCATAAAACCAGAATTCTTAATGGGAACACAGTAGTTTAGAATAACCTTGTGTCAGGAAAGCGCTCCTAAAATTTGAATGGAATTTTCTGTTAAGTTTAGAGCTTCGATAATTTGATAATCACCTGGAATACAGGTCAAAACCTTGTTTCACTGAAAAAAAAAGTATTTATTTAAATAAGTGGAACTACTCTAAATTGACAGGAAGACTACATTTCAGAACTTCCAATATACTCACAGTCAGCAATCATCCAAACTAAGCTTTTATTATCTAAGTCTCAATAAAGCAGAACAAAGAACTCAATTTTTCTCCTACCTCTCCCGGGAGTGTTAGGCCCAGCTGGCTACTGTGTATTCAGGACTGGGGTAGCCTAAAACAGGTGAAAATTACTCAGCTTTAAAGCTGGGTGGAACCTTTTTTTTTCTGTTGGACAAAAAAATCAACAGGAAAATTCTTTTGCCATGCATCAGAGATTAGAATGCCTGGGATGGAGGAAAACCAAGGACCAAGCTGAGGTGACACAGGGGAGAGACGTGCAAGAGGCTGACCAAATAACTTGAGTGTAGATGACAGCCTACTGGTCTGGGCTGTCAGATGGGATGTAAAAATCAATTTAAACCTCTGCTATGTCATTCTCTGCCAACCCACACAAGTGCCCTAAGTAGACAGCTCTTAGCTGTCCCAAGGTATCTTTTCACATGTGTGTGAAAATAATTTACAAGGTCTTTTAGTTTTCCTTGGTCTTGCCATTATGCTAATAAAGAACATTTCTTGAACCTCAAAAATTTTCATGGGATAAAGCACTTGTCTTTCTGCTGTTGAAAGCTGTGCACTTCTAAAGCACAGCCTTCTGAAAATTTTGACACAAGGAACTGGCTGTGTTCGTCCTGTAGAGGATTCTGCTATGCAAATGGACACTGAAATAACAAAATCATCACAGCAATGCTAGCTATTCAACAATGAGCTGCCATTCGTTGCCAGAGAAATACTGTGTTGAATGAAAAGCATTTAGAAAAACATTACTACAAAGGGAAAATATGAGCAATCAACCTAAAGAAATGAGCCATGGAAGCTTGTTTTATGAAATGTCTTCTTTACTGTCTCAAAACATTGGACATGCTGACAGAGATATCAGAGAGATTTTCTGTTATTTCATATATAGATGGTTTCAATTTTAGATTCAGCACCCCAAAACTATACCATGTTGGTCTATCATCTGTCATGTTAATCTTTTGAATGGAGGAGTCTGAAAGTCTGAATATCAGGAGAGAACCTGAAGAGGCAGAATATAAAGAATTTAATTCCAACTGATATGCTCATGGCTGTTATGTGACAGTTGTGCCTGTTGTGAATGTTTTTCTCTAGTTCTTCCTTACGATGGTCTTTCTCTTCCTTGAAAATACAGAATCCAGTCCTACTCTTTGCACTATATAGCAAATGCAAAGAAGCACTCATGTGAGTACAGAATGAAAATTATATTTCAGAAGCTTGAGCAGAGCTCTCCAGAATGACCTCCAACCTTGAAGTCTCTTATTTTATTAAATCCTTAGATCTGAAATATAACATTGCCTAACTGACAGATGTTGAACCAAAAATCAAAAATTTTTTGATTTCAACATTGGCAAATATTTTCTCATCAGAACTAAAATTACCTACAGAGACATAATGTCCATAAAAAAGCCTCAGTTCAAAGCGACAGATGACTTTACTCTGCACTTTGCTTTATCTTCCTACTGGCACCATTAATACACTCGTGCAAATGGGTATAAATAGACCCCAACATGCTGGACTCTGAAACCCCTGCAGCAGATGAATATGGAGGAACAGACTTGTGAGAAGAAAAGGGTGGGAGTAGACAGAGAGATGTCTTCATTCAAGAAATACTCTTCTGTTTTTCAATCTCAATATTTGCACGTAAGCAGCTCTCTTTACAGCATGTCAGATTCTGCACAGAGGGTTGGGAAGTAAAATGTTGATAGTGCAGGCTAGTATGAAAGTAATACTTTCTCCACCAGGAACAAGAAAGCAGAACACAAAAGGAACTGTTACTCCTTAAAGAATGCATATTTCCCTTAGGTGCTCCTGGAACAGCACAACTTCAGTTTACTTAGGATAAGAAAATACATTGGGTACCACATAAAAACACTGTGGAGGCCTCACATTAGCCTGCTGGATGATTTTAATAAGTCCTTTAAAATGAAATTAACGAGAGCTACAAACAAGTCTAGTCATATTGGCATTCCATATAACTACATAGATGTCAAGGAATAAATAAAGTAAGTATATTGGTATATTCTGTATCCTGTACAGATAAGCAGTGTCTCCAGTATTAATGCCAAGAGGCCAAGAGACGTGGATGCTTGAATACATTGCATTTGTCTTCTTTGTTTCAAGGGTATAGTATGAGTCATAAATTTAACAAAGTACTTTTTCAGGCAAAATGTGGAAGCAATGAGAAATTGCAAGTGTATTTCAGCTCTCACCTGGGCCTAGAGCTTTCTTGATTAGTCAGTCAACAGGCCAGGAAGGTACAAGAAAATAAACAAGCTCTAAGGTAATATCTGACGATTTTCTTACACTTTGTTTCTTATTTGGCTGCTAAAACACAGACTGCAAACACTCATCAAATAATGAAAACACAGACTCATAGAAAATCTTTTTCTTTTCTTTCCTTCATTTTCATTTTTTTCCTTCTTGTTTCATACCTTCTTACTTAACTTAGGTGTCAACCTACCTTGTAGAAATGCTGTCAATTTTATGACATTGTTTCCATTAGAGTGTGCACTTTTCTACCTTGGCGAACATCCTTAATAAGAAGTGCCATCAAAATTAAAACACTTGAGGGTAGGATTATGTCTAAATATATCCACTACTTTTGCTTGAGGAAAATAAACTGCTGTTGTCACTTGATAGGTACTTAATCTATTACAACCGGATCATTTTTTTTCTGCAATTCTGCTTTTACCAACTAATGCATATTCTCCTATGACACTTTCCTGGAGAATTTTTCCTCCAGCCATAGATAGTGGTCATCAGCAGAGAAAATAACATTCCAGGCATGCAGCTGGTTCTAATACATTGAGGCACAGCATCTGAGCCCTTACCAAGCCATAGTGTCTGCTCTGAGGACCTGCACTACTTCTGAAGCAACCCAGATAAACTCTAATCCAGATAGCTCTGAGGAAAGATGAGCAGCCTGTTTAAAAAAAGAAAGAAAGAAAAAAAAAAACCCACATTCAGCTGACCAAATCATTGTATTGTCTAAATACTCTTGGTGGAGATGTAGCCAAGTCAAGTTGTGAAGAGCAATGTTAGACCCTTTCTCCTGCATTTGGAGTGAATCTGGATAAAAGGCTTTGGTGCAGGCTTGCCTTTTTGTGCCTACCAAGTTGAGTGTTATGGTCCAGGGGAATGTTCCTGGTAATACAGACTCGTTTGACAAAGCTCAGAAGTGGATGATACTTAGAATCACAGAATAAAGGACAGAAGCAGGGATAGATGGATTTCCACAGTTCAGATCTTTCATTGCTTTTACCTCACTCTCCAAAACTCTTCATTGCAGTTACCTTCGTACATACTTATCAATAACACTGGAAGTTTGCTGATATGCCAGTAGTTGACTGAAAGCACTGCATTTCTTGCTTCTATGCCAAATGGAGTCTAGCTCAAAGTCCGGTTATGCCAGATGAAGAAGCATCTCTGAATGGAGTCAGGCTGCTGAGGGAGAGTAATTACTCCAAAATTCCTATTACACTCGCGCATACTTAGCGCTGCACGGTCACCCTCAGGCATCCAAAAACTATGAGTAAGCACCCTGATGCCATTTCAAAATGTTGAGGCTGAATTTCTTTGAAAACAGTAACATTGTGCAGTCTTTGTCCATGTTCAGTTTTTAACTCCCACTAGCTCATTTGTGACATTTAGTTTTGTCAACTCTTGCAAATTCATAGCAAGTGAACTTTGACCCCAGGATTCCCACATGAATTAATTATGCACTCTTGCAGCCCTATGATAATTCTCCAGTGCCCAAAGACAACTAATTCTCCCCTTTGCCTCTAATACATACTTGTTTCTTCTTCATCTGCAACAGATCTTCACTTTCTGACCAAATCTGTGAAAGGCAGTTTCCAGAAGATTTCCCTACACATCACTCAATACCAAGGCAGAAGTAACTGCTTGAGAGATATTCTCTTCTCCTCCTATCCTGGAATGGCAATTAAAGGAGGATGGTGAGGAAAGAAGAGAGAACCAGAGTGCAAACTGACTCTTTTTTTTTTTTTTTTTTTGTGTACAGCAATGGAGCCAGCTCAGCTGTTCTAAAATGATGGGTAGTTTCTGTTCTTCTCCCATAGCAGGAAAATAACATCAGATGCTGTCTCTCCCCCAGATTCTCTGCTAGTCTGGGCAAAATGAGGAGAGGAAGGGACGGCTTAGCCTCCTGCAGAAACCCTCATTGACTGCTTTCCCCTGCAAGGCAGCCAGTCAAACATGTCCTATGAAAAAGCTCCAGACCGCAGCTTGGCATAGCTACCTGACTTCCAGCAGCAGCAGTCAAAGACGTGATTAAGGTGAGGGATCCACCAGCTGGCACCATTGCTCAGAAAAAGCTCAGAAGCCAGAGTGGCTCCAAATGAAGTAGCTGCTGACACTATTAATAAATCCTGTGCTTTCTCTCCAACCCTCCAGCTCCATTCTGCTCCCCGAACATCGAATTAGACTAAACTAGATTCAGACTTCTTTGCACAACTTGTGACAGAAAGTGAGAGGAGCCACCTCTGCAGGACATGCTTTGCCTAAGGAGTTTTTCTGAGTGGTCAAGGGAGGGCCTCATGACCAAAGCCTCTTCTAGCCTTGGCATGATTGAGGAAGAGGCAAGTGACTTGGACTGAGGTAAATTAATTCAGCCTTGCAGCTGTTCCAGTTCGCTCTGTGCCAAGAGGGAATTTGGCCTAGCGGGGCCAGTAACAGTGAGTGGCACAAAGCCAGCTGTGCCATCCCCTCCTGTAGGACTCCAGAGCTGGAATTCAGACTCTGTTTGGCTGGGTTGCTGTGCCCCAGCATTGCTAGGCTGGACATCTTTTTATATATTAGATTTTACATGTATGTTTTAAATAAATAGCCTGTATTTTAGGAGCACTTAGCCATAAGTATATAAACTGCTCTGAGGTTTACCCCATTGGAATTAGAAAGAACCTAATTCATAATTCAGACATCAGGCTAGAAACAGCTCAACTTCGCTCCATGGACCTATAGCTTGATGTCTGAACTGCCCACGAGACGCCCTCTAATCCTAATAGCTGTAACCTAACCTCAGAGTGGTTTCTAAACTTACTAAATAAATATACTTTTTAAAGAGGAATGCACCATATTTATTAACATTTTTGCTCCGTTCAGGCAGACTATCATTTTAGAGCTGTTCCTATGAGAGAGACTTTGGAGAGACACAACTATATTCAAGAAAAATTTCATAGCATTCTTATTTTTCTTAAAAAAAAGAAAAAATAATCCAGCCTACTTTACAAAGTTTAATTAAATACAGGATATACACAAAGATATACATTTTTGAGCTATAGAGAGCTACCGCCATAAGCAGTTATCCATGCAAAAACTTTTCTCGCATGGGTAGCCCTGCTGAATTCAGTATGAGTGTCCACTTAGGAAGGTTATTAAAGAATGGACCCAGACTGACAACACTTGTGTTGTTTTTTAAATCAGTGTTTTTCTCACATGAACACACTCTCACTTTTATTTACTCAAGTAAATAAAAAATAATCTTCACAGTTAAACAGGAGTGGGGGCATTCTGTTTTTCATTAAAGTGTACACTTAGCCTTCGCTCTCACTTTGTATCAAAATCTTGTTCATTACCAAAAGTTATTTTATAAGCATCAATGCACCAAGACAGAAAAGCTGAATTTGCAGTGTTTTTGCAAGAGGAAGGAATACAGTAATAGCATGAAAGTCTGGCTGTCTGATCAGATCATGGCTTTCAGATCTGATCTTCATTGATAATTTTTCAACTTCACTCAACACCTCGTATACTGGAAAAGGTCTGTGCAGCAGGGACTTTTCTGAATGCCTCAATACCACAAACTGTATCTGGTCAGTCTGTCTGCTCTCCATGTGTGCCTGGCTTCACAGCATATAAATGCCAGAAATAGCATTCCTACAGGATTTCCAGTTCAAAAGCCACAAGAATGCTCTTTTTCATGGTATGGCACCATGCAATAAAATGGTGTCATCTGCAAAATTACAGTCTTGGAAACAAATGTTTTCCTCTCTTCACTGATTTAAATCGTCTAAAAATAGATGGGTTGTCACATAACTTTTATATTTGCCAAGGGAGCCCCTCATTTCATCTTGTGACAGTACAAGAAAGGTATCCCATGACAAGAAAGATAGATCTCCCTAGGGAATCCCCAAGGAATACCTTTTTTCGTCAATTGTGCAAACTCCTCAGAAATAAAACCTGAAAGCAATTCATTAAAGATTGAGGACCTGTTCAAGGTCACTCCAAGCAATGATTTCAGAGAGTATTTATATAGTAAAAGTCTAGGGGGAGAAGAGAGAAAACCTCATGGACTAAGCTTTTCTTCTGTTTTCTTTTTGTTTTCTTAAGGAAGATTTGTTAATATTGAATCTATGCAAAAACAAACTGTCACATTTGCAGGGTTGAGAGAAACATCATGTAGTCCATCTGCCTAATCGCGTAGCTGAGCCATTTTTGACTGATGCTTAGCTCACAACTTCAAAAACTGGAGATCCTTACAGGTGGGAAGTCATGTAAGTACTTAACATAAGAAACCAAGGCTCCTTGACGTTCAGCTGATCAAGAAAGAATCCATTTGTTTGTTTGTTTTGACTAAGAAAATAGATCCATATTATTAGGATGGATTTTTTATTACTTAAGGAAGTTTGCCAAAGTATCAAATCCACTAGTGTTTTCTTCTCTGTCCATTATTTCTGACTTCCCTGCTCAAACTTCCCAACACTTCTGCCATCATTTGGAGCCAGTGTAAGCACAGATTTGTTTACATCCAAGGGGTTTCAGGACATCACCTGCCCTCCCTAAAACCAGCCAGTCACAGATCTGCAATAGTTCCAGTCTCCATGTACCTGGTGACTTTGGCAGAAGCTTAAAGAAAAAGCAGAGTCCCTGTTATGAGAGTGAGTGTCTTGTTCCTGCCTTTTTTTGAATATTTTGGTATGGTCAGGAAAAACACTTGAACCAGAAACTACCTCATTGCAAGTGTAGCCCTTTAGTTCAAGCTGACAGGATTCATGTTGTCACTATTAAAAGTTCAAGGGTTCAGGCCACACTAACTGTCTGAAGATGCTCAGACACAGAAGCTCTGGCAATCTCTAGAAGACTATGTTTGCAATTTTATATGTCTTATCAAGGATCAGAGATTCCTTATAAGCAAAATAAGCAATAAATTGCAGTGGCTGAATGTGTCTTTGCAGTTTTCAGTGACTCACTTCTAAGAAATGTTGATGATGGAGAAAAGAACAAGTTTCAGGTAGAGTAGAATATCAATTATCATGAATGGCATGCTAAATTCCTTTTCAAATTATGAAAGTGGATTGAAATAATTAAAAATAGAGTATGTCAATTAAATAGCATAATTGTTTTTCTTCTGGTGATCATCCTGCTGTTATCTCTCTCTACCCTACCTAAGAGATGTATGCAAGTAAAACTCCAATAGCCCTTGTAAAACTTTGGCCTTTCTGTGTCTTAGAAAAGAATGCTGTTGCCTTTGTTGGCATCTACCTTTCTGATAGTAACTCAGTACTAGTTTGTAATAATATACACTGCAAATTGCTCTACAAACCCTAGGACCAAAAGACATATTCAAAAGCTTTTTTTTTTTTAAATGGGAAAACCTGCCATTCCTCAGAGCAAAAGTTCTTTGCTGAAAGTACTTCCTTGCCTAGCCCTGATAATTAACATTTCCTGGACTGAAAAGAAAACACCCCTATTTGGCACACAAAGAAGAGAGATTTGCATGCAGGCTTTCTTCTACATACTTTTGTTCAACAGCTGTATACAAGATCAGCCAGGACAGGTACATGACATGCTTTCACATGAAATGCACATGTGAGCCATAAGCCTGCTAGAAATTCCCAGAACCACATTTCACTTGTCATATTACTTGGCTTCATTCCTGCACTGATGCAGTATCAGCTATAGATTCTCATTAGGCAAAAACAGGCATCTTACATTTTGGTTTCAGGCATTTGGTCACCCTCATTAACAGCAATATTGTGGCCATGTTTTAACCATATGTCATTATTTTTCTTCATATTTTCTTATGCTTTCTGAAAGGTTATCTGGCAATTATGAGCAGTTGACATGTCCTTCTATATTACAAGTGATGGCATAACAATGGTTGGTGACATAGTTCCCACACAGGAAAAATTGTCTCAAAATCTGTATGGAAGGAAAGCACTGCCAGCTAAATTTTTAAAGGTATTTAAGTGCTGGAGTAAGCAGGGCAGGCAGACACCTACTAGGATTTTCAAATGACTTGATTTTTAATAATTTAAATGCCTTTTAAAACTTAGTCTCTTTTAACTAATGGAAGATATGACTACATAAGCCTGAGAGCTCGGTCACTTTTTGTGAATATTCATCTTAAAATTCATGGTAGTTTACATTCTGTTTGACTGTGTTCCATCTCTGCAGATCATCTGCAACTGTGCCTTGTGGCATGTCCGCTTATCTGGGAAATGATAGAGATCAATGAAGGAATGAATAAAAACTATGCTGCTAATAGCCTGTGAAGGTCAGAGCTTTTTCACCACAGCTTCCCTCCCTCCTAAGCCAAAATTGATGAATATTTGTGAGGGGTGACAAAACTATTTGCAAAAGCAGTCGAGTCAAGCAGTCAGTTTTCAGTCTCTCAGAGCAGCATTTTGGAGTAAAGAGCTAGGAATGATAGGGAGACTTGTCCTATAGCACAGAGTCCAGCCCAGATTCCAAACTTGAAACCATCAGCAGAGGTTCACTGTCACATCCCACCTCCTTCTTGTGCTCCTGCAAGCTCACCTCCATCATTTCTGTCTTTCACTCACTGTGACACCAGGACTCACCATGAGGCTGAAGTGGCTGCAGGGCTGGTAAGTGACTGATGGGAGGACGGTGCTCCAAACTGACAGACAATATTAGCATCTTCTAGAGAGAAAAAAAAAAAAAAAAAAAGGAAGGAATTGTGGGAAAGAAGGAAGATCCCTGCAACTTTGAGCTATTTTTGGCACAAGAAGGAAATACCTGAATTAGAGTTAATATATCAGTTTACGTGAATCAGCATCAAAGAAGCTGTGCATCCAGGTGGACCTCCATGCAGATGGAGTACTTTTGTGGGGGGGGCCCCTCCATGAAGAGGAAGAGTTGGATTTAGTTGGGATGTTTTTGGTCAGAGCATGGGAATATCTCAAACATAGAGGTGCAGATGGTGCCAGTCACAGAATAGTATTGTGCTAGCTGGAATTTGTGGGTTTCTCTCAGTAGTAAAAAGATCCCTGCTAAAGGAAGCTAATGTGGGGACTCTCTGCAGAGGAAAAGGGAACACAGGCCTTGTATTGGAGTCAGGAAGCAAGCTGCTGTTGCCCATCTCTGAGCACTAAATAGATAAACTGAGCCTGTGTCTTCATTACTATTTCAGGTCCACTTCACGGGGATTTTAAACCAGCAATATGGAGATTGGAAAGCCAAATAATAAGGGATGCCAGAGACCAACAAAACCAAGTTATTCACCTTAATCGGTTCAAGTTTTACCGCATGTTTAAATTGCCCCTTCCTTTCCTAATACAGGTTACACTGACCATTATGACATGCTGTGACAGCACTGAGTATGCTCAAGTAGTGACTATTACTTTCAAAAAAAAAAATCCAAAAATGTATTTCAATTAGTTTGCATCTGCTTCACCGGAATGGCCATGTTTTGAGTTTTAAATTCTGTACAAACTGAGTGTTCATATCAGAAGTATTGCTGCTTGACTCTTTTTTTTTTTAATTTGAAAGCAAGTCCCCATCTATTCAAGAAGGCCAGTAATTATCTTATCATAACTCCCTCCTGGGTTGGCATAATTATGTCTTAATAAAGGCATTGGTGTTTAATATTTTTGTGCTTGTTACTGAATTTTAGATTAAATATATATTCAGCACACATCCACACATAGGTTCTGCCGATGTGAAAAACTGTGTACTCTAGAAAAAGCAGAAGGAAAGAGCATTAAGAAGTAAGAATAATCTTGGACCGAAATAAATGTTTTGCCCATTAGATTGTATTTTTGTCCATGTTACTAAAAAACAGAAACAGCAAAACAAAGCTTGTTATCACACTTTCAAGTTTTCTCTGTAATTAGATCTCCTCCAAAAGAGGTATGCTACTGAAGAAATGGATGAAATTTTCAGAGCATTTTCATAAATCTAGAAACATATTTAAACAATTTCTGTGGTGTCATCTGTCTAAAGAATCTGAATTTATCAGCAATGTCAACCAATAGTTCATGACAAGGTAAATTTTCCCTAGGAATAACTGTTACAATGGACAGATCAGAGGCCAGTTCAGTTTTCAGTGATGATAGTGAATGATTTTTTATAACGCCTTTGAGTGAGAACACAACCAGCCCTGAGGACCACATCTGACAGTCCCTATCCCATTTGGGTCCCTATGCTTACTCAGTGAAGAGAGCAAAGTGCCCCTGGAGGCATCTGAAATATGGTTTAGAGAGCTGAAGTAAGCTAAGGAGAGAGCTGCTGAAAAACAGCTGAGAGGAAAGATTAAGCTCTCACAGGATTTAGGCTGGCTGAATATGCCCTTAGTGTGTAGACATGTTGCTCTTTAGTTTGTATGGATGTTTCTGCAGATTAGAAAGAACTTGGAGACTCTTTCATACAGTGCTTGACAGATGTCTTCTTTTAACTCAAGCGTCAGGGGCCCCTGCTTTGGAGCTGTGGTGCCAGAGTAGCCCTTCTCTCTCAGGCGTCGGCAGTCAGTCACTTCTTCACAGTTCTATAAGTTAATCATTTTCACAATTCAAAAATAAGAGAAGAAATGTTGTATTCAAACCCTGAGTGCAATCTCATTGACCACTTGAATGTTTTCTCAATATCTGAAATAGACATTTTTTAAATTAAGAGTACTTATAGTTATTTTAATACTGGATCTCTTCTTCTGTGTATCTAATAAAGAACTTTTAGACTAAAAATTGGGAACAAAGATCAGACATGTTTTTAAAAGTAGAAAGCATAAAATGTGAATGAAATGTACATCACTGGAAAATGAGACAATACTCTTAAGAACAGCAATGGAGAAATTCATTATCGGTCACAGAACTGAACTGGATAATCTTCAAGAAGTAAAAAAGACTCCAAATCTGGTAAAGTGACTCCTCATCCTGCATTCCCCAACAAAATGCCCCCCCTGAATTCAGAGGAATTTTCCAAAGGAAGGAACAGAGGAAGAGAAAGTTTGCCAGAGGTTACACAGGGAATTTGCAGCAGAGCCAGGAACGGAATCTTGCATGCTAAGGAGTTAGATTCAGGTCCTATCCATTAGACCACAGCAATCTCCATATTTAGTTAAATCAAGAGTAAAAGTAGCCAAATAACATTCATCTCCTCACTTTCTGAAATGTTCTGAGATTTCCAGATGAAAAGTATGACGTGCTCAAAACATTACTTTTCAGACATGAAAATGTGCAGGTTTCTGCCCTAACTAAGGATTAAAAACACAGTACTTCATTGTTTCTGCTACAATGTGTTTTACTGAGTTTTCTGCATACCTCCTCTCAAATTTTCACTCTGTTAGGTACACCTCCCATCTTCTTGCACCACCACAGACATGTAATGGAAACCAGAAGTCATAATCCGACAGTTTAAGGCCTACCTTAGCCTAATGATCCCTACTGCCTTGTGTCACTAAATATTTAGAGCCAACCAATAGTAAATGCTAGGCAGAGGGATTTAGGTGGAATTTAAGGCTGTGTGAATATGGTCTCAAGCAATGATCTGAAAAAAAAAGTTAAAAAGTGTGTCTCCTACTGCGGTGAAGATAGATATTGAGTCCTGAACCCATGCCATCACTTTAAAACAAAACTAAGCCAGTGACAGTAATAAAAAAGGGGTTAAAAAGAGCTAAGTTCTTCCAAACCTGTGTGTAACTTTAAACCAAATATTAGCAGAAAAAAACCTGGCATCTAAGTTGGCACTTAACTCTGGTTAATGATGAGTTCGGATTTCCATTCTAACCCTCTTTTTCTGTTGCTTGTAATTTTCTCAAATAAATTCCATTTTGGGATGAAATTTTCCATGCTTGAGACTTTTTTTGGGAAAGTTTAAACAAAATCAGTTAAACAGTTTATTTATGTTAGCACTGAAAACAAAAAAGCCACACACACAAAAAAATCTTTCCCTGTATGTTCTGATCAGACATTTTCTGCTCAATGAACTCAAAATCAGTCACAGTAAGGAATTTCCAAATTTTGTTTTGCATGTACCATTGATCTCAATGAGTTTAAAAAAAACCACACTCAAAAACCTCAAGCCAAATTTGGAGATTAAAAAATAAAGCATTATAAGACTTCTAAATTTATTTTTAGGATGTAACTTAAGTACTTAATGTCTTTCAAGATGTAGTTTGAAAAGGTATAAATATTTAGAGTGGAATCATGAACATTAGCCTAATGATTCTCACTGGATGTTTTTGTACGGCTCTAAAAAGCAGTTTCAAAAGCATCTGGTAGCCTAATCCACATCACATCTTGTCTCTACAGCTATATTATGGTCTGCATATTGTTTTCAACCAGTGTGCTTGAACATAGCTGAGAGTGTGCTAACCTGCCTTGTGGCCTTAGACAATGGATTTCCATATGCTGTGGGGGCTGTGCTTTGGCTGTACCAATCTTCGTGCTATCTTGTAAGTCCATGAATCTAGTTCTAATGAATTTAAAGCCACTAATTTCAATGGGAAAAGATAAAGACCAGTAAAGAAAGTTCTCTAAAGTCCTGCTCTCGGAAGCAGCAAGTTATCCCCAAGTGCAGTGTCAAGAATTTATTCTTGAAAACTGTGTATCATGTCAGTGCATGCACAGTTCAGTGCAGTCCTTTCTGAAGAAGTAAATGATTTTTTTAGATTAAGGTTATCAAAATATCTAAACACTTTATATATATGATTAATATGTTAATTGGCTAAACAAACCTCAGTGAAGTACTCGTTTCCTCACTGAAATGAGATCAATAAAAAGATGCCAAGATCCAGTCTATCAGAGATTTTGGTATGGCAAAACACAAAATACTAGCTATGCAAAACTCTCAGAATATGTACAACATTTCTTAATGCAGACAAACAGCCAAATCAAGACAGATCAATTTATCTCCCTACTGGCAATATGAAATATCTTTTGTTTTATTGGCCTAACAATTCTGTTGTTAATGACTGGGCATATTGAACATGCTTGTGAAGCATGTATTTCAATCCCTTTGATGAACGATCTATAGATAGACTAAATAGTTTACTTCCACTGAGGAATCTTTCTAATTTCTAAAAAGAAAAAAAGAAAAGAAAAAAAAGAAAGAAAAAAGAAAAGAAGAAAAAGGGAAGGGAAAGGGAAAGGGAAAGGGAAGGGAAAGAGAAAGGGAAAAGGAAGGGAAGGGGAAGAGAAGGGGAAGGGAAGGGGAAGGGGAAGGGGAAGGGAAGGGGAAGGGAAGGGAAGGGAAGGGAAGAAGAGGTTATTACTTACAACCTCCAGCAGTCAGGAAGAGTTCACTTCCTTTGCACTGTACTTTCTTACTGCAGGCATTCCATTTCTGGGAGAAAAAAAAATCACAGATAATATTCTCATGAATGACTATTCTGAACTTTGTTGTAAAATAGTCTAGATGAAGCAGCTCTCTATCTCTAATTTGCACCATGATTAAAACCTCATTTTACCACTGGGAATATTGAACATAAATATCACACTGGACACAATTCACAAATGTAGCGACTGGCTCACAGTTACACAGAGCAAATCTGTGGCAGTGTTTATGCTGTATAAACTCACAATCTAGTTCAGCAAAATACTTAAGCACACATGCAGTATAAGCACAGGCAGTTTTGCTCATCTCTTCTCATGTTCATTTTCTGTTGTTTTTAACTAGGAGTCTTATCACAGAGTGTCTCTGAGCAGTTTGGAAGAAGAGAAAACAACAGGGGAACGGTGCTGCCTTTGGGTAATCTGCTTTCACAGTACTAGTAAGTAAATGATGTTGGCAAGGTCTGGTGTGAGGAAAATGTATTAACTTAAAACACAAAAAGCTCCTGTAAAAAAATCCATATCAACATATTTTGCTGCCTTTAGAGAGAAAAAAAAAAAGACAGACTGTCTGAACCACAGACTCCCCTCAGTCTCAGAAGCCCACAGACACACACTTTATACAAATATATGATCTTATATGCAGACACAGATACTATCCCTCAACACTACATCGCTGCCATACTTCCTCACAAAGGCTGCCTGTAGGCTGTACACAGTAAATACAGAGACTATAGCATATCTTGGCACACACGATATTGAGCATTGGCACAAATACGCATGAAGATGTGCACATTATTCCTGAAGCCAAGAAGTGAATAAAACATTAAGAAGGAGAAAAAAACCCCACCATAGTCACATTACGTAAATACTACTTGACACTTCTAATGGGGTCTTGAATCCAAGAAACCAAAGCTTTTTTCCAAACACAGCATAGACTTCAAGTCACTCATGTTTTCTTGATGAACATCACTAGCTCCATTGTACAGACGGGGAAGCTTAGGAGCATGGAAGTCAGTGCAAC